>NC_092768.1:78682257-78982257 GCF_047496795.1 Chiloscyllium punctatum
CCCCATCTCCTTCCTCCTTCCTTTTTCCCTTCCGCCATCTCCTTCCCCCTTACTCCCCCCATCCCCTTCCTTCCCACCCCTCTCCTTCCCCCCCTCTCCTTCCCCACCCTCTCCTTCCCCATCTCCTTCCCCATCTCCTTCCCACCTCTCCTTCAACACCCTCTCCTTCCTCCTATCTCCTTCACCCTTCCTCCCCCCCTCCGACCCACCCTCTCCTTCCCCCCATCTCCTTCCCCACCCTCTACTACCCCCACCTCCTTCCCCCCTCTCCTTCACCCCCTCTCTCTCCCACCTCTCCTTCACCCCCTCTCCTTACCCCCCTCTACTTCCCCCCTCTCTTGCCTCCCCTCTCCTGCCCCAATCTCCTCCCCCCTCCTCCCCATCTCCTTCCCCCCTCTCCTCCCCCCCCTCCCCATCTCCTTCCCCCCCTCTCCTACCCCCCTCTCCATCCCCCTCATCTCCTTTCCCCTTCCTTCCCCCTCTCCTTCCCCTCTATCTCCTTCCCCCTTCCTTCCCCCCACTCTCCTTCACCCCTCTCCCTACCCCCCTCGCCTTCCCCCCATCTCCTTCCCCCTCTCCTTCCCCTATCTCCTTCCCCCCTCTCATTCCCCTTCCATTCCCCCCTTCCCCCCATCTCCTCCCCCACCTCTCCTTCCCCCTCTTCTTCCTCCTCTCCTTCCCCCTTTCCTTCCCTCCATCTCCTTCCCCCTTCCTTCACCCCTCTCCTTCCCCCCATCTCCTCCCCGACCTCTCCTTCCCCCTCTCCTTCCCCTCTCCTTCCCCCTTTCCTTCCCCCATCTCCTTCCCCTTCCTTCGCCCCTCTCCTTCCCCTTTATCTCCTTCCCCCTTCCTTGCCCCCACTCTCCTTCCACCCAATCTCCTTCTCCCCCTTGCCTTACCCAACGTCTCTTTCCCGCCACCTCTTTCACCCATCTCTTCCCCCTCTCCTTTCGCCCATATCTCCTTCTGCCCCATCTCCTTACCCATCTCCTTCCCCCTCTTCTTCCTCCTTCCTACACCCCTCTCCTTCCACCCTTCCTTCCCCCCTTCCCCAGCTCCTTCCCCCCTCTCCTTCACCCCCTCTCTTTCCCCCCTCTCTTTCCCCCCTCTCCTTCAACCCCTCTCCTTACCCCCTCTCCTTCACCCTCTCCTGCCTCCCTCTCCTGCCCCTTAATCTCCTTCCACCCCCCCCTTCCCCCCATCTCCTTCCCCCCCTCTCCTTCCCCTATCCTTCCTCCAATCTCAATTTCCCCTTCCTTCCCCCCCTCTCCTTCCCCTCTATCTCCTTCTCCCTTCCTCCCCCCTCTCTCCTTCCCGCTCTCTTTCCCCTCTCCTTCTCCCCATCTCCTTCTCCCCATCTCCTTCTCCCCATCTCCTTCTCCCCATCTCCTTCTCCCCATCTCCTTCCCCCCATCTCCTTCTCCCCATCTCCTTCCCCCCATCTCCTTCCCCCCCTCTCCTTCCCCCTTCCATCCACCCCCTCTCCTTCCCCCATCTCCATCTCCCCCTCTCCTTCCCCCATTTCCTTCCCCCCTCCTTCCCCCTTCCATCCCCGCCTTCCCCATCTCCTCCCCCTCCTCTCCTTCCCCCTCTCCTTCCCCATCTCCACCCCTTCCTTCACCCCATCTCCTTCCCCCTTCCTTCCCTCCGCTCCTTCCCCCTATCTCCTTCCACCCCCTCTCCTTCCACCCCCTCTCCTTCCCCACCCTCTCCTTCCCCCCATCTCTTCCCCTCTATCCCCTTCCCACTCTCCTTCCCCCATCTCCTTGCCCCTTTCATCCCCCCTCCTTCCCCCATCTCCTTCCCCCTTTTTTGCCCCTTCTCCTTTTCCCCATCTCCTTCCTTCCCCCTTCCTCCCCACTCCTAACCCATCCTTCCCACCACTTACCCACACTCTCCTTTGCCACAACTCCTTCCCCCTTTCCTTCCCCACCTTTTCTCCCCACCTCCCTAATCTCCTTCCCCATCTCCTTCCCCCATCTCCTTCCCCCCATCTCCTTCCCCCCTCTCCTTCCCCCCCCTCTCCTTCCCCCCTCTCCTTCCCCCCCTCTCCTCCCCCCCTCTCCTTCCCACCCTCTCCTTCCCACCCTCTCCTTCCCCCATCTCCTTCCCCCTGCCTTCCCCCCTCACCTTCCCCCTCTCTCTCCTTCCCCTCTCTCCTTCCTCTCTCTCCTTACCCCAATCTCCTTCCCCCATCTCTCCTTCCCCCATCTTCCCCATCTCCTTGCCCCCCTCTTCTTCCCCTATCTCCTCCCCCATTTCTCTTTCCCACTACTCCTTCTCCCTATTTCCTTCCCCCTTCCTTCCCCCATCTCCTTCACCCCCTCTCCTTCCCCACCCTCTCCTTCCCCATCTCCTTCCCTCTATTTCCGTCCCCCTCTCCTTCCGCCATCTCCTTGCCCCTCTTTCCCCCCTCTCGTTCACCCCCTCTCCTTATGCCCCCTCTACTTCTCCCCTCTCCAGTCCCCCCCTCCTGCCCCTATCTCCTTCCCCATCTCCTTCCCCCATCTCTTTCCCCTTCCTTCACCCCTCTCCTTCCCCTCAATCTCCTTCCCCCTTCCTTGCTCCCACTCTCCTTCCACCCGATCTCATTCTCCCCCCTCTCCTTACCCACATCTCTTTCCCCCCACCTCCTTCCCCCTCTCCTCCCGCTCTCCTTTCCCCCATATCTCCTTCCGCCCCATCTCCTTCCCCCCTCTCCTTCCACCCCTCCTTCCCCCATCTCCTTGCCCCCCCTCCTTCCCACCGGCTGCTTCCCCCCTCTCCTCCCCCTCCTGCTCCCCCCTATTTCCCTCCCATCTCCTTCCCCCAATCTCCTTCCGCCCCGCTCCTTCCCCCCTCTTTGCCCTCCTCCTTCACCCCTCCTTCCCCTTCTTTCTGCCGCTCTCCTTCCCCCCCCTCCTTCCCCCTCCTTCCCCCCTCCTTCCCGCTTCTTCCCCCCTCTCCTTCCCCATCTCCATCCTTCCCCTTTCCTTCCCCCTTCCCAATCCTCCTTCCCCATCTCCTTCCTTCCACCTTCATTCCCCCTTCCCCTCCATCTCCTCCTTCCACCTTCTTTCCCCCTCTCCTCCCCCTCTCCTTCCCCATCTCCTTCCTTCCTCTTTCCTTTCCCCTCTCCGCCCCCATCTCCTTCCTCCCCCCTTCTTTCCCCCTCTCCTTCCACCCCTCTCCTTCCCCCATCTCCTTCCTTCTCCAACTCCTTCCTTCCCCCTCCTCCCTCCTCTCCTTCCTACCCATCTCCTTCCTTCCCCCATCTCCTTCCCTCCATCTCTTTCCCCCCATCTCCTTCCTTCCCCCCTCCTTCCCCCACTCTCCATCCCCCACTCTCCTTCCCCCCTCTCCTTCCCCCCTCTCCTTCATTCCACTTTCCTTCCCCCCTCCTTTCCCCTTTCCTTCCCCCGTCCTTCCTTCCCCCCTCTCCTTCCTTCCCCCTTCCTTCCCCCTCCTTCCCCCCTCTCCTTCCTTCCCCCCTCCTTCCCCCCTCTCCTTCCCCCCTCTCCTTCACCCCATCTCCTTCCTTCCCCTCCTTCCCCACTCTCCTTCCCCCAGTCTGCTTCCCCCCTCTCCTTCCTTCCCACTTCCTTCCACCCTTTCCTTCCCCCATCCTTCCTTCCCCCTCCTTCCCACCTCTCCTTCCGCGTCTCCTTCCTTCCTCCTTCCTTCCCCCTCCTTCCCCCTCTCCTTCCTTCCCCTTCCTCCCCCACCTGCCCCCCTCCTTCCTTCCCCCTCCCTTCCCCCTTCCCCATCTCCTTCCTCCCCCCTCTCCCTCCCCCCTCTCCTTTCTTCCCTCCCTCCTTCCTCCCCCCTTCTTCCCCTCTCCTTCCCCCCTCTCCTTCCTTTCCCCCCCTCCTTCCTACCCTCCCCTCTCCTTCACCCCCTCTCCTTCCGTCCCTCTCCTTCCCCCTCTCATTCCTTCCCCCGACTCTCCTTTCTTCCCCTCTCCTTCCTTACCCCTCTCCTTCCTTCCCCCTCTCCTTCCTTCCCCATCTCCTTCCTTCTCCCCATTTCCTTCCTTCCCCATCTCCTTCCTGCCCCTTCCTTCCCCCTCTCCTTCCCCCATCTCCTTCCTTCCCCCACTCTCCTTCCTTCCCCCTTTATTCCCCCCTCCTTCCCCCCTCTTTCCCCCATCTCCTGCCTTCGCCCCCTCTCCTTCCCACCATCTCCTTCCTTCCCCCATCTCCTTCCTTCCCACCTCTTTCTCCCATCTCCTTTCTTCCCCCTCCATCCTTCCCCCTTCCTTCCCCTCTCCTTCCTCCCATCTCCTGCCTTCACCACCCTCTCCTTCCCCCCCCTCCTTCCTTCCCCCCATCCTTCACCCCCTCTCCTTCCACCCCTCTCCTTCTCCCCTCTCCTTTCTTCCCCCACACTCCTTCCTTCCATCCCTCTCCTTCCTACCCCCCTCTCCTCCTTACCCTCCTCCTTCCTTCCCCCTCTCCTTCCTTCCCCATCTCCTTCTTTCCTCACATTTCCTTCCTTCCCCCATCTCCTTCCTTCCCCCTTCCTTCCCCCCTCTCCTTCCCCATCTCCTTCTTCCCCTTCATTCCCCCCTCTCCTTCCCCCCTCTCCTTCCTTCCCCCCACTCTCCTTCTTCCCCCCTCCTTTCTTCCCCCCTCCTAACTTCCGCCCTCCTTTCTTCCCCTTCCTTCCCCTCTCCTTCCTCCCCTCGCCTTCCCCCATCTCCTGACTCACCCCCCTCTCCTTCCCCATCTCCTTTCTTCCCCATCTCCTTTCTTCCCCCTTCCTTCCCCTCTCCTTCCACCATCTCCTTCCATCCCCCTCACATTCCTTCTCCCTTCCTTCCCCCTCATTCCCCCTCTCCTTCTGCCCATCTCCTGCCTTACCCCTTCACCCCGATCTCCTTCCTTCCCCATCTCCTTCCTCCCCCTCCTTCAACCCCTCTCCTTCCTTCTCCCCATCTCCTTCCTTCCCCCATCTCCTTCCTTCCCCCTTCCTTCCCCCTCTACTTCTTTCCCCTTCCTTCCCCCCTCCTTCCCCTCTCTCCTTCACCCCATCTCCTTCCTTCCCCCACTCTCCTTCCCCACTCTCCTTCCCCCCCTCTCCTTCCCCCCTCTCCTTCATTCCCCCTTCCTTCCCCCCTCCCTCCCCCTCCTTCCCTCCCATCTCCTTCCCCCCTTCCTTCCCCGTCCTTCCTTCCCCATTCCTTCCCCCTTCCTTCCCCTTCCTTCCCCCTCTCCTTCCCCCCTCTCCTTCACCCCATCTCCTTCCTTCCCCCTCCTTCCCCCACTCTCCTTCCCCAGTCTGCTTCCCCACTCTCTCCTTCCCCCCTCTCCTTCCTTCCCACTTCCTTCCCCCTCCTTCCCCCTCCTCCCTCCTCCTTCCTCCCCTCCCTTCCCCCATCCCTTCCCCCTCTCCCAACACCTTCTTCCCCCCTCTCCTTCACCCCTCTCCTTTCTTCCCTCCCTCCTACCTCCACCCTTCTTCCCCCTCTCCTTCCCCCTCTCCTTCCTTTCCCCCCCCTCCTTCCCTCCCCTCTCCTTCACCCCCTCACCTTCCGCCCCTCTCTCCCCCCTTCCTTCCCCCCACTATCCTTCCTTCCCCCCTCCTTCATTCCCCATCTCCTTCCTTCCCCCTTCCTTCCCCCTCTCCTTCCTTCCCATCTCCTTCCTTCCCCCATTTCCTTCCTTCCCCATCTCCTTCCTTCCCATCTCCTTCCTTCCCCCTTCCTTCCCCCTCTCCTTCCTTCCCCCTTCCTTCCCCCCTTCCTTCCCCCTCTCCTTCCCCCTCTCCTTCCCCCCTCTCCTTCCCCCCTCTCCTTCCTTCCCCCTCTCCTTTCTTCCCCCTCCTACCTTCCCCACTCCTTTCTTCCCCCTTCCTTCCCCCTCTCCTTCCTTCCCCCTTTATTCCCCCCTCCTTCCCCCCTCTCTTCCCCCCATCTCCTGCCTTCGCCCCCTCTCCTTCCCCCATCTCCTTCCTTCCCCCATCTCCTTCCTTCCCCCTCCTTCACCCCCATCTCCTTCCTCCTCCCCATCTACTTCCTTCCCCCCTCCTTCCCCCATCTCCTTTCTTCCCCCTTCCTTCCCCCTCCATCCTTCCCCTTCCCTTCCCCTCTTCTTCCTCCCCTCTCCTTCCCCATCTCCTGCCTTCACCCCCCTCTCCTTCCCCCATCTCCTTCCTTCCCCCTTTCCTTCCCCCCTCTCCTTCCTTTCCCCCCTCCTTCCTTCCCTCCCTTCTCCTTCCCCCTCCTTCCTTCCCCCCACTCTCCTTCCTTCCCCCCTCTCCTTCCTTCCCCCTCTCCTTCCTTCCCCCCACTCTCCTTCCTTCCCCCTCTCCTTTCTTCCCCCCTCCTACCTTCCCCCCTCCTTTATTCCCCCTTCCTTCCCCTCTCCTTCCTCCCCTCGCCTTCCCCCATCTCCTGCCTTCACCCCTCCTTCACCCCCTCTCATTCCTTCCACCCCTCCTTTCCTCCCACCCTCTCCTTCTTCCCCCCTCTCCTTCCTTCCGCCCCCCTCCTTCCTTCCCCCCTACTTCCCCCTCCTTCCCCATCTCCTTCATTCCCCCTCTCTCCTTCCCCCCCTTCCCCCCTCCTTGCCCCCTCTCCTTCCTTCCCCCATCTCCTTGCCCCCCCACCTCTCTCCTTCCCCATTCCTTACTCCCCTCTCCTTCCCCCATCTCCTTCCTTCCCCCTCACATTCCTTCCCCCTTCCTTCCCCCCTCTCCTTCTGCCCATCTCCTGCCTTCCCCCCCTTCACCCCGATCTCCTTCCTTCTCCCCATCTCCTTCCTTCCGCCATCTCCTTCCTTCCCCCCTCCTTCCCCCCTCTCCTTCCCCATCTTCTTCCTTCCCCCTCCTTCCCTGCCCCCCTCCTTCCTCCCCCCATTCTTCCTCCCCCCTCCTTCCTTCCCCCCTCCTACACCCCATCTCCTTCCTCCCATCTCCTTCCTCGCCCCCCTTACAACCCCCTCTCCTTCCTTCTCCCCCTCTCTCCTTCCCCCCTCCCCTTCTCCCCCATCGCCTTCATTCCACCCTTCCCCCCTCATTCCCCCATCACCTTCCCTCCCCATCTCCTTCCTTCCCCCCTCTCCTCACCCCTTCCTTCCCCCTTCCTTCCCCCCTCTCATTTCTCCATCTCTCCTTCCCCTCTCTTTCCTCCCTCTCTCCTTCCCCCCCCGCTCCTTCACCCCCGCTCCTTCCCTTCCTTCCACTCTCCTTCTCGCCATCTCGTTCCTTCCCCCTTCCTTCCCCCACTCCTTCCGTCCTCCTTCCTTCCCCTTCCCCTCTCCTTCCCCATCTCCTGCCTTCGCCCCCTCTCCTTCCCCGCTATCTCCTTCCTTCCCCCATCTCCTTCCTCCCCCCTCCTTCACCCCTCTCCTTCCATCGCCCCCCCTTCACCCCCATCTCCTTCCTCCCCCTTCCTTCCCCCCTCCTTCCCTGCCCCCCTCCTTCCTCCCCCGTTCTTCCTTCCCCCCTCCTTCCTTCCCTTCCTCCCTTCTCCCCATCTCCTTCCTTCCCCTTCCCTTCCCCCTCTCCTTCCCCCTCTCTCCTTCCCCCTTCCTTGCCCCTCTCCTTCCCCCTTCCTTCCCCCCTCTCCTTCCCCTCTCTCTTCGCCCCTCTCTCCTTCCCCCTTCCCTACCCCCTCTCCTTCCCCTCTCTCCTTCCCTCTCCTTCACCCCTCTCCGTTCCCCTTCCTGCCCCCTCTCCTTTCCCCATCTCCTTCCCCCACACTCCTTCCACCTTCCATCTTCCCATCCCCTTCCCCCTCTCTCTTTCCCCCTTCCTTCCCCTCTTCCCCCTTCCTTCCACTCCTCTTTCCCCCTTCCTTTCCCCCTCCTTTCCTCCCATCTCCTTCCCCCCTTCCTTCCCCTCCTTCCCCCATCTCCTTCCCCCATCTCCTTTCCCCCCATCTCTTTCCCCCCATCTCCTTCCCCCCTCTCGTTCCCCTTATCTCATTTCCCCCCTCTCCTCCCTTATCTCCTTTTCCCCCTCTCCTTCCCCTTCCTTCCTTCCCATCCTTCCCCCCATTTCCTTCCATCCACTCCGTCCCCCCATCTCCTTCCCCCTTCCTTCCCCCTCTCCTTCCCCCATCTCCTTTCCGCTTCCTTTCCCCCATCTTCTTTCCCCTTCCTTCCCCCCTCCTTCCCCCATCTCCTTCCCCCTTCCTTCCCCCATCTCCTTCCCCCTCCTTCTCCCCTCCTTCCCCATCTCCTTCCCGCCATCTCCTTCCCCCTTCCTCCCCCCATCCTTTCCCCTTCCTCCCCCATCTCCTTCCATCTTCCTTCCCCCATCTCCTTCCCCTCTCCTTCCCCCATCTCCTTCCCACTATCTCCTTCACCCTATCTCCTTCCCCCTTCCTTCCCCCTTCCTTCCCCATCTCCTTCCCCTCTCTTCCCCCCATCTCCTTCCCCCATCTCCTTCCCACTATCTCCTTCCCCCTTTCTTCCCCCTCTCCTTCCCCTATCTCCTTTCCCCATCTCCTTCCACCTTCCTCCCCCCCCCCTTCCCCCCATCTCCTTCCCCTTCCTTCTACCATCTCCTTCCCCCTTCCTCCCCCATCTCCTTCCCTCTTCCTCCCCCCCCTCCTTTCCCCTATCTCCTTCCCCCTTCCTTCTTCCCTCTCTCCTTCTCCCTCTCTCCTTCTCCCTTCCTTACCCCCTCTCCTTCACCCCTCTCTCCTTTCCCTTTCCTCCCCCCATCTCCTACCCCCTTCCTTCCCCCTCTCTCCTTCCCCCCATCTCCTTCCCCTTCCTTACCCCCTCTCCCCTCACCCCTCTCTCCTCCCACTTCCTTCCCCGCTCTCCTTCTGGCCTCTCTTCTGCCCCCTGCCTTCCGTCCCCTCTATCCTTCCCCCCTCTCTCCTCCCCCTTCCTTTCACACTCTCCTTCTCCCCCCTTTCCCCCTTTCGTTCTCTACTCTCTCATTTTTCGTTCTCTACTCTCTCATTCCCCCTTCCTTCCCGCTCTCCTTCTCCCCTGTCTCCTTTCCCCTTCCTTTACCCCCCCGTCCTTCTCCCCTCTCTCGTTGCCCCTCTCCTTCCCCCGTCTCCTTCGCCCTCTCTCCTTCTCCCCTCTCTCCTTCCCCGGTTTCTTCCCCTTTGTCCTCTCTTTCTCTCTCTTCCCACCTCTCTCTTTCTCCACCTCTCCTTCCACTTCCTTCCCCTCTCTCCTACCCCCTTCATTTACCCCCCTCCTTCTCCCTCTCTCATTGCCCTTCTCCTTCCCCTCTCTTATTCTCCCCTCTCTCTCCTTCCCCCCTTTCTTTCTCCCCTCTTTCCTTCTCCCTCTCTCCTTCTGCCTCCCCTTTCCCCTCCCTCCCCATCTCCCCCACTCCTTCCCCCTTCCTTCCTCCCGCCCTTCTCTCCTCTCTCCTTCCCCCTTCCTTCCTCCCGCTCCTTCTCTCCTCTCTCCTTCCCCATCCTTCCCTCTCTCCTTCTCCCTTCTCCCTTCTCCTTCCCCTCTCTTTCTCTCTCTCCTCCCCCTTTCATTCCCCTCGCTCCTTCTCCCTCCTCCTTCCCCTTCCTTCCTCTCTCCTGCTTACCTCCTCTTTCCTTCCCCCCTCCTTCTTCCCTCTCTCCTTCCCCTTCCTTCCTCTCTCTGCTTCCTCCTCTTTCCTTCCCCCTCTCTCCTTCTCCCCATCTCTTCTCCCTTCCTTGCCTCTCTCCTTCCCCCTTCCTTCCCCTCTCTCCTTTACTGCCTCTCTCCTTCCACCCTCGCTCCTTCCCAATCCTTCCTCTCTCTCTCCTCCCCTCTCTCCTTCCCCCTCTCCTTCCCTCTTCGTTCTCCCTCTCTCTTTCCCCATTCCTTATCCTCTCTCCTTCCCCCTCTCCTTCCCTCTCCTTCCCTCTCTCCTTCTCCCCTCTCTCCTTCCCCCTTCCTTCCCTCTCTCCTTCCCCCTCCTCTCATTCGCCCCCATCTCGTTCCCCCCCTTGCTCCTTCCACCCCTCTGTCCTTCCCCACTCTCTACTTGCCGCCTCTCTCCTTCCCCCTCTCCTTCCCCTCTTCCTTCTCCTCTCTCTTTCCCCATTCCTTATCCTCTCTCCTTCCCCCCCTCCTTTCCCCTCTCCTTCCCACGTCTCCTTCTCCCCTCTCTCCTTCCCCTTCCTTCCCTCTCTCCTTCTCTCTCCTCCTTCCCCTTCCTTTCCTCTCTCCTTCCCTCTCCTCCTTCCCTCCCCTCTCTTTTGCCCCTCTCCTTCCCCCCTTGCTCCTTCCACCCCTCTGTCCTTCCCACTCTCTCCTTTCCCTCTCTAATTCCCCTTCATGTCCGGTCTCTCCTTCTCCCCCCTCTCCTTCTCCCCTCTCTCCTTCCCCCTTCTCTCCTTCCCCCTTCTCTCCTTCCCCTCTCCCTTACCTCCCCTCTCTTTTGCACCTCTATTTCCCCCCCTCGCTCCTTCCCATGCTCCTTCCTCCCCTCTGTCCTTCCCCACTCTCTACTTCCCCCTCTCTTCCACCCTCTCCTTCCCCACATCGACGTTTCGCCTTCTCCTTCGCCCCCTTCACTCTATCTCCTTCTGACAACCCTCCTCCCCCTCTCTTTCACTCCCTGTCCATTCGCCCTTCCCCCCTCTCCTTCCACACTTCCCCTCTTCCTTACCACACTCTTTCCCTCACTCTTTCCCCCTCTCTCCTTCCCCCCTCAACATCCCCTCCTCCCTTCCGCTCCTTTCCCCTCTATCCTTCCCCCAACTCCTTCTGACATCTCTCCTCTCCACTCTCTGCCTCCGTCTCCTTGCCCCTCTCCTTCCCTCCTTCTCTCTCTACTTCCCCCCTTTCCCCTACTCACCTTCACCCCATTCCCCCTCTCTCTCCCCCTCTCCTTCCCCGCTCTCCTTCCCCTGACTCTCAAACCCCTCTCTCTCCTTCCCCCTCCCCATCTCTTCTTCCCCCTCTCCTTACCCCATCTCTACTTTCACTCCTCTCTCTGTCCGCCCCCTTCCCCCACTCTCCTTCCCCCCTTTCCTTTTTCCCCTTTCCCTCCTCTCCTTCCCCCCTCTGCTTCCCCCTCACCTTACTCCATCTCTACTTTCATCCCGTCTCCTTCCCCTTTCCTTCCCCTCTCCTCACCCCTCTCTCCTTCCCCCCCTCCTTCCCCACCTCTCCTTACCCCCTCTCCTTCCCCACCTCGCAAATCACCCTTCCCCCCTCCTTTCCACCCTCTCTCTTCCCCCTCCTTCCCCCTCTCCCTCCCCCTCTCCTTCCCTGCTACTTCCCCCACCTCCATCTTATCCCTCTATCCCTCCCTCCTTCCCACACTCTCTCTCTCTGTGGACCTTGTGTTCTTTTACCCCTTTGTCTCAAACACCAATCACCTTGTGCTGCAAAATATTTCCATCTCCCCCACTTCAAATACCCCTGAGTACATTGCTGTGTGTGGGTCGGTTTTATTTGTTTTAAAATATCAACAAAAGAAGCTGGAGAGGGTGTGAGAGAGGGGACAGAGAGAGAGAGAGAGAGAGACATACGGACAGACAGAGAGATCCCCTCCCAGATACTCAGAGAATTGAATTGATCCAGCCAACCTGTGTCTTATTTATGTGATTATCACATTTGATCACCCAGGCCTGTACACATCCCACATTACTCTGACATTAGAACAAGTCTTTGGGGAGAGTTTCTCATTTAAGGTTTTAATTCCCTTCTTGGGGAGTCTGGTCTGTCAGACATTTTCTGGGGATTCATATATTTGTATTAAATCGCAAGTCCCCAGTTACTTTAACGCCAGACTTCAAATCTGTTTTAAAAATGACAGGGCCGCAATCCGACAGGAACCAGTTACCAGAGGCCCCTAAAACCCAGGGTCCCCCAGAGGAGATTAAACCTCGGGGTAAATAAACACACAACTCACTGTGGGCCCCCACGGGGTGCAGCCTGTCAACCAGGCCTCAGGCCCCAGGCCCGTGCTCCCTCTCTGGATGTTGTTCTTTCCTGGCCTTGAACCTTTTGGATCTTCATGTTGCAGATTTCCAAACAAAGGTTCCTCAGGATAAAAGAGAGAAAAGATCATGTGAAAGGGGAGTGAGAGCATTTTGAAGGCAAGCTTAAAATCCCAGGTTTAAAATCACCCCCGTCCATCCCCAATGTATCAAAATATCTAACACAGTCAACAGTGGAAAATGGTGTGGGAGCAGATCTTCCCAGGGATTGGAGGAGGATAGTGAGGGAAAGGCATCAGATTCTTACACTTTGCAGTGACCTGGGATCAATTGCCTTTTAATGAAAACAGTTCCCAACTTGTATGTGCCTGTAGCTCCCTCCAGTCTGAAACCCTCATTACCCTCTATCCTGTCTCCTCTCTCTGAGCCAATGGTGTCTTCATTCTGTTACTGACCCTTCAGTCCCTTCAGACCCAGCAAGATCCCACAGGTAGTAGTGTGACCACAGACAGATTGTGTGTTTCACTGATGCTGGTTAAGGGTTCAATCCTGGCTTCAGGATGACAAAGATCCTGCTGTTTGACAAATTCAAACCAGTTCCCACTTTCTTTCTTCTCTACGCACTCACTTGCTCTCTCTCTCTCTCCACCCTCCCCTTCTCCATCTCTCATCTTTTCCCCTTTCTCTGATTTAACCTTGTACATGGTCATCTTTATCTTACCTTTTAACAGATTGCAACATTTATATTTGACAATATTCCCTTTGATAAACAGTTTCCCAGGAGTCTCTGTGCCAGCAATGCTGTGGGCCATTGACGCACAGGGAGATCCCACAGGGTACTTCCTGCTCCTGAATGTGCTCCAATCCCACTTTCTGTCCAACAAGAGACTGTGGATATCTTTGAGACTCCTGTTTTGTTTTAAAAAAACCCTCCATCCCAGGATTTAATTTTGTGGATGGCACTTTCTAGAAGGAAGTGATTGGAGTTGGGCGATGATGGGATATTGGAGAGTCCCGTTCTCTCCCAACTCCCCCAGATCCTGTCTCCCTTTCACAGCCCAGCTACAAAGACACATCTTAGCCCTCTATCGCTCCCTCCTTCCCACACACATTCCCTGTCTTTGTCTGCATCTTGTCTTTTTTTACCCCTCTGTCTCAAAAACAATCACCTTGTGCTGCAAAATATTTCCTTTTCCGCCACTTCAAATACCCACGAGTCACATTGCTGTGTGTGGGACGGTTTTATTTGTTTGAAAAACCAACAAAAGAAGCTGGAGAGGGTGTGAGAGAGGGGACAGAGAGAGAGAGAGAGGACAGAGAGAGAGAGAGAGAGAGAGAGAGAGAGAGAGAGATCCCCTCCCAGATACTCAGGGATTGGGCCAACCTGGGTCTTATTTATGGGATTATCACATTTGATCACCCTTCTTGCAATGTAGGCCACTCTGTAGGTGGTTTGAGACACAGCAAGATCCCACAAGTAGTATTACTCTACTATTAGAACAAGTCTTTGGGTAGAGTTTCTCATTTAAGGTTTTAATTCCCTCTTTGGGGGAGTCCTGTCTGTCAGACACTCACTGGGGATTGATGTGTTGGTGTCAAATCCCAGGGCCCCGGTTATTTTAACCTCAGGCTTAAAACCTGTTTTAAAACCAACAGGGCCACAATCCGACAGGAGCCAATTAACCAGAGGCCCCTAAAACCCAGGGTCCCCAAAAGGAGATTAATCCTTGAGGTAAATAAACACAGAATCCCGCCCACACAGTGCAGCCTATCGACCAGGCCTCAGGCCTCAGGACCGTGTCCCCTCTGGAGAAAGCTGTTGTTCAAAGGTCTCCTGATCCTAAAGTTTCTCCCTTTGAATCTTCAAGTGGCCCGTGGGAGGATAGAGACAGCATCAGTTGAAAGGAGGAAAATCATTACAGAATGATTGCACAGCAAGATCCCAGGTTTTCCTCTCTCAGTGACACAGACAATCTCTCAGCAACATCCAAACACAAATATATCGGGCAATGAGCTGCATTTTTATGCTAAAGCCTTGGAAAAAACTTTGAAATGACGGGTTAGCTGATTAAAACACTCACTGCCTGCAATGGTAGCATTGGGGCAGCTGGTGCACAGCAAGATCCCACATGCTACAATGCAGCAGCAGCTAATGACTCTGACCATTCCCCCCTCTGTGATGCTGCTTCAGTTTAATTATTTCCTGTCACCCCAGAATCAAACATTGCAGCGACTTCACAATCTCAAAATGCCTCTCCCTCTCTCTCCCCTTCTGTTTCCCCAGCTCTTTCAATTTTTTAAACGTTTCTCTCTCTCTCTTTCTCTCACTGTTGAATTTTCTCATCCTGCCCTCTCTACAACCCACATCACTCTGACTTTATGAGAAGTCTTTAGAGAGGGTCACAGCATTTGGGTTTTAATTCCCCCTCAGGGAGTCCTGCCTCTCAGATCCTGGGGATTGACATTCTTTCCCCCAGGCTTGAAACCTGTTTTAAAAATGACAGGGCCACAATCCGACAGGAGCCAGTTACCCAGAGGCCCCTAAAACCCAGGGTCCCCCAGAGGAGATTAAACCTCGGGGTAAATAAACACACAACTCACTGTGGGCCCCCACGGGGTGCAGCCTGTCGACCAGGCCTCAGGCCTCAGGCCCCTGCTCCCCCTCTGGAGGTTGTTCTTTTTTGGCCTCGAACATTTTGGATCTTCACGTTGCAGATTTCCAAACAAAAGTTCCTCGGGATAAAAGAGAGAAAAGATGAGTTGAAAGAGGGAGCAAGAGCATTCTGAAGGCAAGTTACACAGCAAGATCCCAAGTTTAAAAGCTCCTCTGCCCATTGCCAATGTATTAATGTATCTAACACAGTCAGCAGTTAGGATGGAACATGGTGTGGGAGCAGATCTTCCCAGGGATTGGAGGAGGATAGTGAGGGAAAGGCATCAGATTCTTACACTCTGCAGTGACCTGGGATCAATTGCCTTTTACTGAAAACAGTTCCCAACTTGTATGTGCCTGTAGCTCCCTCCAGTCTGAAACCCTCATTCCCCTCTATCCTGTCTCCTGTCTCTGAGCCAATGATGTATTCATTCTGTTACTGACCCTTCAGTCCCACGGGCACCAATTTTCCTCACAATTCCAATTGGAGACCTTCTCTCATCCATGTGAAGGAATTGGACCCTGACAATTCCATTTATACTGTCTCCCATCAATCTTCATAGGATCCATATCACAGAGGTTAGACAGTGTTCCCAGCAAACACACCCAGGGCAGAGGGAGCACAGGGTTCCATACAAAATAAAGCTCCCATTAAACTGTCCCCATTTAAATCCCCAGGGCAGGTAGAGAATGGGGTCAGATACAGAGTAAATCTCCCTCTACACTGCAGCTTTTCAAATTCCCAGGCCATTTTGAGCTCGGTGTTAGGTACCGATTAAATCTCCCACTTCACCCATCCTGTTCACATCAAACTCAATCAGGATAGCTCCATCACTGGGTTAGATACAGAGGATGTGTATGTTTGGATTTCAGCCCCAATCCAGTTGGTGATGATCACGGCCTTGTTAAGTGTGTTTGGGAATGGGGAGGGAGCTGGGAGCAGGGTGATGGTGGGATAGTGGGGAGTATAGCTGCCTTCCAAGCAGTTGACCCGGGTTTGATTCCCGGCCCTTGCAGTGTTATGGTTTGTAAACAGCCTTTTAAAGGTAAGGCACTAGGATAAATCTTTCATTCTGTGGTAAACCGGATCTGTCAGATTGTTCCTTGCTTTTCCTGCTGATGGTTCCTGTGAATTGCAGTGTGGAACAGGGCGGCATTGCTCGGCATCTCGGAAGCTTTCCCCTCTGCTGCTTCCCATTTCTTATTGAAATATTGGGTACAGCACAAGGATGGGTTTGTTTTGTTCGAAAAGTGAGAGACTGCTCCCGTCAGGAACCTGAAATAATTACAGAAGTTGCTGGAAACACTGAACAGTTCCAACAGCTTCTGTAGTGGTGGGGAGGGAGGATTAATGTGTCAAATCAACACAAGGATAAAATAAACTCCAGCCTCAAAACAGTCAGAGTTCCTAAGTGTTACAAACATCTGGATAACATTTTTCTGAGCCATCAATTCCCCTTAAACCCTTCCAATGTGGAATAGCATCTTTCTGACTCTCACTTTGAGAGATGTCCCTCAGTGAGCTCCTCCACCATCCTTTCCATTTCACTGGGGACCCACTATCCACAGTCTCCAATCAAATGACCTGAACTCAGACACACAGAGATCTTAAAGAATGACACAATGCAGATAGGAAGTTGATTTTATTTCTGTTTCTGAGTCCAATCTTCACTCAGTGAAACAGAGTCCGGTATTCAAGGCTCCAACAAGAGCTGGATTCTGCTTCTGGTGATTGTCTTCATTCAGTGAGAAGGAGGGCCGTGGGCCTGAAGGAGCTCATCATTGTGCTTCGGGTTGTCTGCTCAGTCTGCAGCATTGCAGGCCGTGGGAGCAGGGCAGTGGGAAAGGTACCTCGTGTGGACTGCAATAGGACTTTCCACACATTGTTCCAGGCCAGTTACAGAGCTCCAGGAATTCTGAATGAGGATCGGAATAATGGATTGATTGAAGGAGGAGGATCAGGAAAACAGGATAAAGCTGATGAGATCAGCAGGATTTCTCGGTCGAACTCTGTACCATACTTTATTTTCTGCTTCATAAATCTACAATCCGGAGCTCAACCCACTCAGAGCAATATAAGCTCAGAAACAAATCATTCAGTCCAACACATCCATGCTGAACTGATATCCGATGTCAATCTCATCCTATTTGTCAGAATTTGGCCCATGTTCCTCTGAACCCTTTTTAATTCCTACACCCACCCAGATACCTTTTAAATGTTGTAATTGTACCAGCCTCCACTACTTCCTCAGGCAGCTCATGCACACAGTGCCCTCTGTCTGAAAAATGTTCCCCTTCAGTCCCTTTTATGTTTCCCCTCTCAACTTTAACACATGCCATCTGCTTCTAGACTCCCCCACCACAGGGAAATCACCTTGCCTTTTTACCCTATTGAGGGTCCTTCATGATTTTGTGAACCTCTATAATGTTCCCCCTCAGCCACTGACGCTCCAGGGATAATAGCCTCAACTGATACAGTCTTAACCTCCAGCACACACCCTCCAACCTTGGCAACATCCTTGTAAATCTTTTCTGAACCCTTTAAAGTTTCACAACACCCTTCTTATAGAAGGGAGTCCAGAATTGCACATTATGTAGCAAAAGGGGCTGAACCAATACTGCATCATGACCTCCCAACTCCTTCACACAATTAACTGAGCAATAAAGACAAAAATTCCAAACCCTTTCTTCACTATCCTATCGAAATGTTAGTCCACCTTCAACGATCTATGAAGCTGCACTCCAGGTCTATTTGTTTACCAACATCCCTAGTACCATGTCCATTCAGTGTAAATGTCCTGTTCTCTTTTGCCTTTCCAAAATGCAGCACCTCACATTTATCTAAATTAATCTCCATCTGCCACTCCTCAGCCCATTGGCCCATCTGATTAAGATCCCATTGTACTCTGAGGTAACCATCTTCACTGTCCTCCACACCTCCAAATTTACTGTCATCTGCAAACTTACTAACCATTCGTCCTATGGCCACATCCAAACCTTTTTTATAAATGACAAAACAACAGTGGACCCAGCACCGATCCTTGGGGCACACCGCTGGTCACAGGCCTCCAGTCTGAAAAGCAACCCTCCCCCACCACCCTCTGTCTTCTACCTTCGAGCCAGTTCTCTACCAAAAGGGTAATTCTACTGTCCCAACATACAAGTTTGATAATATGACACCAGTCTCAAAAGTACAACAAGAATCTATTCCTGATGCCAACAGGCGGGTCAGTTTCCCCCCGGTGCTGTTTACACTTGGAATATACCTGGAGCAGAATAACACAAACCCAACTGGAGAGGGTGGCTCTGTATAAGGAGAGTCAGTGTGGAGTTAAAATTCAACAAATGTGATGAAATAAAATCAAAGATTAATGAAGGTAAAGCCGTCCAGTCTGTTTGACAACTTATTACAAAAGAGGCTGGATAAAAACTGAAGCTATTGTAATAAGCTCAAGCTCACCATGGAGAATTAATGCGCTCGGAGAGAAAAATGCAGAAAGATCATAAATTACTGCAACTTGCAAACAGCAGAATTAAAATCCAACTTGCTTTGTACTGTAAGGATGAATATTTAAATCATGTTGTTCTCGAGATATGAATTATACAGATGGTCATTTATTATCGAGAAAGAAAAGACAATCAATATTTTCTTTGTCATCTAACTTGGATTTGGAGATGATACTGACGATGATACCAGCCAACAGGATTGTTTGTGCAGACAGGTGAATAATAATGTCTCCAGGAAATAGCAGAAGGTTGTGGAGGGAAATGAACAGGTTGATGCCCGCTGTGATGGAGTTTGGTATAAAAGGCTAAAGAGAGACAAACTCGACCGAACTACAGAGTGTGAAATGTGAACATGGATAGAGTTACCTTGGTGTTCATGTGCACAGGTCTTTTACTGTAACAAGATCTGCTGAAGGGGGAAATAGAAAACATGTGGGATCTTAAGCATCACAAATGACCCATTGAGTAAGGAGAAAGAAAATACATAAAGGGAAACCCGTGCTGTTCCTGGGGATCTGAAATCTAACCTCAGCAGGTCAGGCAGCATCTGTGAGAAGGGAACCAGAACCCATTTCTCCCACAACACTCTCCAAGGCACCAAGGGAGCTCCCTGATCTGATTGGCTCTGTGCTAATTAACACTGCACACATATTAATCCAGTGGGTCTTCTTAGTTAAACAGTGAGTTCCTGAGAGTGACGAGGCAGACACTTGTATGTTGTTCACACCGACATGGTCAGTAAAATGGTATCCTGCCCGTCCCATTGTAAACCCAGCTTCAGCTCTGACCATATTTCCTGAAACCCAGCAAAGGGGAGGAAACACTGCCTCCTGGTCTTAGGTTCTTTGCTGTAGGAAAAGGTGTAGCTTCCTGTGATCTCCCTCTGATAACTCCATTGCTTTTAGTTTCTCTCACATAATCAGCTTTCTATCCCTTCTGGTTTCATGGTCTAGTCACACTTACCAAAGCTGAGGCTCCTGCTAAATGGTAGAATCGGGCTCGGGCATCAGTCAATGGAAGAATTAGAACAGGGGTATGAGTAAATGGGAGAATTAGTACAGGGGTATGAGTAAATGGGAGATTTGGTGGGAATCAATAAATGGGAGATTCAGTGCACAGCGCCATTACATTAGAAAATTGTTGGGAATGCTAATATATGAGAGAAATGGAGCAGAGTATGTCTTAATAGGAGAATAGGGGCCAGGGTGTCAATAAAAAGAAGAAATGTTGCATGCATCAGTTAATTGGAGATTCAGTTCAGTGCATCACTACATGAAAAAAATGCAGATCGTCAATAATTGGAGAATTCATTCAGGTGCCAGTAAATTCGAAGTGGGAGAACGGGGACAGGATAACACTCAATGGGAGAGTTGGTGCAGTTCCAGGATTTGTGTAGGATTGGAAAATGGGAGAAATAGCCATAAATCGAGTCACACAATCATAGAGATTGATAACACAGAAACAGATCCTTCGGTCTAACTTGTCCATGCCTCAAAGAATTCTGGCAGCGCTCCACTAAATTGGAGAACCATTGCAAGGAACTACTTACCAGGAGACTTGCGGAAGGGCTTATCGATATGTGAGAATTGTAACGCTGCATCAGGTAATGGGAGAATTGGTGCAGTGTAACACTAAATGGGAGAATTGGGGCAGGAAAACACTGTGAGAGATTTAGAGTAGTGCACCGCTAAATTGTTCGAGGACATCAGTCAGTATGGGGATTGGGGTAAGACAACACTGTGAGGAGAACTGGGTCAGGACTTCAGTAATTGGGGGAAATGGTGCTCAGCAACACTGAATTGGAGAATTGGTTTGAAGCATCACTAAATTGAAAGACCTGGTGCAGGGTGCTGATAACTTCGAGAATTGGAGCAAATGGGAGAACACAGGCAGTGAATCAGTAAATAGGACAAATGTTGCAAAGTGTTAGTGGTCCAGATTCAATACAGTGCACCACGAAATGGGGGAGTTGGTGCAGTTCACCACAAAATGGAGAATATGTGTCGCACTGGGAATTTAGAGATTTGATGCAGTGATCGCCAAGATGAATAAATGGGAGAGAAATACTGAATGGAAGACCTGGTGCACAGTGGGGCTAAATTCGAGAGTATGTCCATGGCAACAGGAAATGGGAGAATTAGAGTAGCGCACCCTTAAATGGTAGAATCGGGCTCGGGCACCAGTAAATGGGAGAATTAGTACAGGGATATGAGTAAATGGGAGATTTAGTGGAATCAATAAATGGGAGATCTGGTGCACAGTGCTGTTACATTAGAAAATTGGTGGGAGTGTCAATATATTGGAAAATTGGAGCAGAGCATGTCTAAAATGGGGAATAGGGGCCAGGGAATCAATGAAAAGAAATGTTGGAAGCATCTGTAAATTCAGTGAGATCGGGAGATTCAATTCAGGGTATCACCAAATGAAAAAAAGTTCAGGAGGGCACCCGTACGTGAAAGACGTGTATCAGGGAACGACTGGAAGGAATTAATGTCGGGCAACAATAATTGGAGAATTCATGCAGGGGTGCGATTACATTCTAAGGGGAAGGACTGGGGCAGGAGAACCTCAATGGGTGAGTTGGTGAAATTCCCGAATTAGTGCAGGATTGGGAAATGGGATATTTCGTGCAGGGAAGGGGAGCACTAATTAGAGCCTTAGAGACGTACAGCACGGAAACAGACCCTTCGTGTCCAACTTGTCCACACCAAAATTTAAGAATGCTGGCAGCTCTCCACTAAATTGGAGAATCATTGCAAGAACTTACTAAATGGAAAACTTGGGAAAGGGCTTATCGAAATGTGAGAATTTGCAACAGGGCATCAGATAATTGGTGACTTAATGCAGTTCAGCACGAAGTGGGTGAGTTATGCTGCGTTGCACTAAATGGGAGAATTGGGGCAGGACAATACCTTGTGAGAGATTTCGATTATAGCACCCCTAAATTGGGCGAGGGCATCAGTCAGTATGAGGATTAGTGTAAGGCACCACTGAGTGGAGAACTTGTTCAGGACATCAGGAATTGGGGGAAAAGGTGCAGGGTACTGATAACTTCGATAATTGGAGCAAATGGGAGAACACGGGCAGTGAAACACTAAATAGGACAAATGCTGCAAAGGATTAGTGGTCGAGATTCAATACAGTGTAACACAAAATGGGGGAATTGGTGCTGTTCACCACAAAAAGGAAGGTATTTGTAGGATCAGTAATTTGGAGATATGATGCAGGGATCGCAAGATGAGAGAAGTCTGGCAGCGGACTATGAAATGGGAAAATTGTTACAGGGAAATACTGAATGGAAGAACTGGTGCACAGTGGAGCTAAATTAAAGATTGTGCACATGGCACCAGTAAATGGGACAATTAGAGTAGGGCTCCACTTCCCTGCACCAATTCTCCCATTGGCCAATCCTGCACTAATTCGGGAATTTCACCAACTCACCCATTGAGGTTACCCTGCCCCACTCCTGCACTGTAATAGTGCACCAGATCTCCCATTTACTGCTTTCACCAAATCTCCCATTTACTCATAAACCCTGTAATAATTCTCCCATTTACTGATGCCCGAGCCCGATTCTACCAGTTAAGGGTGCGCTGCTCTAATTCTCCCATTTACTGTTGCCATGCACCAATTCGCTAATTTAGCTCCACTGTGCACCAGGTCTCTCATTGACTGATGTCCCGCATCAATTCTCCAATCCAGTGTTGCTGAGCACCAATTCCCCAAATTCAGGACTTCCTGAACAAGTCCTCCATTCAGTTTTACCTCACACCAATCTTCATATTGACTGATGCCCTCACCCAATTTAGTAGTGCCCTACTCCTACTGTTGAATTCTTCCATTTAGTATTTCCTTGGAATGATTCTCCAATTTCATGGAGCGCTGCCAGAATTCTAAAATTGAGTTATAGGCAAGTTGGACTGAAGTGTCTGTTTCCATGTTGTACATCTCTATGATTGTATGACTCTGTTTATGGCTCCGCTGCTCTGCACCATTTCTCCCATTTACCAATCCTGCACAAATCCTGAAACTGCACCAACTCTTCCATTGAGTATTGTCCTGCACAATTTAATGGCACCTGCATGAATTCTCCAATTATTGTTGCCCTGAAATCAATTCCTTCCATTTAATTGTTTCCCTGCAACAATTCTCCCATTTCATAGTCCGCTGCCAGAATTCTCTAATCTTGCGATCCCTGCATCATATCTCCAAATTAGCGATCCTACACTATCTTCCCTTTAGTGGTGAACTGCACCAACTCCCCCATTTCGTGGTACACTGTATTGAATCTCTCCCACTAACCCTTTTCAACATTTGCCCTATTTAGTGTTTCACTGCCCGTGATCTCCCATTTGCTCCAATTCTCGAAGTTATCAGCACCCCGCAATAGGTCTTTCACTCATACCCCACACCAATTCTCAAATTCAGTGTTGTGAGGCAACCTTTACCCCAATTACTGATGCCCTGAACAAGTTCTCCACAGTGTTGCCTTCCACCAATCCTCATACTGACTGGTGCCCTCTTCCAAGTTAGGGGTGCTCTAACTCTCAATCTCCTAAAATGTATCATCCTGCCCCAAATCCCCCATTTAGTGCAACACAGCATAACTCACCCATTTCGTGCTGAAATGCACTAATTCACCCATTATCTGATGCCCTATTGCAAACTCGCATATTTCGAGAAGCAGTTTCCCAATTTTTCCATTTAGTAGTACCTTGCAAAGATTCTCGAATTTCGTCGAGAGCTGCCAGAATTCTTAACTTTAGGCACGGACAAGTTGGACTGAAGGGTCTGTTTCCATGCTGTACATCTCTGAGGCTGTAATTACTGCTCCGTTTCCCTGCACCAATTCTCCCATTTACCAATCCTACACAAATTCGGGAATTTCACCAACTCACCCATTGTGGTTATCCTGCCCCAGTCCTTCCACTTAGAATTTAATGGCACCTACATGAATTCTCCAATTATTGTTGCCCTGCATCATTTAGTTGTTCCCTGATACACATCTTCCACGTACGGATGACCTGCTGGGTTTTCTTTTCATTTAGTGATGCACTGAACTGAATCTCCAATTTCCCGATGCTTGCAACATTTCTTCTTTTTATTGATTCCATGGCCCCTATTCCCAAATTTAGACAGGCTCTGCAACACTTTTCTCATATATTGGCACTCACCCCAGTTTTCCAATTTTTAACTTACTGATGCCCGGAGCCCGATTCGACCATTTAAGGGTGCGCTACTCTAATTCTCCCATTTACTGGTGCATTCACCCATTCTCTAATTGAGCTCCACTGTGCACCGTTCTTCCATTCAGTATTTCCCTGCAACAATTCTCCCATTTAGTCGACCGCTGACAGAATTCTGTAATCTTGCCAATCCCTGCATCAAACCTCCAAATTACTGATCCTACACATATCTCCCATTTAGTGGTGAACTGCACCAACTCCCCCATTTCGTGGTGCACTGTATTGAATCTCTCCCACTAATCCTTTGCAACATTTGTCCTATTTACTGATTCACTGCCCGTGTTCTCCCATTTGCTCCAATTCTCGAAGTTATCAGCACCCTGCACCAGGTCTCTCATTTACTGATACCCCACACCAGTTCTCCAATTCAGTGTTACTTAGCACCATTTCCCCCAATTACTGATGTCCTGAACAAGTTCTCCACTCAGTGTTGCCTTACACCAATCCTCAGACTGACTGATGCTCTCGCCCAATTTAGGGGTGCGCTACTTTAAATCTCCCTGCCCCAATTCTCCCATTTAGTGCAACACAGCATAACTCACCCATTTAGTGCTGAACTGCACTAATTCTCCCATTATCTGATGCCCTGTTGCAAATTCTCACATTTCAATCAGCCTTTTCCCATTTTTTTCATTTAGTAGTTTCTTGCAATGATTCTCCAATTTATTGGAGAGCTGACAGAATTCTTAAATTTCGGCGTGGACAAGTCGGACTGAAGGATCTGTTTCCGTGCTGTACATCTCTAAGGCTGTAATTAGTGCTCCGCTTCCCTGCACCAATTCTCCCATTTCCCAATCCTGCACTAATTCGGGAATTTTAACCATCTCACCCACTGAGGTTATCCTGCCCCAGTCCTCCCACTTAGAATTTAATGGCACCTGCATGAATTCGCCAATTATTGTTGCCCTGCATCAATTTCTTACATTTATTTGTTCCCTGATACACATCTTCCACGTACGGATGCCTTGCTGATTTTTTTTCCCTTTTAGTGATGCACTGAACTGAATCTCCAATTTCCCAATTCTGGCAACATTTCTTCTTTTCATTGATTCCCTGGCCCCTATTCCCCAATTTATACATGGTCTGCTCCAATTTACTAACATATTGGCACTTACACCAATATTCTAATGTCACGGCACTGTGCAGCAGATTTCCCACTTTTTTTTTCCACTTTTACTCATATCCCCGTACTAATTCTTCCATTTATGATGCCTTAATCCGATTCTACTATTAAGGGTGCGCTATGCTAATTCTCCCATTTACTGTTGTCCTGCACCAATTCTCTAATTTAGCTTCACTGTGCACCAGGTCTTTCATTTACTGATACCCCACACCAATTCTCCAATTCAGTGTTGCTAAGCACCATTTCCCCCAATTACTGACCCCCTGAACAAGTTCTCCACTCAGTTTTGTCTTACAGCAATCCTCATACTGACTGATGCCCTCGCCCAATTTAGCGGTGCCCTACACTCAGTCTCCCAAAAGGTATTGTTGTGCCTCAATTCTCCTGTTTAGTGCAACACAGCATAACGCACCCATTTAGTGCTGAACTGCAGTAATTCTCCCATTTTCTGATGCCCTGTTGCAAACTCTTACATTTCGATAAGCTCTTTCCCAATTGTTTCCATTTAGTCGTTCCTTCCAATAATTCTCCAATTTCGGGGAGAGCTGCCAGAATTCTTAAATTTAGGCATGGACAAGTCGGACTGAAGGATCTGTTTCCGTGCTGTACATCTCTGAGGCTGTAATCACTGCTCCACTTCCCTGCACCAATTCTCCCATTTCCCAATCCTGCTCTAATTTGGGAATTTCACCAACTCACCCGTTGAGGTTATCCTGCCCCAGTCCTCCCACTTAGAATTTAATGGCACCTACATGAATTCTCAAATTATTCCTTACATTTAAATGTTCCCTGAAACACTTTTGCCACGTACGAATGCCCTGCTGAAGTGTTTTCATTTAATGATGCATTCAACTGAATCTCCAATTTACCGATGCTGCAACATTTCTTCTTTTTATTGATTCCCTGGACCCTATTCCCCAATTTAGACATGCTCTGCTCCAATTTTCCAATACATTGGCACTCCCATCAATTTTCTAAAGAAATGCCAATGTTCACCAGATCTCCCATTTATTGTTTCATACCAAATCTCCCATTTACTCACATCCCTGTACCAATCCTTCCATTTACTGATGCCCTAGCTCATTCTACCATTTAAGGGTGCGCTACTCTAATTCTCCCATTTACTGTTGCCATGCACCAATTCTCTAATTTAGCTCCACTGTGCACCAGGTCTCTCATTTACTGATGGCCCGCACCAATTCTCCAATTCAGTGTTGCTTAGCACCTTTTCCCCAATTACTGACGTCCTGAACAAGTCCTCCATTCAGTTGTGCCTTACACCAATCGTTATGTTGACTCTTGCCCTCGCCCAATTTAGGGGTGCCCTACTCTCATTCCCGTATTAAGTCTTGTCCTGCCCCAAGTTTCCCACTTGGTGCTAACTGCATCAATTCTCCAGTTATCACATGCCCTTTTCCAAATTCTCTAAATTCGATAAGCCCTTGCCCAATTCTTCCATTTAGTATTTCCTTGGAATGATTCTCCAATCTCGTGGAGCGCTGCCAGAATTCTAAAATTGCGTTATAGACAAGTTGGACTGAAGTGTCTGTTTCCATGTTGTACATCTCTATGATTGTATGACTCTATTTATGGCTCCGCTGCTCTGCACCATTTCTCCCATTTACCAATCCTGCACCAATCCTGAAACTGCACCAACTCTCCCTTTGAGTATTATCCTGCCCAATTTAAAGGCACCTGCATGAATTCTCCAATTATTGATGCCCTGCATCAATTCCTTCCATTTAATTGTTCCCTGAAACACCTCTTCCACGTACGGGTGCCCTGCTGAATTTTTTTCATTTAGTGATGCACTGAACTGAATCTCCAACTTACCAATACTTGCAATAGTTTTCTTTTTATTGATTCCCTGGCCCCATTCCCCAATTTCGGTGCACAGTGCAATTACTTTGGAAAACTGGTGTGAGTGTCAAGATATTAGAAAATTCAAGCAAAGCATTTCGAATGTCCCATTTATTGATTCCCACCAAATCTCTCAGTTACACATATCCCTGTACTAATTCTTCCACTTACTGGTGCCCGAGCCTGATTGTACCATTTAAGGGTGCGCTACTCTAATTCTCCCATTTACTGTTGCCATGCATCCACTCTCTAATTTAGCTCCACTGTGCACCAGTTCTCCCATTCAGTATTTCTCTGCAACAATTCTCTCATTTCGAAACCAGCTGCCAGAATTCTCTAATCTTGGCGATCCCTGCATCAAATCTCCAAATTACCGATCCTACACATATCTTCCCTTTAGTGGTGAACAGCACCAACTCCCCCATTTAGTGTTACACTGTATTGAAACTCGACCACTAATCCTTTGCAACATTTGTCCTATTTACTGATTCACTGCCCGTGTTCTCCCATTTGCTCCAATTCTCGAAGTTATCAGCACCCTGCACCAGGTCTTTCATTTACTGATACCCCACACCAATTCTCCAATTCAGTGTTACTGAGCACCACTTTCCCCAATTAGTGAAGTTCTGAACCAGCTCTCGTCACAGTGTTGCCTTACACCAATCTTCATATTGACTGAGGTCCTTGAACGTTTTTTGGGTGCCCTACTCTAAATCGCCCATCAAGTATTGTCTTGCCCGAATTCTCCCATCTTGTGTTACACTGCCCCAATTCTCCCATTATCTGATGCCCTGTTACATTTCTCACATTCCGATAAGCCCTTGCCCATTTCTCCCATGAAGTAGTTCCATGATTCTGCAATATACTGGAGCGCTGCCAGAATTCTTAAATTGAGCCATGGACAAGTTGGACCGAAGGATCTGTTTGTGTGTTGTAAATCTCTATGATTGTATGACTCCATTTTTGGCAATTTCTCCCATTTTCCAAACATGCACAAATCCTGGAACTGCACCAACTCTCCCATTGAGTGTTAACGCCCCCCCACCCCCCGTTCTCCCACTTCGAATTTAATGGCACCTGAATGAATTCTCCAATTATTGGCGACCTGCATTTTGTTTTCATTTGATGAGGCATTGAACTGAATCTCCAATTAACTGATGCTTGCAACAACAATTCTTCTTATTGATTTCCTGCCCCTATTTCCCAATTTAGACATGCTCTCCTCCAATTCTCTCATATATTGACACTCACACCAGTTTTCCAATGTCATGGCGCTGTGCATCGAATCTCCCATTTATTGATTCCCACCAAATCTCCCATTTACTCATACCCCTGTACTAATTCTCCCATTTACCGGTACCCCTGTACTAATTCTCCTATTTACTCATACCCCTGTACTAATTCTCCCATTTACTCATACCCCTGTACTAATTCTCCTATTTACTCATACCCCTGTACTAATTCTCCCATTTACTGATGCCCTAGCCCGATTCTACCATTTAGCAGGAGCCTCAGCTTTGGGAAGTGTGACTAGACCATGAAACCAGAAGGAACAGAAAGCCAATCAAGTGAGAGAAACTAAAAGCAATGTAGTTGTCAGAGGGAGATCACAGGAAGTGACCCTTTTTCCTACAGCGAAGAACCTAAGACCAGGAGGCAGTGTTTCCTCCCCTTTGCTGGGTTTCAGGAAATATGGTCAGAGCTGAAGCTGGGTTTACAATGGGACGGGCAGGATACCATTTTACTGACCATGTAGGTGTGAACAACATACAAGGGTCTGCCTCGTCACTCTCAGGAACTCACTGTTTAACTAAGAAGCTGACCCACTGGATTAATATCTGTGTGCAGTGTTAATTAGCACAGAGCCAATCAGATCAGGGAGCTCCCTTGGTGCCTTGGAGAGTGTTGTGGGAGAAATGGGTTCTGGTTCCCTTCTCACAGATGCTGCCTGACCTGCTGAGGTTAGATTTCAGATCCCCAGGAACAGCACGGGGTTTCCCTTTATGTATTTTCTTTCTCCTTACTCAATGGGTCATTTGTGATGCTTAAGATCCCACATGTTTTCTATTTCCCCCTTCAGCAGATCTTGTCACAGTAAAAGACCTGTGCACATGAACACCAAGGTAACTCAATCCATGTTCACATTTCACACTCTGTAGTTCGGTCGAGTTTGTCTCTCTTTAGCCTTTTATCCCAAACTCCATCACAGCGGCTTCAATCTGTTCATTTCCCTCCACAACCTTCTGCTATTTCCTGGAGACATTATTATTCACCTGTCTGTACAAATAATCCTGATAGTGTGTTACTGGAAAAGCGGAGCAGGTCAGGCAGCAACCATGGAGCAGGAGAATCGACGTTTCGGGCATGAGCCATTCTTCAGGAATGTGCAAACAATCCTGTTGGCCGGAATCATCCTCAGTATCTTCCCCAAATCCAAGTTAGATGTCAAAGAAAATATTGATTGTCTTTTCTGTCTCGACAATAAATGACCATCTGTATCATTCATATATAGAGAACAACATGATTAAAATATTAATCCTTGCAGTAAAAAAGCAAATTGGATTTTAATTCTGCTGTTTGCAAGTTGCAGTAATTTATGGTCACTGCATTTTTCCATCCGAGCGCATTAATTCTCCATGGTGAGCTTGAGCCATTTATTACAATAACTTCAGTTTTTATCCAGCCTCTTTTGTAATAAGTTGTGAAACAGATTGGACGGCCTTACCTTCATTCATCTTTGATTTTATTTCATCACATTTGTTGAATTTTAACTCCACACTGACTCTCCTTATACAGAGCAACCCTCTCCAGTTGGGTCTGTGTTGCTCTGCTCCAGGTATATTCCAAGTGTAAACAGCACCGGGGGGAAACTGACCCGCCTGTTGTCATCAGGAATAGATTCTTGTTGGAGTTTTGAGACTGGTGTCATATTTTCAACTTTGTATGTTGGGGCAGTAGAATTACCCTTTGGGTAGAGAACTGGCTCAAAGGTAGAAGACAGAGGGTAGTGGGGGATAGTCAGAAAGATGCTATTTCACATTGGAATTGTTTAAGGGGAATTGATGGCTAAGAATAATGTTAGACAGATGTTTGTAAAACTTAGGAACTCTGACTGTTTTGAGGCTGGAGTTTATTTTATCCTTGTGTAGATTTGAAACATTAATCCTCCCTCCCCACCACTACAGAAGCTGTTGGAACTGTTCAGTGTTTCCAGCAGCTTCTGTAATTATTTCAGGTTCCTGATGGGAACAGTGTCTCACTTTTCGAACAAAACAAACCCATCCTTGTGCTGTACCCAATATTTCAATAAGAAATGGGAAGCAGCAGAGGGGAAAGCTTCCGAGATGCCGAGCAATGCTGCCCGGTTCCACACTGCAATTCACAGGAACCATCACCAGGAAAAGCAAGGAGCAATCTGACAGACCCATTTTACCACAGAATGAAAGATTTATCCCAGTGCCATACCTTTAAAAGGCTGTTTACAAACCGCAACACTGCGATGGCCGGGAATCGAACTCGGTCAACTGCTTGGAAGGCAGCTATGCTCCCCACTATCCCACCATCACCCTGCTAGCAGCTCCCTCCCCATTCCCAAACACACTTAACAAGGCCATGATCATCACCAACTGGATTGGGGCTGAAATTCAAACAAGAAATTGCTGGAGAAGCTCAGCAGGTCTGACAGCACCAGAATCAGAAGCCTTCAGTTCTGAAGATCAATCCCTGGATCCGAAAGGTTCCCTCCCCACAGATGCTGCCAGACCTGCTGAGTTTCCCCAGCAATTTCTGTGTTGTCTCTCAGATCTGCAGCATCTGCAGTGCTTTGTTACAAACAAAGCAAATGTTGAGCCACCGAAGGGGATATTGGGTCAGGTGATAGTCTCCCTCATCCATAGAGGCAGATGGGAAGGAGCATGGAATCATAGAATCCCTACAGTGTGGAAACCGGCCATTCGGACCATCATGCAGCCCACCAAGACTCACCCCCGCCCCCACCTCTCCCTGTAACCCCCCATTTCCCCATGGGTAATCCACCTCACCTCCACATCTCTGTATACTACGGATAGTTGACCATGGCCAACCCACCCTAACCTGCACGTGTCTGGACTGTGGGATGAAACCGGAGAACCAAGAGGGAACCCACACAGACCCGGGGAGAATGTGCAAACCCCACACAGACAGTCTTCAATCAGACAGGGATCTGGGAAATTGGAGAGGTTTAGAGAGGGATTCCAGACGGTTAGGCTGGTATGTTAGTGATGGGCCGAACAGCCTGATCTCAGTGCTGTAAAAACTCTACAGTAACATGCCTCCCTACATGCAGCATTCATCACAGTTTGTATTGTGTTTTAATCCGTCCTGTTATTGACCTTATTGTGAATGAAATGGATGGAGAGGGGTTGTTTGTGCATTCAGTCAGATCTGTGTATTGGTGGGTCAGGAACATCATACCCAATAACAACAGGGGGAGGGCGGATTGAATTCCTGCCCCACACAGATCCCATTGCAACATGCCATTTCCTCAGGGATTTCATTTGGTTTAAGATGTCTAGTTTTTAATATCATCACAATATATTGATGCCCTTCTGTGCATGTTATGAATTTGGACAGAGCGATCCCTCTTTTCTCTGTGAACAAACGGAATATCAAGGAGTCAGATTGGGGAATGTATCCTCTCACAGAAACAGGAACAGGGAGATGTCATTCCCTCTGAAATAAACACAGGCCATGCTGAGAAATCTGATAAGGTCAGGCAGTATCTATAGGGAGAAGGGAAAGGTTAACCCGTGTGTTATGAGGGTGGGGGGATTCAGCCGAGCGGAAGGAAGTTAGAAAAGTAATGATTTCTGAGGAATTGGAATGGGGGTAACGCTGAAGAAAGAATGAGATGGTTTGTAATAGGGTGGAGGCTGCAGAGATTTAATGATAAACGGTTTCATGGAACTAAATCCAAAGGGATTGGGAGTTGTTTCAGTGAACATCTAAGAGCTCAGGAAATGTGAGCAGGACGAGGCTATACAACCTGTTTAAACTGTTCAGTCTGTTCTGACAGTCAATCCAATCAGAGCTGGTTTGAGATTTCAAATCCGGTTTCCTATCCACTCCCCATATCCCGTGACTCCCTGAGACCCCGGCAATCTGTCTATTCCAATCTGAAATGTACTCAGTGAGGGAGCATCCACAATCCTCAAGGAGAGAGAATATTAAACACTCAGAGGCCTTAGAGTGAAGCGCTGTCTCCTCATCTCAGTCCCAAATAACCTGCCCCTTACCCTGAGAGGGTGGTAATCAAACCCGAATGAACTGCGGATGCTGTAACATTAACGCTGATTTCTCTGCACAGATGCTGCCTGACCTGCTGAGCTTTTCCAGCAACTCCTGAGACTGTGTTGTTGTGTTTCAGATTCCCAGACCCACGGGATTAATTTCTCAGCATCTCCCCTCTCAAGCATCTTCACAATCTGAGACACTGAAATGAAATCGTCTTTCAATTTTCTCGAATATAGACCCAATTTATTCAGATACTCAGCACTGGAGCACACGGGTCCCAAATACTGAGCTTTATTGTTGTGGTTCTGTTCGCCGAGCTGGGAATTTGTGTTGCAGACGTTTCGTCCCCTGACTAGGTGACATCCTCAGTGCTTGGGAGCCTCCTGTGAAGCGCTTCTGTGATCTTTCCTCCGCCATTTATAGTGGTTTGAATCTGCCACTTCCGTTGTCAGTTCCAGCTGTTTGCTGCAGTGGTCGGTATATTGGGTCCAGGTTGATGTGATTATTGAATGAATCTGTGGATGAGTGCCATGCCTCTCAGAATTCCCCGGCTGTTCTCTGTTTGGCTTGTCCGAAAATAGTTGTGTTGTCCCAGTCGAATTCATGTTGCTTGTCATCTGTGTATGTGGCTACTAAGGATAGCTGGTCGTGTCGTTTCGTGGCGAGTTGGTGGTCGTGTATACGGGTCGTTAACTGTCTTCCTGTTTGTCCGATGTTGTGTTTTGTGCAGTCCTTGCATGGGATTTTGTACACTACATTAGTTTTGCTCATTTTGGGTATCGGGTCCTTCATTCTGGTGAGTTGTTGTCTGAGAGTGGCTGTTGGTTTGTGTGCTGTTATGAGTCCTAGTGGTTGCAGTAGTCTGGCTGTCAGTTCAGAAATGCTCCTGATGTATGGTAGTGTGGCTAGTCCTTTGGGTTGCGGCATGTCCTCATTCCGTTGTCTTTCCCTGAGGCATCTGTTGATGAAATTGCGGGGGTATCCGTATTTGGCGAATACATTGTAGAGGTGTTCTTCTTCCTCTTTTTGTAGTTCTGGTGTACTGCAGTGTGTTGTGGCCCTTTTGAATAGTGTCTTGATGCAACTTCTTTTGTGTGTGTTGGGGTGGTTGCTTTCGTAGTTCAGGACTTGGTCTGTGTATGTGGCTTTCCTGTAAACCTTTGTGGTGAATTCTCCATTCGGTGTTCTCTGTACCATCACGTCTAGGAATGGGAGTTGGTTGTCCTTCTCTTCCTCTCTAGTGAATCGGATTCCTGTGAGTGTGGCGTTGATGATCTGGTGTGTGTTCTCTATTTCTGTGTTTTTAAAGATTACAAAGGTGTCATCCACATATCTGACCCAGAGTTTGGGTTGAATTTGTGGTCAGACTGTTTGTTCTAATCTTTGCATTACAGCTTCTGCTATGAGTCCAGCGATGGGTGAGCCCATGGGTGTGCCGTTGATTTGTTCATATATTTGGTTCTTGAATGTGGTGTGTTGTGAGGCACAGGTCCAGTAGTTTGAGTATGCCGTCTTTGTTGATAGGTTCACCGTCTTGTTGTCTGTTCTCTATGTCCAGCAGGTTGGCTATTGTTTCTCTGGCTAGGGTTTTGTCGATAGAGGTGAACAGTGCCGTTACATCGAATGAGACCATAGTTTCTTCCTTGTCTATGTGTATATTTCTGAGGATGTCCAAGAATTCCTGTGTCGATTGTATAGATTGTCTGGATCCACTGATCAGGTGTTTCAGTTTCTGCTGTAGTTCTTTAGCCAGTTTGTGTGATGGTGTCCCTGGTAGTGATACTATGGGTCTGAGTGGGATGTCTGGTTTGTGCACTTTAGATAGTCCATAGAATCTGGGGGTGTTGTTGCTTTCAGGTTTCATTCTCTGTAGGTCAAACCTGGTGATCTGTCCGTTTTTTTTGTAGGTTCCTCAGTGCGTTGTTTATCCTATTGATGGGCTGTGGGGTGGGGTCAAACTCCCTCTTTTGGTAGGTGTTGTGCTTTTTGGATGTAGTCTATTTTGTCCAGGGTGACTATCATTCTGCCTTTGTCTGCTGGTAGTATGATCCGCTTCCATGAACACCAACTCGCCACGAAACGAGACGACCAGCTATCCTCAGTAGCTACACACAGATGACAAGCAACATGAGTTTGACTGGGACAACACTACTATTATAGGATAAGTCAAACAGAGAAGAGTAAGGGAATTCCTAGAGGCATGGCACTCATCCACAGATTCAATCAATAAGCACATCGACCTCTACCCAATATACCGGCCACTGCAGCAGACAGCTGGAACTGACAACGGGAAGCGGCAGATTCAAACCACTATAAATGCCGGAGGAAAGATCACAGAAGTGCTTCACAGGAGGCTCCCAAGCACTGAGGATCTCACCTAGACAGGGGACAAAGTCTGCAATACAAATTCCCAGCTCGGCAAACAGACGCCAGCAGATTAGATGAGATTCCCTACAGTGTGGAAACAGGCCCTTTAGCCCAACCAGCCCACACCGACACCCCGAAGAGTAACCCACCCAGACCCAGTTCCCTCTGACTAATCACAATGGACAATTTACCAAGGCCAATTCAATGAACCTGCACATTTTTAGCCTGTGGAAGGAAGCCGGAGCACCCGGAAGAAACCCACACAAACATGGGGAGAATGTGCAAACTCCACACAGACAGTCGACTGAGGCTGGAATTGAACCTGGGACCCTGGTGTTAACCACTGAGCCACCTTGCCGCCCAAATTCTGGTGCTGTCAGACCTGCTGAGATTCCCCCAGCAATTTCTTGTTTGGATTTCAGCCCCGATCCAGTTGGTGATGATCACGGCCTTGTTAAGTGTGTTTGGGAATGGGGAGGGAGCTGGGAGCAGGGTGATGGTGGGATAGTGGGGAGCAGAGCTGCTTTCCAAGCAGTTGACCCGGGTTCGATTCCCGGCCATCGCAGTGTTGTGGTTTCTAAGTCGACTTTTAAAGGTAAATTACCAGGATGGAACCTGGTCGGTCAGATTGCTCCATGCTTTTCCAGGCGATGGATCCTGTGAATTACAGTGTGGAACCGGGCAAAATTGCTCGGCATCTCGGAAGCTTTCCCCTCTGCTGCTTCCCATTTCTTATTGAAATATTGGGTACAGCACAAAGATGGGTTTGTTTTGTTTGAAAAGTGAGAGACTGCTCCCGTCAGGAACCTGAACTAATTACAGAAGCCGCTGGAAACACTGAACAGTTCCAACAGCTTCTGTAGTGGTGGGGAGGGAGGGTTAATGTTTCAAATCTACACAAGGAGAAAAAAAACTCCAGCCACAAAACAGAGTTTTTAAGTTTTACAAACATCTGTATAACATTATTCTGAGCAATCAATTCCCCTTAAACACTTCCAATGTGGAATAGCATCTTTCTGACTCTCACTTTGAGAGATGTCCCTCAGTGAGCTCCTCCACCATCCTTTCCATTTCATTGGGGACCCACTATCCACAGTCTCCAATCAAATGACCTGAACTCAGACACACAGAGATCTTAAAGAGTGACACAATGCAGATAGGAAGTTGATTTCATTTCTGTTTCTGAGTCCAATCTTCACTCAGTGAGACAGAGTCAGGTATTCAAGGCTCCAACAAGAGCTGAATTCTGCTTCTGGTGATTGTCTTCATTCAGTGAGAAGGAGGGCCGTGGGCCGGAAGGAGCTCATCATTGTGCTTCGGGTTGTCTGCTCAGTCTGCAGCATTGCAGGCCGTGGGAGCAGGGCAGTGGGAAAGTTACCTCGTGTGGACTGTAATAGGACTTTCCACACATTGTTCCAGGCCAGTTACAGAGCTCCAGGAATTCTGAATGAGGATCGGAAAAATGCATTGATTGAAGGAGGAGGATCAGGGAAACAGGATAAAGCTGATGAGATCAGCAGGATCTCTCGGTCTAACTCTGTGCCATACTTTATTTTCTGCTTCATAAATCTACAATCCGGAGCTCAACCCACTCAGAGCAATATAAGCTCAGAAACAAATCATTCAGTCCAACACATCCATGCTGAACTGATATCAGATGTCAATCTCATCCTATTTGTCAGAATTTGGCCCATGTTCCTCTGAACCCTTTTTAATTCCTACACCCACCCAGATACCTTTTAAATGTTGTAATTGTACCAGCCTCCACTACTTCCTCAGGCAGCTCATGCACACAGTGCACTCTGTGTGAAAAATGTTCCCCTTAGGTCCCTTTTATGTTTCCCCTCTCAACTTTAACACATGCCATCTGCTTCAGGACTCCCCCACCACAGGGAAATCACCTTGCCTTTTTACCCTATTGAGGGTCCTTCATGATTTTGTGAACCTCTATAAGGTTACCCCTCAGCCACTGACGCTCCAGGGATAATAGCCCCTACCTATACAGTCTTACTCTCCAGCACAAACCTCCAACCTTGGCAACATCCTTGTAAAGCTTTTCTGAACCCTTTCAAGTTTCACAACCCCCTTCTTATAGGAGGGAGTCCAGAATTGCACATTATATACCAAAAGTGGCCGAACCAATACTGCAACATGACCTCCCAACTCCTTTACACAATTAACTGAGCAATAAAGGCAAAAATGACCAAAGCCTTCTTCACTATCCTATCGAAATGTTAGTCCACCTTCAACGATCGATGAAGCTGCACTCCAGGTCTATTTGTTTAGCAACATCCCTAGTACCTTGTCCATTCAGTGTAAATGTCCTGCTCTCTTTTGCCTTTCCAAAATGCAGCACCTCACATTTATCTAAATTAATCTCCATCTGCCACTCCTCGGCCCACTGGCCCATCTGATCAAGATCCCGTTGTCTTCTGAGGTAACCAACTTCACCATCCTTGACACTTTCAATTTTACTGTCATTTGCAAACGTACTATCCATTCGTCCTATGGCCACATCCAAATCATTTATATAAATGACAAAACAACAGTGGACCCAGCACCGATCCTTGGGGCACACCGCTGGTCACAGGCCTCCAGTCTGAAAAGCAACCTTCCCCCACCACCCTCTGTCTTCGACCTTCGAGCCAGTTCTCTGCCCAAAGGGTAATTCTACTGCCCCAACATAAAAGTTTGAATTATGACACCAGTTTCAAAAGTTCAACAAGAGCCTATTCCTGATTGGGGAATCGGGGCCAGGGAATCAATAAAAAGAAATGTTGCAAGGTTCGGTAAATTGGAGATTCAGTTCAGTGCATCACTAAATGAAAACAATTCAGCAGGGCACTCGTACGTGGAAGAAGTGATTCAGGAACAATTAAATGGAAGGAATTGAGGCAGGGCAACAATAATTGGAGAATTTATGCTGGTGCCTTTATATTGGGCAGGATAATACTCAAAGGGAGAATTGGTGCAGTTTCAGGATTGGTGCAGGACTGGTAAATGGGAGAAATGGTGCAGATCAGCGGAGTCATAAACAGTCATACAATCATAGAGATGTACAACATGGAAACAGACACTGCATTCCAACTTGTCTATGACTCAGTCTTAGAATTCTGGCAGCACTCCACAAAATTGGAGGATCATTCCAAGGAAATACTAAATGGATGGATTGGGCAAGGGCTTATCGAAATAAGAGAATTTGTCAAATTAGCGCAGTTAGAACCGAATGTGAGAGTTTCAGTTTCGCAGTGAATGGGAGAATTGGTGCAGTGTAGCACGAAATGGGAGAATTGGGACAGGACAATACTTGATGTGGGAATGAGAGTAGGGCACCCCTAAATTGGATGAGGGCATCAGTCAGTATGAGGATTGGTGAAAGGCAAAACCCTGAATGGAGAACTTGTTCAGGACATCAGCAATTGAGTGAAATGGTGCGAGGCAACACTGAATTGGAGAATCAGTGTGGGTCATCAGTAAATGAGAGACCTGGTGCAAAGTGGAGCTAAATTAGAGAATTGGTGCATTGCAACAGTAAATGGGAGAATTAGAGTAGCGCACCCTTAAATGGTAGAATCGGGCTCAGGCATCAGTAAATGGAAGGATTAGTCCAGGGATATGAGAAAATGGGAGATTTGGTGGGAAACAATAAATGGGAGATCTGGTGCACAGTGCCATTACATTAGAAAATTGGTGGGAGTGCCAATATATTGGAACATTGGAGCAGAGCATGTCTAAATTGGGGAATAGGGGTCAGGGATTCAATAAAAAGAAGAAACGTTGCAAGCATTGGTAAATTGGAGATTCGGTTCAGTGCATCACTAAATGGAAAAAAAAACAAGACGTCCGAACGTGGAAGATGTGTATCAGGGAACAACTAAATGGAAGGAATTGATGCAGGGCAACAATAATTGGAGAATTCTTGCAGGTGCCATTAAATTCTAAGTGGGAGGACTGGGGCAGGATAACCCCAATGGGTGAGTTGGTGAAATTCCCGAATTAGTGCAGGATTGGGAAATGGGAGAATTGGTGCAGGGAAGCGGAGCACTAATTACAGCCTCAGAGATGCACAGCACGGACCCTTCGATTCAACTTGTCCACACCTAAATTTAAGAATTCTGGCAGCCCTTCGCTAAATTGGAGAATCATTGCAAGAAACTACTAAATGGAAAAGGTGGGGAATAAACAATCGAAATGTGAGAATTTCCAACAGGGCGTTAGATAATGGGTGAATAAGTACGAAATGTGTTGCACGAAATGGGAGAATTGGGGCAGGGAGATTTAGAGTAGCGCACCCCTAAATTGGGCGAGAGCATCAGTCAGTATGAGGATTGGTGTAAGGCAACACTGAGTGGAGAACTTGTTCAGGACATCAGTAATTGGGGGAAATGGTGCTCAGCAACACTGAATTGGAGAATTGGGGTGGGGTATCAGTAAATGAAAGACCTGGTGCGGGGGGCTGATAACTTCGAGAATTGGAGCAAATGGGAGAACACGGGCAGTGAATCAGTAAATAGGGAAAATGTTGCAAAGGATTAGTGGGAGAGATTCAATACAGTGCACCACAAAATGGGGGAGTTGGTGCAGTTCACCACGAAAGGGGGGATATTTGCAGTTTGGGGAATTTGGAGATATGATGCAGGGATTGCCAAGATTAGAGAATTCTGGCAGCGGTCTACTAAATGGGAGAATTGTTGCAGGGAAATACTGAATGGAAGACCTGGTGCACAGTGGAGCTAAACTCGAGAATGGGTGTATGGCACCAGTAAAAGGGAGAATTAGAGTAGCGCACCCTTAAATGGTAGAATCAGGGTCGGGCATCAGGAAGGAGAAGAGGTAGTACAGGAGTATAAGTTAATTCGAGATTTGGTGAGAATCAATAAATGGGAGATTCTGTGCACAGTGCCATTACATTGGAAAACTGGTGGGAGTGTCTGTATATTAGAAAATTGGAGCAGAGCATGTCTCAATTGGGGAATAGGGGCCAGGGAATCAATAAAAAGAAATGTTGGAAGCATCAGTAAATTGGAGAGTCAGGTCAGTGCATCACTAAATGAACAAATATAATCAGCAGGGCATCTGTCCGTTGGAAATGTGTATCAGGGAACAACTAAATGGAAGGAATTGAGGCAGAGAAACAATAATTGGAGAATTCATGCAGGTGCCGTTAAATTCCAAGTGGGAGGACTGGGGCAGGATAACCTCAGTGGGTGAGTTGGTGAAATTCCCGAATTAGTGCAGGATTGGGAAATGGGAGAATTGGTGCAGGGAAGCGAGGCACTAATTACAGCCTGAGAGATGTACAGCACGGAAACAGACCCTTCTGTCCGACCTATCCATGCCCAAATTTAAGAATTCTGTAAGCTCTCCACTAAATTGGAGAAACATTGCAATAAAATGCTAAATGGGTAAATTTCGCAATGGCTGATAGAAATGTGAGAATTTTCAACAGGACATTAAGTAATGGGTGAATTAGTGCAGTTCAGTGCTCAGTGGGTGAGTGATGCTGTGTTGCAACTACATGGGAGAATTGGGGCAGGACAATACCTTTTGGGAGATTTAGAGTAGGGCACCCCTAAATTGGGCGAGAGCATCAGTCAGTATGAGGATTGGTTTAAGGCAGCACTGAGTGGCACTGAGTGGGAACACTGAGGCAACTTGTTCAGGACATCAGTAATTGGGGGAAATGGTGTTAAGCAACACTGAATTGGAGAATTGGGGTGGGGTATCAGTAAATGAGAGACCTGGTGCAGGGTGCTGATAACTTTGAGAATTGGAGCAAATGGGAGAACACGGGCAGTGAGTGAATCAGTAAATAGGACAAATGTTGCAAAGGATCAATGGCCGAGATTCAGTGCATCACGAAATGGGAGATTTGGTGCAGTTCACCACAAAAGGGAAGATATGTGTAGGATCGGTAATTTGGAGATTTGATGCAGGGATTGCCAAGATTAGAGAATTCTGGCAGGGAACTACTAAATGGGAGAAGTGTTGCAGGGAAATACTGAATGAATGGCCTGGAACACAGTGGAGCTAAATTAGAGAATGGGTGTATGGCACCAGGAAATGGGAGAATTAGAGTAGCGCACCCTTAAATGGTAAAATCAGGTAGGACATCAGTAAATGGAGGAATTAATACAGGTTTAAGAGTAAAAGGGAGATTTGATGGAAACACCAAATGGGAGATACAGTGCAGACTGCCATTCCATCAGAACATTGGTGAGATTTCTAACATATTTTCTACAACACAGGAGGAAGCAGTGACGCTGCTCCAGCTCCTTTATTTTCTATAATACAGGAGGAAGCAGTGGCGCTGCTCCAGCTCCTTTATTTTCTATAATACAGGAGGAAGCGGTGACGCTGCTCCAGCTCCTTTATTTTCCATAATACAGAAGGAAGCAGTGACTCTGCTCCAGCTCCTTTATTTTCTATAATACAGGAGGAAGCAGTGACGCTGCTCCAGCTCCTTTATTTTCTATAATACAGAAGGAAGCAGTGACGCTGCTCCAGCTCCTTTATTTTCTATAACACAGGAGGAAGCAGGGACGCTGCTCCAGCTCCTTTATTTTCTATAATACAGGAGGAAGCAGAGACGCTGCTCCAGCTCCTTTATTTTCTATCATACAGGAGGAAGCAGTGACTCTGCTCCAGCTCCTTTATTTTCTATAATACAGGAGGAAGCGGTGACGCTGCTCCAGCTCCTTTATTTTCTATCATACAGGAGGAAGCAGTGACTCTGCTCCAGCTCCTTTATTTTCTATCATACAGGAGGAAGCGGTGACGCTGCTCCAGCTCCTTTATTTTCTATAATACAGGAGGAAGCAGTGACGCTGCTCCAGCTCCTTTATTTTCTATAATACAGGAGGAAGCGGTGACGCTGCTCCAGCTCCTTTATTTTCTATAATACAGGAGGAAGCGGTGACGCTGCTCCAGCTCCTTTATTTTCTATAATACAGGAGGAAGCGGTGACGCTGCTCCAGCTCCTTTATTTTCTATCATACAGGAGGAAGCAGAGACGCTGCTCCAGCTCCTTTATTTTCTATAATACAGGAGGAAGCAGAGACGCTGCTCCAGCTCCTTTATTTTCTATAATACAGGAGGAAGCGGTGACGCTGCTCCAGCTCCTTTATTTTCTATAATACAGGAGGAAGCGGTGACGCTGCTCCAGCTCCTTTATTTTCTATCATACAGGAGGAAGCAGAGACGCTGCTCCAGCTCCTTTATTTTCTATAATACAGGAGGAAGCAGAGACGCTGCTCCAGCTCCTTTATTTTCTATAATACAGGAGGAAGCGGTGACGCTGCTCCAGCTCCTTTATTTTCTATAATACAGGAGGAAGCAGAGACGATGCTCCAGCTCATTTATTTTCCATAATACAGAAGGAAGCAGTGACGCTGCTCCATCTCCTTTATTTTCTATAATACAGGAGGAGGCAGCGACGCTGCTCCAGCTCCTTTATTTTCTATAATACAGGAGGAAGCAGTGACGTTGCTCCAGCTCCTTTATTTTCTATAATACAGGAGGAAGCAGTGACGCTGCTCCAGCTCCTTTATTTTCTATAATACAGGGGGAAGCAGAGACGCTGCTCCAGCTCCTTTATTTTCTATAATACAGGAGGAAGCAGTGACGCTGCTCCAGCTCCTTTATTTTCTATAATACGGAGGAAGCAGTGACGCTGCTCCAGCTCCTTTATTTTCTATAATACGGAGGAAGCAGTGACGCTGCTCCAGCTCCTTTATTTTCTATAATACAGGAGGAAGCAGTGACGCTGCTCCAGTTCCTTTATTTTCTATAATACAGGAGGAAGCGGTGGCGCTGCTCCGGCTCCTTTATTTTCTATAATACAGGAGGAAGCAGAGACGCTGCTCCGGCTCCTTTATTTTCTATAATACAGGAGGAAGCGGTGACGCTGCTCCAGCTCCTTTATTTTCTATAATACAGGAGGAAGCGGTGACGCTGCTCCAGCTCCTTTATTTTCTATAATACAGGAGGAAGCGGTGACGCTGCTCCAGCTCCTTTATTTTCTATAATACAGGAGGAAGCGGTGGCGCTGCTCCAGCTCCTTTATTTTCCATAATACAGGAGGAAGCGGTGACGCTGCTCCAGCTCCTTTATTTTCTATAATACAGGAGGAAGCGGTGGCGCTGCTCCAGCTCCTTTATTTTCCATAATACAGGAGGAAGCGGTGACGCTGCTCCAGCTCCTTTATTTTCTATAATACAGGAGGAAGCGGTGGCGCTGCTCCGGCTCCTTTATTTTCTATAATACAGGAGGAAGCAGTGACGCTGCTCCAGCTCCTTTATTTTCTATAATACAGGAGGAAGCGGTGACGCTGCTCCGGCTCCTTTATTTTCTATAATACAGGAGGAAGCAGAGACGCTGCTCCAGCTCCTTTATTTTCTATAATACAGGAAGAAGCAGTGACGCTGCTCCAGCTCCTTTATTTTCTATAATACAGGAAGAAGCGGTGACGCTGCTCCAGCTCCTTTATTTTCAATAATACAGGAAGAAGCGGTGACGCTGCTCCAGCTCCTTTATTTTCTATCATACAGGAGGAAGCAGTGACACTGCTCCAGCTCCTTTATTTTCTATAATACAGGAGGAAGCGGTGACGCTGCTCCAGCTCCTTTATTTTCTATAATACAGGAGGAAGCGGTGACGCTGCTCCAGCTCCTTTATTTTCAATAATACAGGAAGAAGCGGTGACGCTGCTCCAGCTCCTTTATTTTCTATAATACAGGAAGAAGCGGTGACGCTGCTCCAGCTCCTTTATTTTCAATAATACAGGAGGAAGCGGTGACGCTGCTCCAGCTCCTTTATTTTCTATAATACAGGAGGAAGCAGTGACGCTGCTCCAGCTCCTTTATTTTCTATAATACAGGAGGAAGCAGTGACGCTGCTCCAGCTCCTTTATTTTCTATAATACAGGAAGAAGCAGTGACGCTGCTCCAGCTCCTTTATTTTCTATAATACAGGAGGAAGCAGTGACACTGCTCCAGCTCCTTTATTTTCTTTAATACAGGAGGAAGCAGAGACGCTGCTCCAGCTCCTTTATTTTCTATAATACAGGAGGAAGCAGTGACTCTGCTCCAGCTCCTTTATTTTCTGTAATACAGGAGGAAGCGGTGACCCTGCTCCAGCTCCTTTATTTTCTGTAATACAGGAGGAAGCGGTGACGCTGCTCCAGCTCCTTTATTTTCAATAATACAGGAAGAAGCAGTGACGCTGCTCCAGCTCCTTTATTTTCTTTAATACAGGAAGAAGCGGTGACGCTGCTCCAGCTCCTTTATTTTCAATAATACAGGAAGAAGCGGTGACGCTGCTCCAGCTCCTTTATTTTCAATAATACAGGAAGAAGCGGTGACGCTGCTCCAGCTCCTTTATTTTCTATAATACAGGAAGAAGCGGTGACGCTGCTCCAGCTCCTTTATTTTCTATAATACAGGAGGAAGCGGTGACGCTGCTCCAGCTCCTTTATTTTCTATAATACAGGAAGAAGCGGTGACGCTGCTCCAGCTCCTTTATTTTCTATCATTCAGGAGGAAGCGGTGACGCTCCTCCAGCTCCTTTATTTTCTATAATACAGGAGGAAGCGGTGACGCTGCTCCAGCTCCTTTATTTTCAATAATACAGGAAGAAGCAGTGACGCTGCTCCAGCTCCTTTATTTTCTATAATACAGGAGGAAGCAGTGACACTGCTCCAGCTCCTTTATTTTCTTTAATACAGGAGGAAGCAGAGACGCTGCTCCAGCTCCTTTATTTTCTATAATACAGGAGGAAGCAGTGACTCTGCTCCAGCTCCTTTATTTTCTGTAATACAGGAGGAAGCGGTGACCCTGCTCCAGCTCCTTTATTTTCTGTAATACAGGAGGAAGCGGTGACGCTGCTCCAGCTCCTTTATTTTCTATAATACAGGAGGAAGCAGAGACGCTGCTCCTGCTCCTTTATTTTCTATAATACAGGAGGAAGCAGTGACTCTGCTCCATCTCCATTATTTTCTATAATACAGGAGGAAGCAGAGACACTGCTCCAGCTCCTTTATTTTCTATAATACAGGAGGAAGCAGTGACGCTGCTCCAGCTCCTTTATTTTCTATAATACAGGAGGAAGCAGTGACGCTGTTCCTTCTCCTTTATTTTCTATAATACAGGAGGAAGCAGTGACGCTGCTCCAGCTCCTTTATTTTCTATAATACAGGAGGAAGCAGTGACGCTGCTCCAGCTCCTTTATTTTCTATAACACAGGAGGAAGCAGAGACGCTGCTCCAGCTCCTTTATTTTCTGTAATACAGGAGGAAGCAGTGACGCTGCTCCAGCTCCTTTATTTTCTATAATACAGGAGGAAGCAGTGACGCTGCTCCAGCTCCTTTATTTTCTATAATACAGGAGGAAGCAGTGACGCTGCTCCAGCTCCTTTATTTTCTTTCATACAGGAGGAAGCAGTGACGCTGCTCCAGCTCCTTTATTTTCTATAACACAGGAGGAAGCAGAGACGCTGCTCCAGCTCCTTTATTTTCTGTAATACAGGAGGAAGCAGTGACGCTGCTCCAGCTCCTTTATTTTCTATAACACAGGAGGAAGCAGAGACGCTGCTCCAGATCCTTTATTTTCTATAATACAGGAGGAAGCAGTGACGCTGCTCCAGCTCCTTTATTTTCTATAATACAGGAGGAAGCAGAGACGCTGCTCCAGCTCCTTTATTTTCTATAAGACAGGAGGAAGCAGTGACGCTGCTCCAGCTCCTTTATTTTCTATAATACAGGAGGAAGCAGAGAAGCTGCTCCAGCTCCTTTATTTTCTGTAATACAGGAGGAAGCAGAGAAGCTGCTCCAGCTCCTTTATTTGCTATAATACAGGAGGAAGCAGTGACGCTGCTCCAGCACCTTTATTTTCTATAATACAGGAGGAAGCAGAGACGCTGCTCCAGTTCCTTTATTTTCGATAATACAGGAGGAAGCAGTGACGCTGCTCCAGCTCCTTTATTTTCTATGATACAGGAGGAAGCAGTGACGCTGCTCCAGCTCCTTTATTTTCTATGATACAGGAGGAAGCAGTGACGCTGCTCCAGCTCCTTTATTTTCTATAATACAGGAGGAAGCAGAGACGCTGCTCCAGCTCCTTTATTTTCTATAATACAGGAGGAAGCAGTGACGCTGCTCCAGCTCCTTTATTTTCTACAATACAGGAGGAAGCAGTGACGCTGCTCCAGCTCCTTTATTTTCTATAATACAGGAGGAAGCAGTGACGCTGCTCCAGCTCCTTTATTTTCTATAATACAGGAGGAAGCAGTGACATTGCTCCAGCTCCTTTATTTTCTATAATACAGGAGGAAGCAGTGACGCTGCTCCATCTCCTTATATTTTCTATAATACAGGAGGAAGCGGTGACGCTGCTCCAGCTCCTTTATTTTCTATAATACAGGAGGAAGCAGTGACATTGCTCCAGCTCCTTTATTTTCTATAATACGGGAGGAAGCAGTGACGCTGCTCCGGCTCCTTTATTTTCTACAATACAGGAGGAAGCAGTGACGCTGCTCCAGCTCCTTTATTTTCTATAATACAGGAGGAAGCGGTGACGCTGCTCCAGCTCCTTTATTTTCTATAATACAGGAGGAAGCGGTGACGCTGCTCCAGCTCCTTTATTTTCTATCATACAGGAGGAAGCGGTGACTCTGCTCCAGCTCCTTTATTTTCTATCATACAGGAGGAAGCGGTGACGCTGCTCCAGCTCCTTTATTTTCTATAATACAGGAGGAAGCGGTGACGCTGCTCCAGCTCCTTTATTTTCTATAATACAGGAGGAAGCGGTGACGCTGCTCCAGCTCCTTTATTTTCTATAATACAGGAGGAAGCGGTGACGCTGCTCCAGCTCCTTTATTTTCTATAATACAGGAGGAAGCGGTGACGCTGCTCCAGCTCCTTTATTTTCTATAATACAGGAGGAAGCGGTGACGCTGCTCCAGCTCCTTTATTTTCTATCATACAGGAGGAAGCAGAGACGCTGCTCCAGCTCCTTTATTTTCTATAATACAGGAGGAAGCAGAGAAGCTGCTCCAGCTCCTTTATTTTCTGTAATACAGGAGGAAGCAGAGAAGCTGCTCCAGCTCCTTTATTTGCTATAATACAGGAGGAAGCAGTGACGCTGCTCCAGCTCCTTTATTTTCTATAATACAGGAGGAAGCAGTGATGCTGCTCCAGCTCCTTTATTTTCTATAATACAGGATGAAGCAGAGACACTGCTCCAGCTCCTTTATTTTCTATAATACAGGAAGAAGCAGTGACGCTGCTCCAGCTCCTTTATTTTCTATAATACAGGAGGAAGCAGTGACGCTGCTCCAGCTCCTTTATTTTCTATAATACAGGAGGAAGCAGTGACGCTGCTCCTGCTCCTTTATTTTCTATAATACAGGAGGAAGCAGTGACGCTGCTCCAGCTCCTTTATTTTCTATAATACAGGAGGAAGCGGTGACGCTGCTCCAGCTCCTTTATTTTCTATCATACAGGAGGAACCAGAGACGCTGCTCCAGCTCCTTTATTTTCTATAAGACAGGAGGAAGCAGTGACGCTGCTCCAGCTCCTTTATTTTCTATAATACAGGAGGAAGCAGAGAAGCTGCTCCAGCTCCTTTATTTTCTGTAATACAGGAGGAAGCAGAGAAGCTGCTCCAGCTCCTTTATTTGCTATAATACAGGAGGAAGCAGTGACGCTGCTCCAGCACCTTTATTTTCTATAATACAGGAGGAAGCAGAGACGCTGCTCCAGTTCCTTTATTTTCGATAATACAGGAGGAAGCAGTGACGCTGCTCCAGCTCCTTTATTTTCTATAATACAGGAGGAAGCAGAGACGCTGCTCCAGTTCCTTTATTTTCGATAATACAGGAGGAAGCAGTGACGCTGCTCCAGCTCCTTTATTTTCTATGATACAGGAGGAAGCAGTGACGCTGCTCCAGCTCCTTTATTTTCTATAATACAGGAGGAAGCAGTGACGCTGCTCCAGCTCCTTATATTTTCTATAATACAGGAGGAAGCAGAGACGCTGTCTCACTGAGTGAAGATTGGACTCAGAAACAGAAATTTAAATCAACTTCCTATCTGCATTGTGTCACTCTTTAAGATCTCTGTGTGTCTGAGTTCAGGTCATTTGATTGGAGACTGCGGATAGTGGGTCCCCAGTGAAATGGAAAGAATAGTGGAGGAGCTCACTGAGGGACATCTCTCAAAGTGAGAGTCAGAAAGATGGTATTCCACATTGGAAGGGTTTAAGGGGAATTGATGGTTCAGAAAAATGTTATCCAGATGTTTGTAACACTTAGGAACTCTGTTTTGTGGCAGTAGTTTATTTTATCCTTGTGTAGATTTGACACATTAACCCTCCCTCCCCACCACTACAGAAGCTGTTGGAACTGTTCAGTGTTTCCAGCAGCTTCTGTAATTATTTCAGGTTACTGACGGGAGCAGTCTCTCACTTTTCGAACAAAACAATCCCCGTAGCTTTTCTTTAGAAACTGATTTAAAAGCCCAACACTACAATGGTTGGGAATCAAACCCGTGTCAACTGCTTGGAAGACAGCTCTGCTCCCCACTATCCCACCATCACCCTGCTCCCAGCTCCCTCCCCATTCCCAAACACACTTAACAAGGCTGTGATCATCACCAACTGGATTGGGGCTGAAATCCAAACAGACACATCCTCTGTATCTAACCCAGTGATGGAGCTATCCTGATTGAGTTTGATGTGAACAGGATGGGGGAAGTGGGAGATTTAATCAGTACCTAACGCCGAGCTCAAAATGGCCTGGGAATTTGAAATGCTGCAGTGTAGAGGGAGATTTACTCTGTATCGGACCCCATTCTCTACCTGCCCTGGGGATTTAAATGGGGACAGTTTAATGGGACCTTTATTTTGTCTGGAACCCTGTGCTCCCTCTGCCCTGGGAGTGTTTGCTGGGAACACTGTCTAACCTCTGTGATATGGATCCTATGAAGATTGATGGGAGACAGTGTAAATGGAATTGTCAGGGTCCAATTCCTTCACGTGGATGAGAGAAGGTCTCCAATTGGAATTGTGAGGAAAATTGGTGCCCGTGGGACTGAAGGGTCAGTGACAGAATGAAGACCCCATTGGCTCAGAGACAGGAGACAGGATAGAGGGGAATGAGGGTTTCAGACTGGAGGGAGCTACAGGCACATACAAGTTGGGAACTGTTTTCAGTAAAAGGCAATTGATCCCAGGTCACTGCAGAGTGTAAGAATCTGATGCCTTTCCCTCACTATCCTCCTCCAATCCCTGGGAAGATCTGCTCCCACACCATGTTCCATCCGAACTGCTGACTGTGTTAGATACATTAATACATTGGGGATGGGCAGGGGTGCTTTTAAACCTGGGATCTTGCTGTGTAACTTGCCTTCAAAATGCTCTTGCTCCACCATTTCAACTAATCTTTTCCCTCTTTTATCCTGAGGAACTTTTGTTTGGAAAGCTGCAACGTGAAGATCCAAAATGTCCGAGTCCAGGAAAGAACAACGTCCAAAGGGGGAGCACAGGCCTGAGGCCTAGTCGACAGGCTGCACCCTGTGGGGGCCCACGTGAGTTGTGTGTTTATTTACCCCGAGGTTTAATCTCCTCTGGGGGACCCTGGGTTTTAGAGGCCTCTGGGTAATTGGTTCCTGGTGGATTGCGGCCCTGTCATATTTAAAACAGGTTTGAAGCCTGGGGTTAAAGTATGTCAATCCCCAGGATCTGAGAGGCAGGACTCCCTGAGGGGGAATTAAAATCCAAAGATGTGACCCTCTCGAATTATTTATCATAAAGTCAGAGTAATGTGGGTTATAGAGAGAGCAGGATGAGAAAATTCAACAGTGAGAGAGATTGAGTGAAAATTGAGAGAGCAGGGGAAACAGAAGGGGAGAGAGAGGTAGAGGCATTTTGAGATTGTGAAATCGCTGCAATATTTGATTCTGGGGTGACAGGAAATAATTAAACTGAAGCAGTCACAGAGGGGGAAAATGATCAGAGTAATTAGCTGCATTGGTGCATGTGGGATCTTGCTGTGCACCAACTGCCCCAATACTGCCATTGCAGGCAGTGAGGGTTTTAATCAGCTAACCCGTCATTTCAAATTTTTCCAAGGCTTTAGCATGAAAATGCAGCTCATTTCCCAATATGGTTGTGTTTGGATGTTGCTGAGAGATTGTCTGTGTCAGTGAAAGAGGAAAACCTGGGATCTTGCTATGCTATTACTCTGTATGATTTTCCTCCTTTGCTTTTCCACTAATGCTGTCTCTTGCCTCCCACGGGATCTTGCTGGGCCCTTGAAGATTCAAAGAGAGAAACTTTGGGATCAGGAGATCTTTGAACAAGTGCTTTCTCCAGAGGGGACATGGTCCCGAGTCCTGAGGCCTGGTCGACAGGCTGCACCCTGTGGGGGCCCACGTGATTTGTTTGTTTATTTACCCAGAGTTTTAATCTCCTCTCGGGGAGCCTGGGTTTTAGGTGCATCTGGTTAACTGGGGTCCTGTTGTTTTTTAAACAGGTTTGAAGCCTGGGGTTAAAATAACCAGGGTCCTGGGATTTGACATAAACACATGAATTCCCAGTGAGAGTCTGACAGATAAGACTCCCCCAAAGAAGGAATCAAAACCTTAAATGAGAAACTCTATCCAAAGACTTGTTCTAATATCAGAGTAATACTACTTGTGGGATCTTGCTGTGTCTCAAACCACCTGCAGAGTGGCCTACATTGCAGCAAGGGTGACCAAATGTGATAATCCCATAAATAAGACCCAGGTTGGCCCAATCCCTGAGTATCTGGGAGGGGATCTCTCTCTCTCTCTCTCTCTCTCTGTCCCTTCTCTCACACCCTCTCCAGCTTCTTTTATTGTTTTTTCAAACAAATAAAACCATCCCACACACAACAATGTGACTCGTGGGTATTTGAAGTGGGGGAGATGGAAATATTTCGCAGCACAAGGTGATTGTTTTTGAGACAAAGGGGTAAAAGAACACAAGATCCACAGAGAGAGAGAGAGAGTGGGAAGGAGGAAGCGATAGAGGGATAAGATGTGTCTTTGTAGCTGGGCTGGGAAAGGGAGACAGGATCTGGGAGAGGGGGGAGAGAACGGGACTCTCCTGTATCCCATCACCGCCCAACTCCAATCACTTCCTTCTAGAGATTACCATCCACAAAATTAAATCCTGGGATGGATGAGGTGATTCCTTAAACAAGATTCCCAAAGAAATCCACAGCCTCCTGTCGGATGTAAAGTGGGATTTGAGCACATTGTGGAGCACGAAGGGGACTACCCTGTGGGATCGCACTGTGCATCAATAGCCCACCCTGTGACTTGTCGTCATTTTAATGGGGAGGGGTGTGGAGGACAGGATGTGGGAATCCAGGCAGGGAGAGACAGACAGAGAGAGACTCATGATCAGAAACTGGATTTGGAAAGTGCTGGTATTATTGGGATCTTGCTGTGTGAAAATTACATGGGGGGGCATTTTGCTTGTGGAGGGGTTGTTGTGGGGAGGGGTTGTTGTGGGGAGGGCTTGTTGTGGGGAGGGGTTGTTGCTGGGGGATGGCACTAGTTCTGGCAGAGGGTAAAGATGAGGAAATACCCCAGATATGCCACACCCGGCTCCCTGTTGGATCTTGCTGTGCGCCCCTCAGCCTGCAGGTTGCCCCTTACACATCACAGGAGTCTGTCCAAAGGGCCCGGGCTCCATTTGCTGATGGTCTGATAGTGGGTGGGATGTATCATCCCTCCTTTCTCCAGCCCAGACCACCCCCCGCCCCACCTCTCCTCACCCTCCCCCCAAAATGTGATAGTGACAGGGCTAATGTCTACAGGACAGGGCGGGGAGATGGGAACACACTTTAAAGGGGAGGGAGGGAGGGAGGGGAGGGCATTTCAATCAGAACGGAGGGGGAATGGAGAGAGACACAGAGACACAAATCCATTCTCGAGAACAAGAGGAATCTAAGCAGAGATGGAGAGGGGGATAGGGACAGGGAGACAGGGGAGAGAGAGAGATGGGAGAGAAGACAGAGGATGAGAGAGGGAGACAGAGGGGAGGAGTGAAGGAGAGATGGAGAAAGTTAGGGAAGGAGGGAGACAGGGAGGCCAGAGAGCGAGAGAGAGAGAGACAGAGAGTGAAAGAGAGAGGTGACTGTATTAGTGGAAGGTTCAATGTTAATATCATGTAGAAACAGCCCCAATTCCAGACAGAGTGTGGGTCACGGGGGTGTGAAGGGGAGTGGGATAGAGGGGACATAAGTCCTGCCTTGTGTGTTTTTTTTTACCCATGGTTTGTCAGAGAAGCAGCTGGAGGGGACAGGTTAAACACGGAGGGAGGGATGTGATCCAGGCTCTGAGACCGACTCCCTTCCATTGAGTCTCAGAAAATAAACCCTTGGGGTGGAGGTGGTCAGTCAGAAAGCATTGACCCCCTGGGTCCCAGTGAAATCTGTTCCCATTCTCTGGGTTTAAAACTAGAGGGAAATGCTGATAAAATGGGGAGCTTTGGGAAGTCACTCAGTAATGGCATTTTGTTTGTTTCTCTTGAGTTTGTGATTCAAAAGATCTTGGCTTTGATTTAATCAATTTCCATCTCTCTCTCACACACACATCCCCCTTCACTCAAACAGAAACACTGGGAAAGTCCTGAGGCAGTTTGACACCTTCCTGTTCCCGTTCTCTGGGTTTAATATCAGGGGATGTGCTGGGAAAGGGAGAGATTGTGGAAGGCACAGAGTGATGGGATCTTGCTGTGCTTTTTGTGCCACTGTTTTATTTTAATCAATTTTCATTTCACTCTCAGTCTCTCCCCCCGAGGAGGGGATTTGGTCTGGGAGCTGAAACTTGGACAGTGCAGAGAGAGAGAGAGAATTCAATCATTCTGCCGTGAGGAATCATCAGACAAGAGCTGGAGCCAGAGAGAGAATAATCAGAAACGGTTCTGTCTCCTTGTTGTTCATGTACACACACAGACAGACACACACACACACACACACACACACACACACACACCCGGGGAAAAGATTGTGGGGTTCAGGCCGTCTCTGTGATTTTTACCATAAGGGGTGAGCTCTGGGCTGGGGGTGGGGAGTCAAAGGGGCAAAAGGGTTGGAGAGAGAGTTGCTGCACAGTCTGATCCCACAAATGTCACTCCCTCCATCTCTCACTGCAGCTCCCACCTTCATTCCCGTGTTCCCTCTCTCTCTTCGCCACATCTTTCCTTCAATCCCCATCTCTCCCCATCCTTCCCATCTCCATCCTGTTCCTCTGGAGATTCCCTTCCTACAACTCTGCCTCCTCACTCTCTTTCCTGGAATTGTTTAATCGTTCAGTCTTTCCCAATCTGCAGCTTCCCTGCTCCCCTCTCTCTACACCTTTCTCTCACAGCCCTGTGGGATCTTGCTGTTCCTGGCTGAGGATCTTTCTATTCTGCCTTACACCATCATGCTCTCCCCCTCACTCCCTCCTCCTCTGGCCATCTGTCTTACTTTGGGATCACACTATGTCAGTCTCTCTCCTCCGCCCCCCCCCCCCGTCCCTCCCTGGGCTTTTTCTCTCTCCCTCGGTCTGTCCTTTTCTCTCTCTCTCTCTCCTTCCCCCTCCCCCCACTCGGTATCTGTTTATTCTGCTTTCTGTCTTTCATTCACTTTGTCTCACTGAGTTTTATTCTTACCACCACCACCCCTCCCCCACAACCTGTCCCCCTCTCTCTCTCCCCCATTCCCCACTCCCCCACACCCTGTCCCCCTCTCTCTCTCCCCCATTCCCCACTCCCCCACACACTGTCCCCCTCTCTCTCTCTCCCCCATTCCCCACTCCCCCACACCCTGTCCCCCTCTCTCTCTCCCCCATTCCCCACTCCCCCACACACTGTCCCCCTCTCTCTCTCTCCCCCATTCCCCACTCCCCCACACCCTGTCCCCCTCTCTCTCTCCTCCATTCCCCATTCCCTCCCTGTCTTCCTGTCCTCGAGAGCGATTTGGACTCCATGCCATGTGGTCATTAACACAGTGGGATCTTACTGTTCCTGTGGACTCCTGTTGTTGTACAAACTGTGGGGTGGGGAGGGGAAGTAAAGCCCCTTTCTCAGTCAGGGGTAGGGTGGGGCCACAGGAAGCCTGGGGACTGGGATCTTGCTGTGCATGAAGACACACACAGTTGAATGGCCGGTCAGTATCTTCATATAATCCCCGTGCCCCCACCCCCACCCCCTCCCCCTCCCCCTCCCCCTCCCCCTCCCCCTCCAGCTCAGGGCCTGGGACACAGTGAGGGCTGGCGGTGGTGAGGGAATTGTACACAGTGGAGACACGTGGGGGGTGAGGAGGGGGAACGAGGAGAGTGAGAGAGGGGGAACGAGGAGAGGGGGGGGGGGCAAGGAGAGAGGGGGGGGGGCAAGGAGAGAGGGGGGGGGCAAGGAGAGAGGGGGGGGCAAGGAGAGAGGGGGGGGGCAAGGAGAGGGGGGGGGCAAGGAGAGAGGGGGGGGCCAAGGAGAGAGGGGGGGGCAAGGAGAGAGGGGGGGGGCAAGGAGAGAGGGGGGGGGCAAGGAGAGAGGGGGGGGGGCAAGGAGAGAGGGGGGGGGGCAAGGAGAGAGGGGGGGGGGGCAAGGAGAGAGGGGGGGGGCAAGGAGAGAGGGGGGGGCAAGGAGAGGGGGGGGGCAAGGAGAGGGGGGGGGCAAGGAGAGAGGGGGGGGGCAAGGAGAGAGGGGGGGGGCAAGGAGAGAGGGGGGGGCAAGGAGAGAGGGGGGGGGCAAGGAGAGAGGGGGGGGCAAGGAGAGAGGGGGGGGCCAAGGAGAGAGGGGGGGGGGCCAAGGAGAGAGGGGGGGGGCCAAGGAGAGAGGGGGGGGCAAGGAGAGAGGGGGGGGCCAAGGAGAGAGGGGGGGGACCAAGGAGAGAGGGGGGGGCAAGGAGAGAGGGGGGGGCAAGGAGAGAGGGGGGGGCAAGGAGAGAAGGGGGGGCAAGGAGAGAGGGGGGGGCCAAGGACAGAGAGGGGGCAAGGAGAGAGAGAGAGAGAGAGGGAGGGGGGCGAGGAGAGAGAGAGGGAGGGGGGCGAGGAGAGAGGGGGGGGCCAAGGAGAGAGGGGGGGCCAAGGACAGAGAGGGGGCAAGGAGAGAGAGAGAGAGAGAGAGAGAGGGGAGGGGGGCGAGGAGAGAGAGAGGGAGGGGGGCGAGGAGAGAGGGGGGGGCCAAGGAGAGAGGGGGGGGGCAAGGAGAGAGGGGGGGCCAAGGACAGAGAGGGGGCAAGGAGAGAGAGAGAGAGAGGGAGGGGGGCGAGGAGAGAGAGAGGGAGGGGGGCGAGGAGAGAGGGAGGGAGGGGGGCGAGGAGAGAGGGGGGGAGGGGGGCGAGGAGAGGGGGGGGGGGCAAGGAGAGAGGGGGGGGCCAAGGAGAGAGGGGGGGGCAAGGAGAGAAGGGGGGGGGGCAAGGAGAGAGGGGGGGGGGCAAGGAGAGAGGGGGGGGGGCAAGGAGAGAGGGGGGGGGGCAAGGAGAGAGGGGGGGGGGGCCAAGGAGAGAGGGGGGGGGGCCAAGGAGAGAGGGGGGGGGGGCAAGGAGAGAAGGGGGGGGGCAAGGAGAGAGAGGGGGCAAGGAGAGAGAGAGAGAGAGGGAGGGGGGCGAGGAGAGAGGGAGGGGGGGGCGAGGAGAGAGAGAGAGAGGGGGGGCAAGGGGAGAGGGAGAAGATTGGGGGGGAGGAAGGAGGTTTTTTCCGATTCTGATGCTCGCTAAGAAATGAAAACCCCATGAGACAGTGATATTAAAGACGGGAGGGAGGATGATTCCAGGCTCAATCCCATCCAGTTATCAATCCTGCTCACAGTCTACCACTTCCGGGTTTAAACGATGCGCGTGCGCAGAGCCAGGCCCCGCCCCCACATGGGCCCGCGTGCGCAGAGCCAGGCCCCGCCCCTACGCGGGCCCGTGCACTGTCAGTTAAACGGCCGCGCCTCGAGACTACACGTGCATCCTCAGGGCGGGTCTTAGCTCTCCCTCCAGCTCCCATTGGTTAGAGCGTCTGTCCATCTCGTGGCTCCGACCAATAGAAAGGTGCGTTCCCAGCTCGGGGGAGGTGCCTGCAGGTGAATGTGGATTTAAAGAGAAATGAAGAGCACAAGGAGATAGGAGCCAGGAATGAGGCCGTTCAGCCCATCGAGTCTGCTTCCTCATTCAATCACAGTGGATAAGGTTCTCCACTCCATTCTCCCCCCGCCTTTACAATGAAGAACCTATTGATCTCAGTCTTCAGTATCCTCAGTGAGCTGGGTCTCCCCAACCTTCAGATTAGATTAGATTAGATTAGATTAGATTACTTACAGTGTGGAGTATTTCAGTGGGAATGAATTCCACAGATTCCCCAATCTCTGGATCAACAAGGTTCTCCTTATCTCTGTTCAAAGAGCTCTTCCCTTTACTCTAAGGCTGTGCCATTGGGTCCCGGTCTCTCCGACCCAAATGGAAACATCTTCCCAATATCCGCTCTGTCCAGACCATTCCGTATTCTGGAAGTTTCTATGAGATCCCCCACCCCCTCATCCTCCTGAACTCCATTGAGGATAGACCCAGAGTCCTCACACATTCCTCATGTGTTCAGCTTTTCATCACTGGGACCGTTCTGGTGAACCTCCTCTGAACACGTTCCAGGGTCAGTACATCCTTCCTGAGATATGGGGCCCAAAACTGTGTACAATTCTCCAAATGTGGTCTGACCCAAGCTTTATAGAGCCTCAGAAATACATCCCTGCTTTTATCATCAAGTGCTCTCAAAATAAATGCCATCATTGCATTTGCCTTCCTAACTACTGACTCAACCTGTAGGTTTACCTGAGAGAATCCTGGAGGGGAACTCCCAAGTCTCTCTGCACTTCAGATTTCTGAATTATCTCCCCAATTAGAACACCATACCTCTCTGCCTCGATTCCTCCAACCAAAGTGCATAACCTCATCCTTTCCCACATTGTAGGAGGAGGGAGAGAGGGTGAGGAGGGAGAGGAGAGAGGGGGAAGACGGGAGGAAAGACGAGGGAGGATGAGGAGAGGGTGGTGAAAGGGGAAAGGTAGTTTGAGGAAGGCTGGGGGAACAACGGGAGGTATACAGTGGGGGTGAAGGAGTGGGGAAGGGAAGGAAGGAGAGGGTGAAGGAGTGTGGGGGAGGGGATAAGGAGGGGGGAAGGAAAGGAGAGGGTGTGGGGGAAGGAGAGGGGAGAGGGGAGAGGGGAGAAAGGAGGGGGGAAGGAGGGGGGAAGGAAAGGAGGAGAGGGGAGAAAGGAGGGGGGAATGAGAAGGGGGAAGGAAAGGAGAGGAGGAGAGGGGAGAAAGGAGGGGGGAAGGAAAGGAGAGGGGATGAGGGAAGGAGAGGAGGAGAGGGGAGAAAGGAAGGGGGAAGGAGAGAGGGGGAAGGAGATAGGGAGGAGAGGCTGGGAAAAGAGAGAGGGGAAGGAGGGGAGGAGAGAGAGAGGGGGAAGGGGAAAAGGAGGGGGAAGGGGAAAAGGAGGGGGAAGGGGAAAGGAGGGGAGGGAAGGGGTGAAGGAGAAAGGCGGGGAAGGAGAGAGAGGGAGGGAGAGTGAGGAATGGGAGATGGAAATGGGGAAGGGGATGGAGAGAGGGGAAAGGAGGGAGGGAATGGGGGAAGGACAGGTGGGGAAGGAGACCCGAGGGGATGGAGAGGGGGAGATGTGAGCGGGGGGGAGAAGAGGGGAGAAGGGAAGGAGTGGAAGGGGGAAAGGAAGGCGGAAAGGGAGTGGGGGAAAAGAGGGGGAAAGGAGAGGTGGAAAGGAGGGGATGAAGGATAGTGTGGGAAGGAATTAGGGGAGGACAAGGGGAAGGAGAGAAGGGCAGAAAGAGAGAGAGGTGGTAGGGAGGTGGGAAGGAGGGGGGAAGGAAAGGGGGAAAGGAGAAGGGGTATCAGCGAAATTTGCCCAATACTTTCGAGATCTCAAAACACAATTGACAAACAGTTTATTGTAAGCGATCTGGCTGGAAGAGAAAACAGACCAGCTGACACAAAACTGACAGTCTGTACATGTAGATCAGAATTTCTCTTCCCAAAGCTGAGGCTGAGACCAGTTTTATAATATTGCTGCACAATGACACTGATCAAGAAATGGGAAACTACAATGTATCTGGAAATGGAGTATTCCAGTTCCAAGGATGTGAATTGGAAAGCAGTTTATTGGATGAATGTCCTGTTCCTTCCCACAATGCAACATCCTGACAGTATCGACGGATCCATTCCCCTTCACAGGTGGGTGTTCATATCTCTTCTGAAGGAGGGAGGTGTTTCCATCGTCCTGTTCCTGGAGGGTGTCCTTGTTGGAGCCTCTCTCTCTGACCCACTCCTTGTGTGACTTTAGTATTGCTGGGTTGTGAAACTGCCCTTAGGGCTTTGAGATATCTGTGGTGCTGTGTCATGTCTGTGGGAGCAGAAATCCTAATCCCTTGTATGTGTGCTGTCTGATTCGGCTTGTGAGCTGCTGGGGAATTCTGGGGGTTCTGGTACAGTTTGGCCAATTTTGCTTTTGTGGGCCTATTGTGGGGTAGCAAATCTTTTCCCACACTGATTTGTCCGAAATTTATCCAACTGTCGGTGGTTATTGATTTGTACTGACCCGAAGTTTTTCCAAGTGTGGATGGTTATGGATTTGCACTGACCCAAAATGTTTCTAATGTTGTGTGTTACTGATTTGCACTGTCCCGAAATGTTTTGAAATGTCAGTGCTTACTGATTTGTACTGACCTGTAATTTTTACACTTTTTGGTAGTTACAGATTTGTACAGACCTGAAATTTTTCTAAGTGTCAAATATTACTGATTTGCACTGCCCCAAAGTTTGTCGAAGTGTCAGTGTTCCCTGATATGCACCCTACCAGAAATGTCTCCATGTGTCAGTGGTTACTGATTTATACTGACCCGAACATTTTCTCAGTGTTGGTGGTTACTGATTTGCACTGACCCCAAAATTATTTTAAACATCAGTGCTTACCAATTTGTACTGACCCGTAATTTTTCCACCTATCGGTGGTTAATGATTTGTACTGACCCAAAATTACTCTGTGTCACTGCTGACTGATTTGTACTGACTTGAAATTCACCCAACTCTCAGTGGTTACTGATTTGCACTGACCCCAAATTTTTCAAAGTGTTGGTGATGAATCATCTGGATTGCCCCGAAATTTTTCCAACTGTTGGTGGTTTCTGATTTGTACTGACCCCAAATTTTTCCAAGAATGGATGTTTCCTGATTTGCACAGACCCAAAATCTTTCTTAGTGTCAGTGGATACTGATTTGTACTGTCTTGAAATTTTTCAAACTGTCACCGGTTCCTGTTTTGGCGCTGACCCGAAATGTTTCCAACTGTCTGTGGTTACTGATGGAAACTGACTGGAAAGTTTTCAAAGTCTTGGTGGTTACTGATGTGTACTGACCCAAACATTTTCAAATAGTCAGATCTTACTGATTTGTACTGACCATAAATTTTTCCACCTGTCGGTGGTTACTGATTTGTACAGAGCAGAAATTTTTCAAACTGTTTGTTGTAACTGATTTGTACAGACCTGAATTTTCTCTAAGTGTCTGTGGTTACTGATTTGCACTAACCCAGCATTTTCTCAGAGTCAGTGGTTTCTGAGTTGTACCGACCTGAAAATTTTCCAACTCTCAGTGGTTAGGGATTTGTACTGACCCCAAATTATTCCAAGTGTTGGTGATTACTGATTTGCACTGCCCTGACGTTTGTCAAAGTGTCAGAGTTTCCGGATTTGCACCGACCAGAATTTTTTTTCCATGTATCAGTGATTACTGATTTGTACTGACCCCAAATTAGTCTCCGTTTTGGTGGTCACTGACTTCTACTGACCCGAACCTTTTCTAAGTGTGGATCGTTACTGATTTGCACTGTCCCAAATTCTTTTGAAATGTCAGTGCTCACCGATTTGTACTGACCTGTAAATTCTCTAACTGTTGGTGGTTACTGATTTGTACTCACCCAATATTTTTCGAAGTGTCAGTGCTTACTGATTTGAACTGACCATAATTTATTCAAACTGTCAGTGGTTCCTGATTTTCACTAACTAGAAATTGTTTGAAGTGTCAGTTCTTACTGATTTGAATTGACCCTAAATTTTTCCAACTGTCAGTGTTTCCTGATTTGCACCGACCAGAATTTTTATTCCATGTATCAGTGGTTACTGATTTCTACTGACCTGAGCCCTTTCTAAGTGTGGATGGTTACTGATTTGCACTGTCCCAAATTCTTTTGAAATGTCAGTGCTCACCAATTTGAACTTACCCATAATTATTCCAAATGTCAGTGGTTACTGATTTGTACTGACTTGAAATCTTTCAAACTGTCAGTGATTACTGGTTTGCACTGCCCCAAATTTAGTCGGAGTATCAGTGTTTCCTGATTTGCACCGACCAGAATGTTTTTCCATGTACCAATGTTTACTGATTTGCACTGACCCGAACATTTTCTCAGTGTCGGTAGTGACTGATTTTTACTGAGCACAAATATTGCTAAGCGTGGATGGTTACTGATTTGCACTGTCACAAAGTTTTTCCAAGAGTCAGTGTTTCGACCAAAATTTTTTTCCATGAATCGCTGGTTACTGATTTGTACTGACCACAAATTTTTCTAAGTGTGGACGGTTACTGATTTAAACTGTCCCAAAATGTTTTGAAATGTCAGTGCTCACCGATTTGTACTGACTCAAAATTCATCCAAATGTCGGTGGTTACTGATTTAGAGTCGTAGAGTCATAGAGATGTACAGCACGGAGACAGACCCTTCGGTCCAATGTGTCCATGCTGACCAGATATCCCAATCCAATCTAGTCCCACCTGCCAGCACCCGGCCCATATCCCTCCAAACCCTTCCTATTCATATACCCATCCAAATTCCTTTTAAATGTTACAATTGTACCAGCCTCCACCACTTCATCTGGCAGCTCATTCCATACACGTACCACCCTCTGTGTGAAAACTTTGTCCGTTCGGTCTCTTTTATATCTTTCCCCTCTCACCCTAAACCTTTGCCCTCTAGTTCTGGACTCCCTAACCCCGGGGAAAAGACTTTGTCTATTTATCCTATCCATGCCCCTCATAATTTTGTAAACCTCTATCAGGTCACCCCTCAGCCTCTGACACTCCAGGGAAAACAGCCCCAGCCTGTTCAGCCTCACCCTATAGCTCAAAACTTCTATGCCTGGCAACATCCTTGTAAATCGTTTCTGAAACCTTTCAAGTTGCACAACATCTTTCCGATGGGAAGGAGACCAGAATTGCATGCAATATTCCAACAGTGGCCTAACCAATGTCCTGTATAGCCATAACATGACCTTCCAACTCCTGTACTCAATACTCTGAGCAATAAAGGAAAACATACCAAAAGCCTTCATCATTATCCTATCTACCTGCAACTCCACTTTCAAGGAGCTATGAACCTGCACTCCAAGCTCTGTTTGTTCAGCAACACTCCCGAGGACCTTACCATTAAGTGGATAAATCCTGCTAAGATTTGCTTTCCCAAAATGCAGCACTTTGCACTTATCTGAGTTAAACTCCACCTGCCACTTCTCAGCCCATTGGCCCATCTGTTCAAGATCCTGTTGTAACCCTTTTTGCTGTCCACTACACCTCCAATTTTGGTGTCATCCGAAAACTTACTAACTGTACCTGTTATGCTCGCATCCAAATCATTTATGTAAATGACAAAAAGTAGAGGGCCCATCACCGATCCTTGTGGCACACCACTGGTCACAGACCTCCAGTCTGAAAAGCACTCCTCCACCACCACCTTTGAGCCAGTTCTGTATCCAAATGGCTAGTTGTCCCTGTATTCCATGAGATCTAACCTTGGTAAACAGTATCCCATAGGGAACCTTTTCGAAGGCCTTACTGAAGTTGATTTAGATCACATCTACTGCTCTACCCTCATCAATCCTTTTTGTTACTTCTTCAAAAAACTCAATCAAATTTGTGAGACATGATTTCCCACACACAAAGCCATGTTGACTATCCCTAATCAGTCCTTGCCTTTCCAAATACACGTACATCCTGTCCCTCAGGATTCCCTCCAACAACTTGCCCACCACTGAGGTCAGGCTCACCGGTCTATAGTTCCCTGGCTTGTCTTTACCACCCTTCTTAAACAGTGGCACCACGTTTGCCAAACTCCAGTCTTCTGGCACCTCACCTGTGACTATCGATGATACAAATATCTCAGCAAGAGGCCCAGCAATCACTTCTCTAGCTTTCCACTGAGCTCTAGGGTACACCTGATCAGGTCCTGGGGATTTATCCACCTTTATGCATTTCAAGGCATCCAGCACTTCCTCCTCTGTAATATCGACATTTTGCAAGATGTCACCATCTATTTCCCTACAGTCTATATCTTCCATATCCTTTTCCACAGTAAATACTGTGCAAAACATACGTTTAGTATCTCCCCCATTTTCTGTGGCCCCACACAAAGGCCACCTTGTTGATCTTTGAGGGGGCCTATTCTCTCTCTAGTTACCCCTTTGTCCTTAAAGTATTTGTAAAAACCTTTGGATTCTCCTTAATTCTATTTGCCACTGCAAGCGGGCATCAGAGCCGCCCTGCATTTGCCACGGGACTATGCCTACATCGGTAAAACTATAGGAATTCATTTTGTGTTTTAAACGGCAGCCGCAGCTTAAACCCACAGAACTCAGCAGCTGGCGGTCCACCCACGTGACTGGGAGATGGGAGCCAGAGGACAGATCAAATCCACACTAGGCCAGACACTAACCGTGACTCATAGACCGAAACTCCGGAGCTAATTAATATGGAAACCCATCTCCTAATCAAATCAAGAGACTGACTGAAACACACCCATATTCATCAATACAGAACCATCCTGACACAAAGGACAGGCATCCACCAGACAGGAACGGACAGACTAATACACACCAGCACCCCAAGGGAATAAAGGGGGGTGCTAGCCTCCAGCCCTCACAGAGAGAGACAAGCAGATAGTACCCGGACCCGTTTACATAATCCAATGAGCACCCTATTGTGTGTACACTGTAACTCTCCTGGGACGGCAGGAAACCCACCATTTGCACCTACTCCAGCGATGATGGGGAACTATCATCCCATTCATACTCAAAATCCTCACATCCTGACAAAGAAAGGTATATAATGTGTAGCAGCTCGCGGGAACAGCAGAACAGCCGAGTTTCGGACCTCGGTTGCTCTCCGCCGGTGTTACTGTATCAATAAACGTTACTGATTGTTGAACCGCACTCTGGGCTCGGACTGATATCATTTCATCCGCGTTAACCCCCAGGATCTGGGAAACAGGACTCCCCAAGGAGGGAATTAAATCCTGAAGTGAGAAACTCTCTCCAAAAATCCGTTTTAATGCCAGAGTGATGTGAGATATGTATAGGCCGGGAGAAGAAATTGTGATAATCGCAGAAATAAGACACAGGCTGGCTATTTCAATTCAGTTCAGAGTCTCTGGGAGGGGGTGTCTGTCTCTGTCCAGTTTTCTTTTGTTGAGTTTTCAAACAAGTAAAACCGTCCCACACGCTACAAGGTGAGCCATCATTATTTAAAGTGGGGTTTGGGATAAAGATTACAGTGTACAAGATTACATCTGACAGAAACAGAGAGAGAGAAAGAGAGAGATGTCAGAGATGGGGAGAGAGTGAGAGGGGGAACAGAGAGAGAGAGAGGGAGCAAAAGGGGGAACAGAGAGTGAGGGGACAAATAGGGAAGAAAGGGGGAAATGTTTGGAATTTGTCAAACAGTAGGATTGGTCTCTCTCTGTCATCCTGGAGACAGAATCAAACCCTTAACCAGCGTCAGTGACACATAATCTGTCTGTGGTCACACTGCTGCTTGTGGGATCTTGCTGTGCATGGTTATTCATGTTTCTGGCCTCTGGCCAACTGTTCGATGGTGATTTCTTTGTGTTTGGATGTTGCTGTGACGTTACGCAATGCCTTAATGATGCAATTATTAAACTGAACCAGCATCACAGGGTAAAGGGAGAGATTGTGGAAGGCAGAGAGTGGTGGGATCTTGCTGTGCTTTTGGTGCCACTGCTTTATTTTATCTCACATCAATTCTCATTTCTCTCTCAGGCTGTTCCCCACCCGAGGAGGAGGAGGGGGAGATTAGACCCAGGAGCTGAAACTCGGGACGGTGCAGAGACAGAGAGAATCAAATCCAATCTCCTGTGAGGAACCGTCAGACAAGAGCTGGACCCAGAGAGAGAGAACAATCAGAAACTGTCCTGTCTCCTCATTTAAACTCACACACACACACAAGGAAAAGAATTGGGGGGTTCAGGCCCTCTCCGGGATTTTTACCACAAGGGGCGAGTTCTGGGCTGGGGGGACAAAGGGACGAAAAAGATGGAGAGAGAGCTGCTGCACAGTCTGATCCCACAGATATCACTCCCTCCCTTTCTCACTACAGCTCTATCTCTACCTCTGTGTTCCCATCTCTCTCTTTCTCTGTCTGTCCCACATTTTTCCATTAATTCCCCATCTTTCCCATCTCCACCCTATTCACATTCCCCAACAGATTCCCTTTCTACAACTCTCTGGATCTTCTCTCTTTGCCAGAACTGTTGGAATTGTTGGAATTGTTGGGGAGCAAAAGTCAGGGTGGGGGTTGGGAGGGCAAAGGCAGTCAGACATAAAGAGAGAGAGAGAGAGAGAGAGAGCGAGAAACATAGAATAGAGAGAAACAGACACAGAGTCAGAGAGAGAGACAGACAGACAGAGATAGAAAAGGGTTATGAGGCAGAGACAACTCTGAGATAACAGCAAATTGGTTAGGCCACTGTTGGAACACTGCATCCAATTCTGGTCTCCTTTCTATTGGAAAGATGTTGTGAAACTTGAAAGGGTTCAGAAAAGATATACAAGGATGTTGCTATGGTTGGAAGATTTGAGCTGCAGGGAGAGGTTAAATTAGATTAGATTACTTACAGTGTAGAAACAGGCCCTTCGGCTCAACCAGCCCTTTGGTGAGGAACCCATGCCCCTACATTTACCCCTTCACTTAACACAATGGATAATTTAGCATGGCCAACTCACCTAACCTGCACATCTTTGGACTGTGGGAGGAAACCGGAGCACCCAGAGGGAACTCACACAGACACGGGGAGAACGTGCAAACTCCACACAGACAGTCGCCTGAGGCTGGAATTGAACCCAGGTCTCTAGCGCTGTGAGGCAAACTCTCTGACACTGTGTTACAGACCCTAACCCCTGGATTGACCCGGCCACCCCAAACTCTGTGACACTGTGTTCCAGACCCTAACCCCTGGATTGACCCGGCCACCCCAAACTCTGTGACACTGTGTTCCAGACCCTTACCCCTGGATTGACTCGGCCTCCCCAAACTCTCTGACACTGTGTTCCAGACCCTAACCCCTGGATTGACCCGGCCACCCCAAACTCTGTGACACTGTGTTCCAGACCCTAACCCCTGGATTGACCCGGCCACCCCAAACTCTGTGACACTGTGTTCCAGACCCTTACCCCTGGATTAATCGGGCCTACTCCACACTCATAGACATTGTATTACACACACTAACCCCTGGATTAATCCAGCCTATCCCACACTCTCAGTCACTGTGTTCCAGACCCTAACCCCTGGATTAATCCGGCCTATCCCACATTCTCAAACACTGTGTTCCAGCCCTTAACACTGGATTAATCCGGCCAATCACTCACGCTCAGACACTGTGTTCCAGACCCTAACCCCTGGATTAATCCGGTATCCTCACACTCTCAGACACTGTGTTCCAGACCCTAACCCCTGGATTAATCCGGTATCCTCACACTCTCAGACACTGTGTTCCAGACACTAACCAATGGATTAATCTGGCCTATCCTACGCTCTCAGGCACTGTATTCCAGCCATTTACCCCTGGATTAATCTGACCTATCTCACACTCTCAGACATTGTGTTCCAGACCCTAACCCCTGGATTGACCCGGCCTATCACACACTCTCAGACACTGTGTTCCAGACCCTAACCCCTGGATTGACCCGGCCTATCACACACTCTCAGACATTGTGTTCCAGACCCTAACCCCTGGATTGACCCGGCCTATCACACACTCTCAGACACTGTGTTCCAGACCCTAACCCCTGGATTGACCCGGCCTATCACAAACTCTCAGACACTGTGTTCCAGACCCCTGGATTATTCCGGCCTCCCCCAGCCTCTCACGCACTGTGTTCGAGACCCTAAACCCAGGATTAATCCAGCCCATTCCACACTCTGAGGCACTGTGATGCAGACCCTAACCCCTGGATTAATCCGGTCTATCCCAGTCTCAGGGACTGTGTTCCAGACACTAACTATTGGATTGACCTGGCCTATCCCACACTCTCAGACTCTGTGCTCCAGACACTAAATCCTGGATTATTCCGGCCACCCCACACTCTCAGGCATTTTATTCCAGACCCTAACCCCTGGATTAATCCGACCTATCCCACTCTCTTAAGCACTGCATTGCAGACCCTAATTCCTGGAGTAGTCTGGCCTATCCCACACTCTCAGACACTGTGTTGCAGACCCTAATGCCTGGATTAATCCGGCCTATCCCACATTCCCAGACACTTTGTTCCAACTCTAACCCCGGGATTGAATCGGCCTTCCCCACACTTTCCGGAACTTTGTACCAGACACTAACCCCTGGATTAATCCGGCCTATCCTACTCCCGCAGACACTGCATTCCGGACCCAAACCGGTGGAATAATCCAGACTATCCCACACTCTTAGGCACTGTGTTCCAGACCCTAACCCCTGGATTAATCCGGCCTTTCACACACTCTCAGGCACTGTGTTCCAGACCCTAACCCCTGGATTAATCCGGCCTTTCACACACTCTCAGGCACTTTGTTCCAGACCCTAGCCCCTGGATTAATCCGGCCTTTCACACACTCTCAGGCACTTTGTTCCAGAACCTAACCCCTGCATTAATCCAGCTACATCCCACATTCTCAAACGCTGTGTTCCAGACCTTAACACTGGATTAATCCAGCCTATCCCTCATGCTCAGACACTGTGTTCCAGACCCCAACCCCTGGATTTATCCAGCCTATTTTACACTCTCAGGCACTGTATTCTAGACACTTACCCCTGGATTAATCCGACCTATCCCACATTATCAAGCACTGCGTTCCAGACCCTACCTCCTGGAATATTTCGGTTTATCCCACACTCACACACTGTGTTCCAGACCCGAACCACTGGATTGACCCGGCCACCCCAAACTCTCTGACACTGTGTTCCAAACCCTAACCCCTGTATTGACCCGGCCACCCCAAACTCTCTGACACTGTGTTCTAGACACTAACCATTGGATTGACCCGGTCTATCCCACACTCTCAGACACTGTGTTCCAGACCCTAAACCCTGGATTAGGCTGCCCTATCTCACACTCTCAGGCGCTTTGTACCACACCCTAACCCCTGGATTAATCCGGCCGATCCCACACTCTCATGCACTTTGTTTGAGACCCTAACCCCTGGATTAACCCGGCCTATCTCACGCTCTCAGACATTGTGTTCCAGACCCGAATGCCTGGATGAATCCGGCCTATCCCACACTCTCAGACAGTTTGTTCCAGACTCTAACCCCAGGATTGAATCAGCCATCCCCACACGTTCTGGCCCTTTGTACCAGACCATAACCCCTGGATTAATCCGGCCTTTCCCACACTCTCAGGCACTTTGTTCCAGATCCTAACCCCTGCATTGAACAGGCCTCACCACACTCTCAGACACTGCGTTCCAAGCCCTAAACTCTGGATTAATCCGGCCTATCCCACAATCTCAGACACTGTATTACACACACTAACCCCTGGATTAATCCAGCCTATCCTACACTCTCAGACACTGTTTTCCAGACCCTAACCCCTGGATTAATCCAGTTTATCCTACAAATTTATCACTGTGTTCCAGACCCTAACTCCTGCATTAATCCAGCCTATCCCTCACGCTCAGACATTGTGTTCCAGTCCCTAACCCCTGCATTGACCCGACCACCCCAAACTCTCTGACACTGTGTTCCAGTCACTAACCCATGGATTAATCCGGCCAATACACACTCTCAGGCTATGTGTTCCAGATCCTAATTCCTGGAGTAATCTGGCCTATCCCACACTCTCAGACATTGCGTTCCAGAGTCTAACCCCTGGACTAATCTGGCCTTCTCCACACTCTCAGACACTGTGATTCAGAACCTAACCCCTGGATTATTCCGGTCTCCCCCAGAGTCTCAGGCACTGTGTTCGAGACCCTAAACCCAGGATTAATCCGGCCCGTTCCACACTCTAAGGCACTGTGATGCAGACCCTAACCCCTGGATTAATCCAGTCTATTCTACTCCCGCAGACACTATATTCCAGACCCTAACCCCTGGATTAAATGTGGTCTGTCCCACACTCTCAGACACTGTGTTCCAGACCCTAACCCCTGGATTATTCCGGCCGCCCCCAGACTCTCAGGCACTGTGTTCAAGACCCTAAACCCAGGATTAATCCAGCCCATTCCACACTCTCAAACACTATGTTCCAGACTCTAACCCTTGCATTAATCCGGCCAGTACACACTCTCAGGCTCTGTATTCCAGACCCTAACCCCTGGATTAATCCGGCCTATCCCACACTCTCAGACACTTTGTACCAGACCCGAACACCTGGATTAATCTGGCCTATCCTACTCCTGTAGACACTGTATTCCAGACCCAAACTGCTGGAATAATCTGGCCTATCCCACACTCTCTGACACTATGTACCAGACGCTAACCTTTGCATTAATCCGGCCAGTACACACTCTCAGGCTCTGTATTCCAGACCCTAATTCCTGGAGTAATCCGGAATTTCCCACACTCTCAAACACTGTGTTCCAGACCTTAACACTGGATTAATCCGGCCTATCCCACACTCTCAGACACTGTATTCCAGACTTTAACCCCTGGATAGACACGGCCTATCCCACACTCTCAGACATTGTATTACATACACTAACCCCTGGATTAATCCAGCCTATCCCACACTCTCATCACTGTGTTCCAGACCCTAAACCCTGGATTAATCCAGCCTATCCTATACTCTCAGACACAGTGTTCCAGTCCCTAACCCATGGATTAATCCGGCCAATACCCACTCTCAGCCTCTGTGTTCCAGACCCTAATTCCTGGATTAATCCAGCCTATCCCACACTCTCAGACACTGTGTTCCAGACCCTAACCCCTGGATTATTCCGGCCTACCCCACACTCTCAGACACTGAGTTCTAGACCCTAATACCTGGATTATTCCTGCCTCCGCACACTCTCAGGCGCTTTTTACCACACCCTAACCCCTGGATTATTCCGGCCTCCCCACTCTCTCATGCACTTTGTTCGAGACCCTAACCCCTGGATTAACCCGGCCTATCTCACGCTCTCAGACATTGTGTTCCAGACCCGAATGCCTGGATGAATCCGGCCTATCCCACACTCTCAGACAGTTTGTTCCAGACTCTAACCCCAGGATTGAATCGTCCTTCCCCACACTTTCCGGCACTTTGTACCAGACCCTAACCGCTGGAAAAATCCGGCCTATCCCACACTCTCAGGCATTGTGTTCCAGACCATAACCCCTGGATTAATCCGGCCTATCCCACACTCTCAGGCACTGTGTCCAGACCCTAACCCCTGGATTAATCCGGCCTTTCCCACACTCTCAGGCACTTTGTTCCAGACCCTAACCCCTGGATTAATCCGGCCTATCCCACACTCTCAGGCACTGTGTCCAGACCCTAACCCCTGGATTAATCCGGCCTTTCCCACACTCTCAGGCACTTTGTTCCAGACCATAACCCCTGGATTAATCCGGCCTATCCCACACTCTCAGGCACTGTGTCCAGACCATAACCCCTGGATTAATCCGGCCTATCCCACACTCTCAGGCACTGTGTCCAGACCCTAACCCCTGGATTAATCCGGCCTCTCCCACACTCTCAGGCACTCTGTTCCAGACCCTAACCCCTGGATTAATCCGGCCTTTCTCACACTCTCAGGCACTTTGTTCCAAGCTCTAAACTCTGGATTAATCCGGCCTATCCCACACTCTCAGACATTGTATTACACACACTAACCCCTGGATTAATCCAGCCTATCCTACACTCTTATCACTGTGTTCCAGACCCTAACCCCTGGATTGACCCGGCTTCCATCACACTCTCAGACACTGTGTTTCAGAACCTAACCCCTGGATTATTCCGGCCTCCCCCAGACTCTCAGGCCCTGTGTTCCAGACCCTAAACCCAGGATTAATCCAGCCCATTCCACACTCTAAGGCACTGTGATGCAGACCCTAACCCCTGGATTATTCCGGCCAATTCTACTCCCGCAGACACTATATTCCAGGCCCCAACCGATGGATTAAATGTGGCCTATCCCACACTCTCAGACACTGTGTTCCAGACCTTAACACCTGCATTAATCCAGCCTATCCCACATTCTCAAATGTTGTGTTCCAGATCTTAACACATGGATTAATCCAGCCTATCCCTCATGCTCAGACATTGTGTTCCAGACCCTAACCCCTGGATTGACCCGGCCTATCCCACACTCTCAGACACTGAGTTCCAGACCCTAAATCCTGGATTATTCCGGCCTCCCACATACTCTAAAACACTGCGTTCCAGACCGTATCCCCTGGATTAATCCGGCCTACTCTACACTCTCCGGCACTTTGTGCCATACCCTAACCCCTGGATTAATGCGACCTATCACACACTCTCAAACACTGCGTTCCAGACCTTAGAGTCTGGATTAATCCGGCCTAACCCACCCTCTCAGACACTGTGTTCCAGACCCTAACCCCTGGATTATTCCGGCCTCCCCACACTCTCATGCACTTTGTTCTAGACCCTAACCCCGGGATTAATCCGGCCTATCCCACACTCCCAGACACTTTGTTCCAGACTCTAACCCCGGGAATGAATCGGCCTTCCCCACAGTTTCCGGCACTTTGTACCAGACTCTAACCACTGGATTAATCCAGCCTTTCCTACTCCCGCAGACACAGTATTCCAGATGCAAACCGCCGGAATAATCCGGCCTAACCCACTCTCTCAGGCCCTGTGTTCCAGACCCTAACCCCTGGAGAAATCCGGCCTTTCCCACACTCTCAGGCACTTTGGTCCAGAACCTAAATCCTGCATTGAACCGGCCTCCCCACACTCTTAGACACTGTGTTCCAAGCCCTAAATTCTGGATTAATCTGGCCTATCCCTCACTCTCAGACCTGTATTCCAAACCTTAACCCCTGGATAGACACGGCCTATCCCACACTCTCAGACATTGTATTACCCACACACTAACCCCTGGATTAATGCAGCCTATCCCACACTCTCATCACTGTGTTCCAGACCTTAAACCCTGGATTAGTCCGGCCTATCCCACACTCTCAGACACTGTGTTCCAGACACTAACACCTGCATTAATCCAGCCTTTCCCACATTCTCAAATGCTGTGTTCCAGACCTTAACACTGGATTAATCCGGCCTATCCCTCACGCTCAGACATTGTGTTCCAGACCCTAGCCCATAGATTGACCCGGCCTATTCCACACTCTCAGGCACTTTGTGCCAGACCTAACCCCTGGTTTAATGCGGCCTATCCCACACTCTCGGACAATGTGTTCCAGACCCTAACCCCTGGATTAATCCGGCCTACCCCATACACTCAGGTACTTTGTACCAGACCCTAACCCCTGGATTAATCCGGCCTACCCCATACACTCAGGTACTTTGTACCAGACCCTAACCCCTGGATTAATCTGGCCTCCCCCAGACTCTCAGGCCCTGTGTTCGAGACCCTAAACCCAGGATTAATCCGGCCCATTCCACACTCTGAGGCACTGAGATGCAGACCCGAACCACTAGATTAACCCGGCCTATCCCACACTCTCAGACACTGTGTTCCAGACCCTAATGCCTGGATTAATCCGGCCTATCCCACACTCTCAGACACTGTGTTCCAGACCCTAACTCCTGCATTAATCCAGCCTATCCCTCACGTTCAGACATTGTATTCCAGACCCTAACCCCTGGATTGACCCGGCCACCCCAAACTCTCTGACACTGCGTTCCAGTCCCTAACCCATGGATTAATCCGGCCAATACACACTCTCAGACCCTGTATTCCAGACCCTAACCCCTGGATTAATCCCGCCTATTCCACACTCTCAGGCACTGTATTCCAGACACTTTCCCCTGGATTAATCCGACCTATCCCACTCTCCCAAACACTGTGTTCCAGACCCTAACTCCTGGATATTTCCGGCCTCCCTACACTCTCATGCACTGTGTTCCAGACCCTAACCCTTGGATTAATCCAGACTATCCCACACTCTCTGACACTGTGTTCCAGACGCTAATGCCGGGATTAATCCGGCCTATTCTACACTCCAAGACACTTTGTTCCAGACTCTAACCCCGGGATTGAATCGGCCTTCCCCACACTTTCCGGCACTTTGTACCAGACCCTAACCCCTGGATTAATCCGGCCTATTCTACACTCCAAGACACTTTGTTCCAGACTCTAACCCCGGGATTGAATCGGCCTTCCCCACACTTTCCGGCACTTTGTACCAGACCCTAACCCCTGGATTAATCTGGACAGTACTTCTCTCGCAGACACTGTATTCCAGACCCAAACCGCTGGAATAATCTGGCCTATCCCTCAATCTCAGAACCTGTGTTCCAGACCCTAACCCCTGGATTATTCCAGCCTATCCTATACTCTCAGACACTTTGTTCCAGTCCCTAACCCCTGGATTAATCCAGCCTATCCCACACTCTCACCTCTGTGTTCCAGACCCTAATTCCTGGAGTAATCCTGCCTATCCCACACTCTCAGGCACTGTGTTCCAGATCCTAACCCCTGGATTGACCCGGCCCATCCCACACTCTCAGACACTGTGTTCCAGACCCTAAACCCTGGATTAATCCGGCCTATCCCACACTCTCACGCACTGTGTTCCAGACAGTAACCCCTGGATTGACCTGGCCTATTCCACACTCTCAGACACTGTGTTCCAGACACTAAATACTGAATTATTCCGGCCTCCCCACACTCTCATGCACTTTGTCCCAGACCCTAACCCCTGGATTAATCCGGCCTATTCCACACTCACAGACACTGTGTTCCAGACCCTAACCCCTGGATTAATCCGGGCTATCCTACACTCCCAGACACTTTTTTCCAGATTCTAACCCCGGGATTGAATCGGCCTTCCCCACACTTTCCGGCACTTTGTACCAGACCCTAACCCCTGGATTAATCCGGCCTATTCTACTCCCGCAGACACTGTGTTCCAGACCCAAAGCACTGGATTAATCCGGCCTATCCCACGCTCTCAGACACTGTGTTCGAGACCCTAACCCCTGGATTGACCCAGTGTCCCCACACTCTCAGATACTGTGTTCCAGACCCTAACCCTGGCCTATCCCACACTCTCAGGCACTGTATTCCACATACTTACCCCTGGATTAATCCGACCTATCCCACTCTCTCAAACACTGCGTTCCAGACCCTAACTCGTACAATATTCCAGCCTAACCCACACTCACACACTGTGTTCCAGACCCTAACCCCTGGATTAATTCGGTTTATCCCATAAACTCAGACAATGTATTCCAAACCGTAACCCCTGGATTGACCCAGTGTCCTTACACTCTCAGACACTGTTTTCCAGACCCTAACCCATGGATTAATCTGACCTATCCCACTCTCTCACATACTGTTCCAAACCCTAACCCCTGGATTGACCCACTGTCCTTACACTCTCAGACACTGTTTTCCAGACCCTAACCCATGGATTAATCTGACCTATCCCACTCTCTCACATACTGTTCCAAACCCTAACCCCTGGATTGACCCAGTGTCCTTACATTCTCAGACAATGTTTTCCAGACCCGAACCCATGGATTAATCTGACCTATCCCACTCTCTCACATACTGTTCCAAACCCTAACCCCTGGATTGACCCGGCCACCCCAAACTCTCTGACACTGTGTTCCAGTCCCTAACCCATGGATTAATCCGGCCAATACACACTCTCAGGAATTGTGATCCAGACCCTAATTCCTGGATTAATCCGGCCTATCCCAAACTCTCTGATACTGTGTTCCAGACCCTAACCCGTGGATTGACCCGGCCAATACACACTCTCAGGCTCTGTGTTCCAGACTCTAATTCCTGGATTAATCCGGCCTACCCCACACTCTCACCCACTGTGTTCCAGACACTGACCATTGGATTGACCCGACCTATTCCACACTCTCAGACAGTGAGTTCCAGACACTAAATCCTGGACTATCCCGGCCTCCCTACACTATCAGACACTTTGTAACAGACCCTAACAACTGGATTAATCCGGCCTATCCCACACTCTCAGACACTGAGTTCCAGACACTAAATCCTGGACTATCCCGGCCTCCCCACACTCTCAGGCACTTTGTACCAGACCCTAACCCCTGGATTAATCCGGCCTATCCCACACTCCTAGACACTGAGTTCCAGACACTGAATCCTGGATTATCCCGGCCTCCCCACACTCTGAGGAACTTTGTTCCAGACCCTAATCACTGGATTAATCCGGCCTATCCCACGCTCTCAGACACTCTGTACCAGACCCTAATGCCTGGATTAATCCGGCTTATCCCACACTCCCTCACACTTTGTTCCAGACTCTAACCCTGGGAATGAATCAACCTTCCCCACACTTTCCGGCACTTTGTACCAGTCCCTAATGCCTGGATTAATCCGGCCTATCCTACTCCCGCAGACACTATATTCCAGACCCAAAAAAATGGATTAATCCGGCCTATCCCACACTCTCAGGCACTGTGTTCCAGACCCTAAACCCTGGATTGACCTGGCCTATCCCACACTCTCAGGCACTGTGTTCCAGACCCTAATTCCTGGAGTAATCTGGCCTATCCCAAACTCTCTGATACTGTGTTCCAGACCCTACCCACTGGATTAATCCGACCAATCCCTCACGCTCAGACATTGTGTTCCAGACACTAACCCCTGGCTTAATCCGGCCTATCCCACACTCTCAGGCACTGTATTCCAGACTCTTACCTCTGGATTAATCCGACCTATCCCACTGTCTCAAGCACTGTGTTCCAGACCCTAAATCCTGAAATATTCCAGTCTATCGCACAATCTCACAAACTGTGTTCCAGACCCTAACCCCGGGATTAATCCGGTCTATCCCATAAACCCAGATAATTTATTCCAGAGCCTAACACCTGGATAGACCAGGCGACCACGTCATCTGTTGGGTCATCTGCTCTTGCCTGTGTGAGTTAGATTGTCACTGTGCTGTCAGTCTGCTCTTCCCTGGGTGTGTAACATTGACAGAGTGGGGCCAGTCTGCTCTTCCCTGGGTGTGTGACATTGACAGAGTGGGGTCAGTCTACTCTTCCCTGGGTGTGTGACATTGACAGAGTGAGGTCAGTCTGCTCTTCCCTGGGTGTGTAACATTGACAGAGTGGGGTCAGTCTGCTCTTCCCTGGGTGTGTTCCATTGACAGAGTGGGGTCAGTCTGGTCTTCCCTGGGTGTGTAACATTGACAGAGTGAGGTCAGTCTGCTCTTCCCTGGGTGTGTTACATTGACAGAGTGGGGTCAGTCTGCTCTTCCCTGGGTGTGTTACATTGACAGAGTGGGGTCAGTCTGCTCTTCCCTGGGTGTGTTAAATTGACAGAGTGGGGTCAGTCTGATCTTCCCTGGGTGTGTTACATTGACAGAGTGAGGTCAGTCTGCTCTTCCCTGGGTGTGTTACATTGACAGAGTGGGGTCAGTCTGCTCTTCCCTGGGTGTGTTACATTGACAGAGTGGGGTCAGCCCGCTCTTCCCTGGGTGTGTAACATTGACAGAGTGGGGTCAGTCTGATCTTCTCTGGGTGTGTTACATTGAGAGAGTGGGGTCAGTCTGCTCTTCCCTTGGTGGGTTTACATTGACAGAGTGGGGTCAGTCTGCTCTTTCCTTGGTGGGTTTACATTGACAGAGCGGGGTCAGTCTGCTATTACCTGGGTGCGTTACATTGACAGAGTGAGGTCAGTCTGCCCATCCCTGTGTGTGTTACATTGACAGAATGGAATCAGTCTGCTCTTCCCTGGGTGTGTTATATTGACAGAGTGGGGTCAGTCTGCTCTTCCCTGGGTGTGTGACATTGACAGAGTGGGGTCAGTCTGCTCTTCCCTGGGTGTGTTACATTGACAGAGTGGGGTCAGTCTGCTCTTCCCTGGGTGTGTTACATTGACAGAGTGGGGTCAGTCTGCTCTTTCCTGGGTGTGTTACATTGACAGAGTGGGGTCAGTCTGCTCTTCCCTGGTTATGTTACATTGACAGAGTGGGGTCAGTCTGCCCTTCCCTGTGTGTGTTACATTGACAGAATGGAATCAGTCTGCTCTTCCCTGGGTGTGTTATATTGACAGAGTGGGGTCAGTCTGCTCTTCCCTGGGTGTGTTACATTGACAGAGTGAGGTCAGTCTGCTCTTCCCTGGGTGTGTTACATTGACAGAGTGGGGTCAGTCTGCTCTTCCCTGGGTGGGTTACATTGACAGAGTGGGGTCAGTCTGCTCTTCCCTGGGTGTGTTACATTGACAGAGTGGGGTCAGTCTGCTCTTCCCTGGATGTGTTACATTGACAGAGTGGGGTCAGTCTGATGTTCCCTGGGTATTGTACATTGACAGAGTGGGGTCAGTCTGCTCTTCCCTGGGTGTGTTACATTGACAGAGTGGGGTCAGTCTGCTCTTCCCTGGGTGTGTTACATTGACAGAGTGGGGTCAGTCTGCTCATCCCTGGGTGTGTTACATTGACAGAGTGAGGTTACTCTGCTCTTCCCTGGGTGTGTTACATTGACAGAGTGAGGTTACTCTGCTCTTCTCTGGGTGTGTTACATTGACAGAGTGGGGTCAGTCTGCTCTTCCCTGGGTGTGTTACTTTGACAGAGTGGAGTCAGTCTGCTCTTCCCTGGGTGTGTAACATTGACAGAGTGGGGTCAGTCTGCTCTTCCCTGGGTGTGTTACATTGACAGAGTGGGGTCAGTCTGCTCTTCCCTGGGTGGGTTACATTGACAGAGAGGGGTCAGTCTGCTCTTCCCTGTGTGTGTTACAGAGACAGAGTGGGGTCAGTCTGCTCTTCCCAGGGTGTGTTACCTTGACAGAGTGGGGTCAGTCTGCTCTTCCCTGGGTGTGTTACATTGACAGAGTGGGATCAGTCTGCTCTTCCCTGGGTGTGTTACGTTGACAGTGTAGGGTCAGTCTGATGATCCCTAAGTGCGTTAAATTGACAGAGTGGGGTCAGTCTGCAGTTCCCTGGGTGTGTTACATTGACAGAGTGGGGTCAGTCTGCTTTTCCCTGGGTGTGTTACATTGACAGAGTGGGGTCAGTCTGCTCTTCCCTGGGTGGGTTACATTGACAGAGTGGGGTCAATCTGCTCTTCCCTGGGTGTGTTACACTGACAGAGTGGGGTCTGTCTGCTCCTGCCTCGGTGTATTACATTCAAAGAGTGGATCAGTCTGCTCGTCCCTGGGTGTGTAACATTGACAGAGTGGGGTCTGTCTGCTCCTGCCTGGGTGTGTTACATTGACAGAGTGGAGTCTGTCTGCTCCTGCCTGGGTGTATTACATTCACAGAGTGGGATCAGTCTGCTCGTCCCTGGGTGTGTAACATTGACAGAGTGTGGTCAGTCTGCTCTTCCCTGGGTGTGTTACATTGACAGAGTGGGGTCAGTCTGCTCTTCCCTGGGTGTGTTACATTGACAGACTGGGGTCAGTCTGCTCTTCCCTGGGTGTGTTACATTGACAGAGTGGGGTCAGTCTGCTCTTCCCTGGGTGTGTTACTTTGACAGAGTGGTGTCAGTCTGATGTTTCTGGGTATTGTACATTGACAGAGTGGGGTCAGTCTGCTCTTCCCTGGGTGTGTTACATTGACAGAGTGGGGTCAGTATGCTCTTCCCTGGGTGTGTTACATTCACAGAGTGGGGTCAGTCTGCTTTTCCCTGGGTGTGTTACATTGACAGAGTGGGGTCAGTATGCTCTTCCCTGGTTGTGTTACATTCACAGAGTGGGGTCAGTATGCTCTTCCCTGGGTGTGTTACATTCACAGAGTGGGGTCAGTCTGCTCTTCCCTGGGTGTGTTACATTGTCAGAGTGGGGTCAGTCTGCTCTTTCCTGGGTGTGTTACATTGACAGAGTGGGGTCAGTCTGCTCTTTCCTGGGTGTGTTACATTGACAAAATGGGGTCAGTCTGCTTTTCCCTGGGTGTGTTACATTGACAGAGTGGGGTCAGTCTGCTCTTCCCTGGGTGTGTTACATTGACAGAGTGAGGTCAGTCTGCTCTTCCCTGGGTGTGTTACATTGACAGAGTGGGGTCAGTCTGCTCTTCCCTGGGTGTGTTACATTGACAGAGTGGGGTCAGTCTGCTCTTCCCTGGGTGTGTTACATTGACAGAGTGAGGTCAGTCTGCTCTTCCTTGGGTGTGTTACATTGACAGAGTGGGTTCAGTCTGCTCTTCCCTGGGTGTGTTACATTGACAGAGTGGGGTCAGTCTGCTCTTCCCTGGGTGTGTTACATTGACAGAGTGGGGTCAGTCTGCTCTTCCCTGGGTGTGTTACATTGACAGAGTGAGGTCAGTCTGCTCTTCCTTGGGTGTGTTACATTGACAGAGTGGGTTCAGTCTGCTCTTCCCTGGGTGTGTTACATTGACAGAGTAGGGTCAGTCTGCTCTTCCCTGGGTGTGTTACATTGACAGAGTGGGGTCAGTCTGCTCTTCGCTGGGTGTGTTACATTGACAGTGTAGGGTCAGTCTGATGTTCCCTAAGTGCGTTAAATTGACAGAGTGGGGTCAGTCTGTTCTTCCCTGGTTGTGTTACATTGACAGAGTGGGGTCAGTCTGCTCTTCCCTGGGTGTGTTACATTGACAGAGTGAGGTCAGTCTGCTCTTCCCTGGGTGTGTTACATTGACAGAGTGGGGTCAGTCTGCTCTTCCCTGGGTGGGTTACATTGACAGAGTGGGGTCAGTCTGCTCTTCCCTGGGTGTGTTACATTGACAGAGTGGGGTCAGTCTGCTCTTCCCTGGATGTGTTACATTGACAGAGTGGGGTCAGTCTGATGTTCCCTGGGTATTGTACATTGACAGAGTGGGGTCAGTCGGCTCTTCCCTGGGTGTGTTACATTGACAGAGTGGGGTCAGTCTGCTCTTCCCTGGGTGTGTTACATTGACAGAGTGGGGTCAGTCTGCTCATCCCTGGGTGTGTTACATTGACAGAGTGAGGTTACTCTGCTCTTCCCTGGGTGTGTTACATTGACAGAGTGAGGTTACTCTGCTCTTCTCTGGGTGTGTTACATTGACAGAGTGGGGTCAGTCTGCTCTTCCCTGGGTGTGTTACTTTGACAGAGTGGAGTCAGTCTGCTCTTCCCTGGGTGTGTAACATTGACAGAGTGGGGTCAGTCTGCTCTTCCCTGGGTGTGTTACATTGACAGAGTGGGGTCAGTCTGCTCTTCCCTGGGTGGGTTACATTGACAGAGAGGGGTCAGTCTGCTCTTCCCTGTGTGTGTTACAGAGACAGAGTGGGGTCAGTCTGCTCTTCCCAGGGTGTGTTACCTTGACAGAGTGGGGTCAGTCTGCTCTTCCCTGGGTGTGTTACATTGACAGAGTGGGATCAGTCTGCTCTTCCCTGGGTGTGTTACGTTGACAGTGTAGGGTCAGTCTGATGATCCCTAAGTGCGTTAAATTGACAGAGTGGGGTCAGTCTGCAGTTCCCTGGGTGTGTTACATTGACAGAGTGGGGTCAGTCTGCTTTTCCCTGGGTGTGTTACATTGACAGAGTGGGGTCAGTCTGCTCTTCCCTGGGTGGGTTACATTGACAGAGTGGGGTCAATCTGCTCTTCCCTGGGTGTGTTACACTGACAGAGTGGGGTCTGTCTGCTCCTGCCTCGGTGTATTACATTCAAAGAGTGGATCAGTCTGCTCGTCCCTGGGTGTGTAACATTGACAGAGTGGGGTCTGTCTGCTCCTGCCTGGGTGTGTTACATTGACAGAGCGGAGTCTGTCTGCTCCTGCCTGGGTGTATTACATTCACAGAGTGGGATCAGTCTGCTCTTCCCTGGGTGTGTTACATTGACAGAGTGGGGTCAGTCTGCTCTTCCCTGGGTGTGTTACATTGACAGACTGGGGTCAGTCTGCTCTTCCCTGGGTGTGTTACATTGACAGAGTGGAGTCAGTCTGCTCTTCCCTGGGTGTGTTACTTTGACAGAGGTGGGTCAGTCTGCTCTTCCTTGGGTGTGTTACATTCACAGAGTGGGGTCAGTCTGCTCTTCCCTGGGTGTGTTACATTGACAGAGTGGTGTCAGTCTGATGTTTCTGGGTATTGTACATTGACAGAGTGGGGTCAGTCTGCTCTTCCCTGGGTGTGTTACATTGACAGAGTGGGGTCAGTATGCTCTTCCCTGGGTGTGTTACATTCACAGAGTGGGGTCAGTCTGCTTTTCCCTGGGTGTGTTACATTGACAGAGTGGGGTCAGTATGCTCTTCCCTGGTTGTGTTACATTCACAGAGTGGGGTCAGTATGCTCTTCCCTGGGTGTGTTACATTCACAGAGTGGGGTCAGTCTGCTCTTCCCTGGGTGTGTTACATTGTCAGAGTGGGGTCAGTCTGCTCTTTCCTGGGTGTGTTACATTGACAGAGTGGGGTCAGTCTGCTCTTTCCTGGGTGTGTTACATTGACAGAGTGGCGTCAGTCTGCTCTTCCCTGGGTGTGTTACATTGACAGAGTGGGGTCAGTCTGCTCTTCCCTGGGTGTGTTACATTGACAGAGTGAGGTCAGTCTGCTCTTCCCTGGGTGTGTTACATTGACAGAGTGGGGTCAGTCTGCTCTTCCCTGGGTGTGTTACATTGACAGAGTGGGGTCAGTCTGCTCTTCCCTGGGTGTGTTACATTGACAGAGTGAGGTCAGTCTGCTCTTCCTTGGGTGTGTTACATTGACAGAGTGGGTTCAGTCTGCTCTTCCCTGGGTGTGTTACATTGACAGAGTGGGGTCAGTCTGCTCTTCCCTGGGTGTGTTACATTGACAGAGTGGGGTCAGTCTGCTCTTCCCTGGGTGTGTTACATTGACAGAGTGAGGTCAGTCTGCTCTTCCTTGGGTGTGTTACATTGACAGAGTGGGTTCAGTCTGCTCTTCCCTGGGTGTGTTACATTGACAGAGTAGGGTCAGTCTGCTCTTCCCTGGGTGTGTTACATTGACAGAGTGGGGTCAGTCTGCTCTTCGCTGGGTGTGTTACATTGACAGTGTAGGGTCAGTCTGATGTTCCCTAAGTGCGTTAAATTGACAGAGTGGGGTCAGTCTGTTCTTCCCTGGTTGTGTTACATTGACAGAGTGGGGTCAGTCTGCTCTTCGCTGGGTGTGTTACATTGACAGAGTGAGGTCAGTCTACTGTTCCCTGTGTGTGTTACATTCACAGAGTGGGGTCAGTCTGCTTTTCCCTGGGTGTGTTACATTGACAGAGTGGGGTCAGTCTGATGTTCCCTAAGTGCGTTAAATTCACAGAGTGGGGTCAGTCTTCAGTTCCCTGGGTGTGTAACATTGACAGAGTGGTGTCAGTCTGCTCTTCCCTGGGTGTATTACATTCACAGAGTGGGATCAGTCTGCTCTTCCCTGGGTGTGTTACATTCACAGAGTGGGGTCAATCTGCTCTTCCCTGGGTGTATTACATTGACAGAGTGGGGTCAGTCTGCTCTTCCCTGGGTGTATTACATTCACAGAGTGTGGTCAATCTGCTCTTCCCTGGGTGTATTACATTGACAGAGTGGGGTCAGTCTGCTCTTCCCTGGGTTTATTACATTCACAGAGTGGGATCAGTCTGCTCTTCCCTGGGTGTATTACATTCACAGAGTGGGATCAGTCTGCTCTTCCCTGGGTGTGTTACATTCACAGAGTGGGGTCAATCTGCTCTTCCCTGGGTGTGTTACATTCACAGAGTGGGGTCAGTCTGCTCTTCCCTGGGTGTGTTACATTGACAGAGTGGGGTCAGTCTGCTCTTCCCTGGGTGCGTTACATTGACAGAATGGGATCAGTCTGCTCTTCCCTGGGTGAGTTACATTGAAAGAGTGGGGTCAGTCTGCTCTTCCCTGGGTGTGTTACATTGACAGAGTGGGGACAGTCTACTCTTCCCTGGGTGTGTCACATTCACAGAGTGGGGTCAGTCTGCTCTTCCCTGGGTGTGTTACATTGACAGAGTGGGGTCAGTCTGCTCTTCCCTGGGTGTGTTACATTCACAGAGTGGGTTCAGTCTGCTCTTCCCTGGGTGTGTTACATTGACAGAGTGGGGTCAGTCTGCTCTTCCCTGGGTGTGTTACATTGACAGACTGGGGTCAGTCTGCTCTTCCCTGGGTATGTTACATTGACAGAGTGGGATCAGTCTGCTCTTCCCTGGGTGTGTTACATTGACAGAGTGGCGTCAGTCTGCTCTTCCCTGGGTGGGTTACATTTAAAGAGTGGGGTCAGTCTGAACTTCACTGGCTGGGTTACATTGACAGAGTGGCGTCAGTCTGCTCTTCCCTGGGTGTGTTACATTCACATAGTGGGGTCAGTCTGCTCTTCCCTGGGTGTGTTACATTGACCGACTGGGGTCAGTCTGCTCTTCCCTGGGTATGTTACATTGACCGAGTGGGATCAGTCTGCTCTTCCCTGGGTGTGTTACATTGACAGAGTGGCGTCAGTCTGCTCTTCCCTGGGTGGGTTACATTTAAAGAGTGGGGTCAGTCTGCACTTCACTGGCTGGGTTACATTTACAGAGTGGGGTTAATCTGCTCTTCCCTGGGTGTGTTACATTGACAGAGTGAGGTTACTCTGCTCTTCCCTGGGTGTGTTACATTGACAGAGTGGGGTCAGTCTGCTCTTCCCTGGGTGTGTTTCATTGACAGAGTGGGGTCAGTCTGCTCTTCCCTGGGTGGGTTACATTGACAGAGTGGGCTCAGTCTGCTCTTCCCTGGGTGTGTTACATTGACAGCGTGGGGTCAGTCTGCTCTTCCCTGGGTGGGTTACATTGACAGAGTGGGGTCAGTCTGCTCTTCCCTGGGTGTGTAACATTGACAGTGTAGGGTCAGTCTGATGTTCCCTGGGTGTGTTACATTCACAGAGTGGGATCAGTCTGCTTTTCCCTGGGTGTGTTACATTCACAGAGTGGGGTCAGTCTGCTCTTCCCTGTGTGTTTTACATTCACAGAGTGGGGTCAGTCTGCTTTTCCCTGGGTGTGTTACATTGACAGAGTGGGGTCACTCTGCTCTTCCCTGGGTGTGTTACACTGACAGAGTGGGGTCAGTCTGCTCTTCCCTGGGTGTGTTACATTGACAGAGTGGGGTCAGTCTGCTCTTCGCTGGGTGTGTTACATTGACAGTGTAGGGTCAGTCTGATGTTCCCTAAGTGCGTTAAATTGACAGAGTGGGGTCAGTCTGTTCTTCCCTGGGTGTGTTACATTGACAGAGTGGGGTCAGTCTGCTCTTCGCTGGGTGTGTTACATTGACAGAGTGAGGTCAGTCTGCTCTTCCCTGTGTGTGTAACATTCACAGAGTGGGGTCAGTCTGCTTTTCCCTGGGTGTGTTACATTGACAGAGGAGGGTCAGTCTGATGTTCCCTAAGTGCGTTAAATTGACAGAGTGGGGTCAGTCTGCAGTTCCCTGGGTATGTAACATTGACAGAGTGGTGTCAGTCTGCTCTTCCCTGGGTGTATTACATTCACAGAGTGGGATCAGTCTGCTCTTCCCTGGGTGTGTTACATTCACAGAGTAGGGTCAATCTGCTCTTCCCTGGGTGTATTACATTGACAGAGTGGGGTCAGTCTGCTCTTCCCTGGGTGTATTACATTCACAGAGTGTGGTCAATCTGCTCTTCCCTGGGTGTATTACATTGACAGAGTGGGGTCAGTCTGCTCTTCCCTGGGTGTGTTACATTGACAGAGTGGGTTCAGTCTGCTCTTCCCTGGGTGTGTTACATTGACAGAGTAGGGTCAGTCTGCTCTTCCCTGGGTGTGTTACATTGACAGAGTGGGGTCAGTCTGCTCTTCGCTGGGTGTGTTACATTGACAGTGTAGGGTCAGTCTGATGTTCCCTAAGTGCGTTAAATTGACAGAGTGGGGTCAGTCTGTTCTTCCCTGGTTGTGTTACATTGACAGAGTGGGGTCAGTCTGCTCTTCCCTGGGTGTGTTACATTGACAGAGTGAGGTCAGTCTGCTCTTCCCTGGGTGTGTTACATTGACAGAGTGGGGTCAGTCTGCTCTTCCCTGGGTGGGTTACATTGACAGAGTGGGGTCAGTCTGCTCTTCCCTGGGTGTGTTACATTGACAGAGTGGGGTCAGTCTGCTCTTCCCTGGATGTGTTACATTGACAGAGTGGGGTCAGTCTGATGTTCCCTGGGTATTGTACATTGACAGAGTGGGGTCAGTCGGCTCTTCCCTGGGTGTGTTACATTGACAGAGTGGGGTCAGTCTGCTCTTCCCTGGGTGTGTTACATTGACAGAGTGGGGTCAGTCTGCTCATCCCTGGGTGTGTTACATTGACAGAGTGAGGTTACTCTGCTCTTCCCTGGGTGTGTTACATTGACAGAGTGAGGTTACTCTGCTCTTCTCTGGGTGTGTTACATTGACAGAGTGGGGTCAGTCTGCTCTTCCCTGGGTGTGTTACTTTGACAGAGTGGAGTCAGTCTGCTCTTCCCTGGGTGTGTAACATTGACAGAGTGGGGTCAGTCTGCTCTTCCCTGGGTGTGTTACATTGACAGAGTGGGGTCAGTCTGCTCTTCCCTGGGTGGGTTACATTGACAGAGAGGGGTCAGTCTGCTCTTCCCTGTGTGTGTTACAGAGACAGAGTGGGGTCAGTCTGCTCTTCCCAGGGTGTGTTACCTTGACAGAGTGGGGTCAGTCTGCTCTTCCCTGGGTGTGTTACATTGACAGAGTGGGATCAGTCTGCTCTTCCCTGGGTGTGTTACGTTGACAGTGTAGGGTCAGTCTGATGATCCCTAAGTGCGTTAAATTGACAGAGTGGGGTCAGTCTGCAGTTCCCTGGGTGTGTTACATTGACAGAGTGGGGTCAGTCTGCTTTTCCCTGGGTGTGTTACATTGACAGAGTGGGGTCAGTCTGCTCTTCCCTGGGTGGGTTACATTGACAGAGTGGGGTCAATCTGCTCTTCCCTGGGTGTGTTACACTGACAGAGTGGGGTCTGTCTGCTCCTGCCTCGGTGTATTACATTCAAAGAGTGGATCAGTCTGCTCGTCCCTGGGTGTGTAACATTGACAGAGTGGGGTCTGTCTGCTCCTGCCTGGGTGTGTTACATTGACAGAGCGGAGTCTGTCTGCTCCTGCCTGGGTGTATTACATTCACAGAGTGGGATCAGTCTGCTCTTCCCTGGGTGTGTTACATTGACAGAGTGGGGTCAGTCTGCTCTTCCCTGGGTGTGTTACATTGACAGACTGGGGTCAGTCTGCTCTTCCCTGGGTGTGTTACATTGACAGAGTGGAGTCAGTCTGCTCTTCCCTGGGTGTGTTACTTTGACAGAGGTGGGTCAGTCTGCTCTTCCTTGGGTGTGTTACATTCACAGAGTGGGGTCAGTCTGCTCTTCCCTGGGTGTGTTACATTGACAGAGTGGTGTCAGTCTGATGTTTCTGGGTATTGTACATTGACAGAGTGGGGTCAGTCTGCTCTTCCCTGGGTGTGTTACATTGACAGAGTGGGGTCAGTATGCTCTTCCCTGGGTGTGTTACATTCACAGAGTGGGGTCAGTCTGCTTTTCCCTGGGTGTGTTACATTGACAGAGTGGGGTCAGTATGCTCTTCCCTGGTTGTGTTACATTCACAGAGTGGGGTCAGTATGCTCTTCCCTGGGTGTGTTACATTCACAGAGTGGGGTCAGTCTGCTCTTCCCTGGGTGTGTTACATTGTCAGAGTGGGGTCAGTCTGCTCTTTCCTGGGTGTGTTACATTGACAGAGTGGGGTCAGTCTGCTCTTTCCTGGGTGTGTTACATTGACAGAGTGGCGTCAGTCTGCTCTTCCCTGGGTGTGTTACATTGACAGAGTGGGGTCAGTCTGCTCTTCCCTGGGTGTGTTACATTGACAGAGTGAGGTCAGTCTGCTCTTCCCTGGGTGTGTTACATTGACAGAGTGGGGTCAGTCTGCTCTTCCCTGGGTGTGTTACATTGACAGAGTGGGGTCAGTCTGCTCTTCCCTGGGTGTGTTACATTGACAGAGTGAGGTCAGTCTGCTCTTCCTTGGGTGTGTTACATTGACAGAGTGGGTTCAGTCTGCTCTTCCCTGGGTGTGTTACATTGACAGAGTGGGGTCAGTCTGCTCTTCCCTGGGTGTGTTACATTGACAGAGTGGGGTCAGTCTGCTCTTCCCTGGGTGTGTTACATTGACAGAGTGAGGTCAGTCTGCTCTTCCTTGGGTGTGTTACATTGACAGAGTGGGTTCAGTCTGCTCTTCCCTGGGTGTGTTACATTGACAGAGTAGGGTCAGTCTGCTCTTCCCTGGGTGTGTTACATTGACAGAGTGGGGTCAGTCTGCTCTTCGCTGGGTGTGTTACATTGACAGTGTAGGGTCAGTCTGATGTTCCCTAAGTGCGTTAAATTGACAGAGTGGGGTCAGTCTGTTCTTCCCTGGTTGTGTTACATTGACAGAGTGGGGTCAGTCTGCTCTTCGCTGGGTGTGTTACATTGACAGAGTGAGGTCAGTCTACTGTTCCCTGTGTGTGTTACATTCACAGAGTGGGGTCAGTCTGCTTTTCCCTGGGTGTGTTACATTGACAGAGTGGGGTCAGTCTGATGTTCCCTAAGTGCGTTAAATTCACAGAGTGGGGTCAGTCTTCAGTTCCCTGGGTGTGTAACATTGACAGAGTGGTGTCAGTCTGCTCTTCCCTGGGTGTATTACATTCACAGAGTGGGATCAGTCTGCTCTTCCCTGGGTGTGTTACATTCACAGAGTGGGGTCAATCTGCTCTTCCCTGGGTGTATTACATTGACAGAGTGGGGTCAGTCTGCTCTTCCCTGGGTGTATTACATTCACAGAGTGTGGTCAATCTGCTCTTCCCTGGGTGTATTACATTGACAGAGTGGGGTCAGTCTGCTCTTCCCTGGGTTTATTACATTCACAGAGTGGGATCAGTCTGCTCTTCCCTGGGTGTATTACATTCACAGAGTGGGATCAGTCTGCTCTTCCCTGGGTGTGTTACATTCACAGAGTGGGGTCAATCTGCTCTTCCCTGGGTGTGTTACATTCACAGAGTGGGGTCAGTCTGCTCTTCCCTGGGTGTGTTACATTGACAGAGTGGGGTCAGTCTGCTCTTCCCTGGGTGCGTTACATTGACAGAATGGGATCAGTCTGCTCTTCCCTGGGTGAGTTACATTGAAAGAGTGGGGTCAGTCTGCTCTTCCCTGGGTGTGTTACATTGACAGAGTGGGGACAGTCTACTCTTCCCTGGGTGTGTCACATTCACAGAGTGGGGTCAGTCTGCTCTTCCCTGGGTGTGTTACATTGACAGAGTGGGGTCAGTCTGCTCTTCCCTGGGTGTGTTACATTCACAGAGTGGGTTCAGTCTGCTCTTCCCTGGGTGTGTTACATTGACAGAGTGGGGTCAGTCTGCTCTTCCCTGGGTGTGTTACATTGACAGACTGGGGTCAGTCTGCTCTTCCCTGGGTATGTTACATTGACAGAGTGGGATCAGTCTGCTCTTCCCTGGGTGTGTTACATTGACAGAGTGGCGTCAGTCTGCTCTTCCCTGGGTGGGTTACATTTAAAGAGTGGGGTCAGTCTGAACTTCACTGGCTGGGTTACATTGACAGAGTGGCGTCAGTCTGCTCTTCCCTGGGTGTGTTACATTCACATAGTGGGGTCAGTCTGCTCTTCCCTGGGTGTGTTACATTGACCGACTGGGGTCAGTCTGCTCTTCCCTGGGTATGTTACATTGACCGAGTGGGATCAGTCTGCTCTTCCCTGGGTGTGTTACATTGACAGAGTGGCGTCAGTCTGCTCTTCCCTGGGTGGGTTACATTTAAAGAGTGGGGTCAGTCTGCACTTCACTGGCTGGGTTACATTTACAGAGTGGGGTTAATCTGCTCTTCCCTGGGTGTGTTACATTGACAGAGTGAGGTTACTCTGCTCTTCCCTGGGTGTGTTACATTGACAGAGTGGGGTCAGTCTGCTCTTCCCTGGGTGTGTTTCATTGACAGAGTGGGGTCAGTCTGCTCTTCCCTGGGTGGGTTACATTGACAGAGTGGGCTCAGTCTGCTCTTCCCTGGGTGTGTTACATTGACAGCGTGGGGTCAGTCTGCTCTTCCCTGGGTGGGTTACATTGACAGAGTGGGGTCAGTCTGCTCTTCCCTGGGTGTGTAACATTGACAGTGTAGGGTCAGTCTGATGTTCCCTGGGTGTGTTACATTCACAGAGTGGGATCAGTCTGCTTTTCCCTGGGTGTGTTACATTCACAGAGTGGGGTCAGTCTGCTCTTCCCTGTGTGTTTTACATTCACAGAGTGGGGTCAGTCTGCTTTTCCCTGGGTGTGTTACATTGACAGAGTGGGGTCACTCTGCTCTTCCCTGGGTGTGTTACACTGACAGAGTGGGGTCAGTCTGCTCTTCCCTGGGTGTGTTACATTGACAGAGTGGGGTCAGTCTGCTCTTCGCTGGGTGTGTTACATTGACAGTGTAGGGTCAGTCTGATGTTCCCTAAGTGCGTTAAATTGACAGAGTGGGGTCAGTCTGTTCTTCCCTGGGTGTGTTACATTGACAGAGTGGGGTCAGTCTGCTCTTCGCTGGGTGTGTTACATTGACAGAGTGAGGTCAGTCTGCTCTTCCCTGTGTGTGTAACATTCACAGAGTGGGGTCAGTCTGCTTTTCCCTGGGTGTGTTACATTGACAGAGGAGGGTCAGTCTGATGTTCCCTAAGTGCGTTAAATTGACAGAGTGGGGTCAGTCTGCAGTTCCCTGGGTATGTAACATTGACAGAGTGGTGTCAGTCTGCTCTTCCCTGGGTGTATTACATTCACAGAGTGGGATCAGTCTGCTCTTCCCTGGGTGTGTTACATTCACAGAGTAGGGTCAATCTGCTCTTCCCTGGGTGTATTACATTGACAGAGTGGGGTCAGTCTGCTCTTCCCTGGGTGTATTACATTCACAGAGTGTGGTCAATCTGCTCTTCCCTGGGTGTATTACATTGACAGAGTGGGGTCAGTCTGCTCTTCCCTGGGTTTATTACATTCACAGAGTGGGATCAGTCTGCTCTTCCCTGGGTGTGTTACATTCACAGAGTGGGGTCAGTCTGCTCTTCCCTGGGTGTGTTACATTGACAGAGTGGGGTCAGTCTGCTCTTCCCTGGGTGCGTTACATTGACAGAATGGGATCAGTCTGCTCTTCCCTGGGTGAGTTACATTGAAAGAGTGGGGTCAGTCTGCTCTTCCCTGGGTGTGTTACATTGACAGAGTGGGGACAGTCTACTCTTCCCTGGGTGTGTCACATTCACTGAGTGGGGTCAGTCTGCTCTTCCCTGGGTGTGTTACATTGACAGAGTGGGGTCAGTCTGCTCTTCCCTGGGTGTGTTACATTCACAGAGTGGGATCAGTCTGCTCTTCCCTGGGTGTGTTACATTGACAGAGTGGGGTTTAGTCTGCTCTTCCCTGGGTGTGTTACATTGACAGAGTGGGGTCAGTCTGCTCTTCCCTGGGTGTGTTACAAAGACAGACTTGGGTCAGTCTGCTCTTCCCTGGGTATGTTACATTGACCGAGTGGGATCAGTCTGCTCTTCCCTGGGTGTGTTACATTGACAGAGTGGCGTCAGTCTGCTCTTCCCTGGGTGGGTTACATTTAAAGAGTGGAGTCAGTCTGCTCTTCCCTGGGTGTGTTACATTGACAGAGTGGCGTCAGTCTGCTCTTCCCTGGGTGTGTTACATTTACAGAGTGGGGTTAATCTGCTCTTCCCTGGGTGTGTTACATTGACAGAGTGAGGTTAATCTGCTCTTCCCTGGGTGTGTTACATTGACAGAGTCGGGTCAGTCTGATCTTCCCTGGGTGTGTTTCATTGACAGAGTGGGGTCAGTCTGCTCTTCCCTGGGTGGGTTACATTGACAGAGTGGGGTCAGTCTGCTCTTCCCTGGGTGGGTTACATTGACAGAGTGGGGTCAGTCTGCTCTTCCCTGGGTGTGTTACATTGACAGAGTGGGGTCAGTCTGCTCTTCCCTGGGTGTGTTACACTGACAGAGTGGGGTCAGTCTGCTCTTCCCTGGGTGTGTTACATTGACAGAGTGGGGTCAGTCTGCTCTTCGCTGGGTGTGTTACATTGACAGTGTAGGGTCAGTCTGATGTTCCCTAAGTGCGTTAAATTGACAGAGTGGGGTCAGTCTGTTCTTCCCTGGGTGTGTTACATTGACAGAGTGGGGTCAGTCTGCTCTTCGCTGGGTGTGTTACATTGACAGAGTGAGGTCAGTCTGCTCTTCCCTGTGTGTGTTACATTCACAGAGTGGGGTCAGTCTGCTTTTCCCTGGGTGTGTTACATTGACAGAGTGGGGACAGTCTACTCTTCCCTGGGTGTGTTACATTGACAGAGTGGGGTCAGTCTGCTCTTCCCTGGGTGCGTTACATTGACAGAATGGGATCAGTCTGCTCTTCCCTGGGTGTGTTACATTCACAGAGTGGGATCAGTCTGCTCTTCCCTGGGTGTGTTACATTCACAGAGTGGGGTCAGTCTGCTCTTCCCTGTGTGTGTTACATTGACAGAGTGGGGTCAGTCTGCTCTTCCCTGGGTGCGTTACATTGACAGAATGGGATCAGTCTGCTCTTCCCTGGGTGAGTTACATTGAAAGAGTGGGGTCAGTCTGCTCTTCCCTGGGTGTGTTACATTGACAGAGTGGGGACAGTCTACTCTTCCCTGGGTGTGTCACATTCACAGAGTGGGGTCAGTCTGCTCTTCCCTGGGTGTGTTACATTGACAGAGTGGGGTCAGTCTGCTCTTCCCTGGGTGTGTTACATTCACAGAGTGGGTTCAGTCTGCTCTTCCCTGGGTGTGTTACATTGACAGAGTGGGGTCAGTCTGCTCTTCCCTGGGTGTGTTACATTGACAGACTGGGGTCAGTCTGCTCTTCCCTGGGTATGTTACATTGACCGAGTGGGATCAGTCTGCTCTTCCCTGGGTGTGTTACATTGACAGAGTGGCGTCAGTCTGCTCTTCCCTGGGTGGGTTACATTTAAAGAGTGGGGTCAGTCTGAACTTCACTGGCTGGGTTACATTGACAGAGTGGGGTCAGTCTGCTCTTCCCTGGGTGTGTTACATTCACATAGTGGGGTCAGTCTGCTCTTCCCTGGGTGTGTTACATTGACAGACTGGGGTCAGTCTGCTCTTCCCTGGGTATGTTACATTGACCGAGTGGGATCAGTCTGCTCTTCCCTGGGTGTGTTACATTGACAGAGTGGCGTCAGTCTGCTCTTCCCTGCGTGGGTTACATTTAAAGAGTGGGGTCAGTCTGCACTTCACTGGCTGGGTTACATTTACAGAGTGGGGTTAATCTGCTCTTCCCTGGGTGTGTTACATTGACAGAGTGAGGTTACTCTGCTCTTCCCTGGGTGTGTTACATTGACAGAGTGGGGTCAGTCTGCTCTTCCCTGGGTGTGTTTCATTGACAGAGTGGGGTCAGTCTGCTCTTCCCTGGGTGGGTTACATTGACAGAGTGGGCTCAGTCTGCTCTTCCCTGGGTGTGTTACATTGACAGCGTGGGGTCAGTCTGCTCTTCCCTGGGTGGGTTACATTGACAGAGTGGGGTCAGTCTGCTCTTCCCTGGGTGTGTAACATTGACAGTGTAGGGTCAGTCTGATGTTCCCTGGGTGTGTTACATTCACAGAGTGGGATCAGTCTGCTTTTCCCTGGGTGTGTTACATTCACAGAGTGGGGTCAGTCTGCTCTTCCCTGTGTGTTTTACATTCACAGAGTGGGGTCAGTCTGCTTTTCCCTGGGTGTGTTACATTGACAGAGTGGGGTCAGTCTGCTCTTCCCTGGGTGTGTTACACTGACAGAGTGGGGTCAGTCTGCTCTTCCCTGGGTGTGTTACATTGACAGAGTGGGGTCAGTCTGCTCTTCGCTGGGTGTGTTACATTGACAGTGTACGGTCAGTCTGATGTTCCCTAAGTGCGTTAAATTGACAGAGTGGGGTCAGTCTGTTCTTCCCTGGGTGTGTTACATTGACAGAGTGGGGTCAGTCTGCTCTTCGCTGGGTGTGTTACATTGACAGAGTGAGGTCAGTCTGCTCTTCCCTGTGTGTGTAACATTCACAGAGTGGGGTCAGTCTGCTTTTCCCTGGGTGTGTTACATTGACAGAGTAGGGTCAGTCTGATGTTCCCTAAGTGCGTTAAATTGACAGAGTGGGGTCAGTCTGCAGTTCCCTGGGTGTGTAACATTGACAGAGTGGTGTCAGTCTGCTCTTCCCTGGGTGTATTACATTCACAGAGTGGGATCAGTCTGCTCTTCCCTGGGTGTGTTACATTCACAGAGTGGGGTCAATCTGCTCTTCCCTGGGTGTATTACATTGACAGAGTGGGGTCAGTCTGCTCTTCCCTGGGTGTATTACATTCACAGAGTGTGGTCAATCTGCTCTTCCCTGGGTGTATTACATTGACAGAGTGGGGTCAGTCTGCTCTTCCCTGGGTTTATTACATTCACAGAGTGGGATCAGTCTGCTCTTCCCTGGGTGTGTTACATTCACAGAGTGGGGTCAGTCTGCTCTTCCCTGGGTGTGTTACATTGACAGAGTGGGGTCAGTCTGCTCTTCCCTGGGTGCGTTACATTGACAGAATGGGATCAGTCTGCTCTTCCCTGGGTGAGTTACATTGAAAGAGTGGGGTCAGTCTGCTCTTCCCTGGGTGTGTTACATTGACAGAGTGGGGACAGTCTACTCTTCCCTGGGTGTGTCACATTCACAGAGTGGGGTCAGTCTGCTCTTCCCTGGGTGTGTTACATTGACAGAGTGGGGTCAGTCTGCTCTTCCCTGGGTGTGTTACATTCACAGAGTGGGATCAGTCTGCTCTTCCCTGGGTGTGTTACATTGACAGAGTGGGGTTTAGTCTGCTCTTCCCTGGGTGTGTTACATTGACAGAGTGGGGTCAGTCTGCTCTTCCCTGGGTGTGTTACAAAGACAGACTTGGGTCAGTTTGCTCTTCCCTGGGTATGTAACATTGACCGAGTGGGATCAGTCTGCTCTTCCCTGGGTGTGTTACATTGACAGAGTGGCGTCAGTCTGCTCTTCCCTGGGTGGGTTACATTTAAAGAGTGGAGTCAGTCTGCTCTTCCCTGGGTGTGTTACATTGACAGAGTGGCGTCAGTCTGCTCTTCCCTGGGTGTGTTACATTTACAGAGTGGGGTTAATCTGCTCTTCCCTGGGTGTGTTATATTGACAGAGTGAGGTTAATCTGCTCTTCCCTGGGTGTGTTACATTGACAGAGTCGGGTCAGTCTGATCTTCCCTGGGTGTGTTTCATTGACAGAGTGGGGTCAGTCTGCTCTTCCCTGGGTGGGTTACATTGACAGAGTGGGGTCAGTCTGCTCTTCCCTGGGTGGGTTACATTGACAGAGTGGGGTCAGTCTGCTCTTCCCTGGGTATGTTACATTGACAGAGTGGGGTCAGTCTGCTCTTCCCTGGGTGTGTTACACTGACAGAGTGGGGTCAGTCTGCTCTTCCCTGGGTGTGTTACATTGACAGAGTGGGGTCAGTCTGCTCTTCGCTGGGTGTGTTACATTGACAGTGTAGGGTCAGTCTGATGTTCCCTAAGTGCGTTAAATTGACAGAGTGGGGTCAGTCTGTTCTTCCCTGGGTGTGTTACATTGACAGAGTGGGGTCAGTCTGCTCTTCGCTGGGTGTGTTACATTGACAGAGTGAGGTCAGTCTGCTCTTCCCTGTGTGTGTTACATTCACAGAGTGGGGTCAGTCTGCTTTTCCCTGGGTGTGTTACATTGACAGAGTGGGGACAGTCTACTCTTCCCTGGGTGTGTTACATTGACAGAGTGGGGTCAGTCTGCTCTTCCCTGGGTGCGTTACATTGACAGAATGGGATCAGTCTGCTCTTCCCTGGGTGTGTTACATTCACAGAGTGGGATCAGTCTGCTCTTCCCTGGGTGTGTTACATTCACAGAGTGGGGTCAGTCTGCTCTTCCCTGGGTGTGTTACATTGACAGAGTGGGGTCAGTCTGCTCTTCCCTGGGTGCGTTACATTGACAGAATGGGATCAGTCTGCTCTTCCCTGGGTGAGTTACATTGAAAGAGTGGGGTCAGTCTGCTCTTCCCTGGGTGTGTTACATTGACAGAGTGGGGACAGTCTACTCTTCTCTGGGTGTGTCACATTCACAGAGTGGGGTCAGTCTGCTCTTCCCTGGGTGTGTTACATTGACAGAGTGGGGTCAGTCTGCTCTTCCCTGGGTGTGTTACATTCACAGAGTGGGTTCAGTCTGCTCTTCCCTGGGTGTGTTACATTGACAGAGTGGGGTCAGTCTGCTCTTCCCTGGGTGTGTTACATTGACAGACTGGGGTCAGTCTGCTCTTCCCTGGGTATGTTACATTGACCGAGTGGGATCAGTCTGCTCTTCCCTGGGTGTGTTACATTGACAGAGTGGCGTCAGTCTGCTCTTCCCTGGGTGGGTTACATTTAAAGAGTGGGGTCAGTCTGAACTTCACTGGCTGGGTTACATTGACAGAGTGGGGTCAGTCTGCTCTTCCCTGGGTGTGTTACATTCACATAGTGGGGTCAGTCTGCTCTTCCCTGGGTGTGTTACATTGACAGACTGGGGTCAGTCTGCTCTTCCCTGGGTATGTTACATTGACCGAGTGGGATCAGTCTGCTCTTCCCTGGGTGTGTTACATTGACAGAGTGGCGTCAGTCTGCTCTTCCCTGCGTGGGTTACATTTAAAGAGTGGGGTCAGTCTGCACTTCACTGGCTGGGTTACATTTACAGAGTGGGGTTAATCTGCTCTTCCCTGGGTGTGTTACATTGACAGAGTGAGGTTACTCTGCTCTTCCCTGGGTGTGTTACATTGACAGAGTGGGGTCAGTCTGCTCTTCCCTGGGTGTGTTTCATTGACAGAGTGGGGTCAGTCTGCTCTTCCCTGGGTGGGTTACATTGACAGAGTGGGCTCAGTCTGCTCTTCCCTGGGTGTGTTACATTGACAGCGTGGGGTCAGTCTGCTCTTCCCTGGGTGGGTTACATTGACAGAGTGGGGTCAGTCTGCTCTTCCCTGGGTGTGTAACATTGACAGTGTAGGGTCAGTCTGATGTTCCCTGGGTGTGTTACATTCACAGAGTGGGATCAGTCTGCTTTTCCCTGGGTGTGTTACATTCACAGAGTGGGGTCAGTCTGCTCTTCCCTGTGTGTTTTACATTCACAGAGTGGGGTCAGTCTGCTTTTCCCTGGGTGTGTTACATTGACAGAGTGGGGTCAGTCTGCTCTTCCCTGGGTGTGTTACACTGACAGAGTGGGGTCAGTCTGCTCTTCCCTGGGTGTGTTACATTGACAGAGTGGGGTCAGTCTGCTCTTCGCTGGGTGTGTTACATTGACAGTGTAGGTTCAGTCTGATGTTCCCTAAGTGCGTTAAATTGACAGAGTGGGGTCAGTCTGTTCTTCCCTGGGTGTGTTACATTGACAGAGTGGGGTCAGTCTGCTCTTCGCTGGGTGTGTTACATTGACAGAGTGAGGTCAGTCAGCTCTTCCCTGTGTGTGTTACATTCACAGAGTGGGGTCAGTCTGCTTTTCCCTGGGTGTGTTACATTGACAGAGTGGGGTCAGTCTGATGTTCCCTAAGTGCGTTAAATTGACAGAGTGGGGTCAGTCTGCAGTTCCCTGGGTGTGTAACATTGACAGAGTGGTGTCAGTCTGCTCTTCCCTGGGTGTATTACATTCACAGAGTGGGATCAGTCTGCTCTTCCCTGGGTGTGTTACATTCACAGAGTGGGGTCAATCTGCTCTTCCCTGGGTGTATTACATTGACAGAGTGGGGTCAGTCTGCTCTTCCCTGGGTGTATTACATTCACAGAGTGTGGTCAATCTGCTCTTCCCTGGGTGTATTACATTGACAGAGTGGGGTCAGTCTGCTCTTCCCTGGGTTTATTACATTCACAGAGTGGGATCAGTCTGCTCTTCCCTGGGTGTGTTACATTCACAGAGTGGGGTCAGCCTGCTCTTCCCTGGGTGTGTTACATTGACAGAGTGGGGTCAGTCTGCTCTTCCCTGGGTGCGTTACATTGACAGAATGGGATCAGTCTGCTCTTCCCTGGGTGAGTTACATTGAAAGAGTGGGGTCAGTCTGCTCTTCCCTGGGTGTGTTACATTGACAGAGTGGGGACAGTCTACTCTTCCCTGGGTGTGTCACATTCACAGAGTGGGGTCAGTCTGCTCTTCCCTGGGTGTGTTACATTGACAGAGTGGGGTCAGTCTGCTCTTCCCTGGGTGTGTTACATTCACAGAGTGGGGTCAGTCTGCTCTTCCCTGGGTGTGTTACATTGACAGAGTGGGGTTTAGTCTGCTCTTCCCTGGGTGTGTTACATTGACAGAGTGGGGTCAGTCTGCTCTTCCCTGGGTGTGTTACAAAGACAGACTTGGGTCAGTCTGCTCTTCCCTGGGTATGTTACATTGACCGAGTGGGATCAGTCTGCTCTTCCCTGGGTGTGTTACATTGACAGAGTGGCGTCAGTCTGCTCTTCCTTGGGTGGGTTACATTTAAAGAGTGGAGTCAGTCTGCTCTTCCCTGGGTGTGTTACAAAGACAGACTTGGGTCAGTCTGCTCTTCCCTGGGTGTGTTACATTGACAGAGTGGCGTCAGTCTGCTCTTCCCTGGGTGTGTTACATTTACAGAGTGGGGTTAATCTGCTCTTCCCTGGGTGTGTTACATTGACAGAGTGAGGTTAATCTGCTCTTCCCTGGGTGTGTTACATTAACAGAGTGGGGTCAGTCTGATCTTCCCTGGGTGTGTTTCATTGACAGAGTGGGGTCAGTCTGCTCTTCCCTGGGTGGGTTACATTGACAGAGTGGGGTCAGTCTGCTCTTCCCTGGGTGTGTTACATTGACAGAGTGGGGTCAGTCTGCTCTTCCCTGGGTGTGTTACATTGACAGAGTGGGGTCAGTCTGCTCTTCCCTGGGTGTGTTACACTGACAGAGTGGGGTCAGTCTGCTCTTCCCTGGGTGTGTTACATTGACAGAGTGGGGTCAGTCTGCTCTTCGCTGGGTGTGTTACATTGACAGTGTAGGGTCAGTCTGATGTTCCCTAAGTGCGTTAAATTGACAGAGTGGGGTCAGTCTGTTCTTCCCTGGGTGTGTTACATTGACAGAGTGGGGTCAGTCTGCTCTTCGCTGGGTGTGTTACATTGACAGAGTGAGGTCAGTCTGCTCTTCCCTGTGTGTGTTACATTCACAGAGTGGGGTCAGTCTGCTTTTCCCTGGGTGTGTTACATTGACAGAGTGGGGTCAGTCTGATGTTCCCTAAGTGCGTTAAATTGACAGAGTGGGGTCAGTCTGCAGTTCCCTGGGTGTGTAACATTGACAGAGTGGTGTCAGTCTGCTCTTCCCTGGGTGTATTACATTCACAGAGTGGGATCAGTCTGCTCTTCCCTGGGTGTGTTACATTCACAGAGTGGGGTCAATCTGCTCTTCCCTGGGTGTATTACATTGACAGAGTGGGGTCAGTCTGCTCTTCCCTGGGTGTATTACATTCACAGAGTGTGGTCAATCTGCTCTTCCCTGGGTGTATTACATTGACAGAGTGGGGTCTGTCTGCTCTTCCCTGGGTTTATTACATTCACAGAGTGGGATCAGTCTGCTCTTCCCTGGGTGTGTTACATTCACAGAGTGGGGTCAGTCTGCTCTTCCCTGGGTGTGTTACATTGACAGAGTGGGATCAGTCTGCTCTTCCCTGGGTGCGTTACATTGACAGAATGGGATCAGTCTGCTCTTCCCTGGGTGAGTTACATTGAAAGAGTGGGGTCAGTCTGCTCTTCCCTGGGTGTGTTACATTGACAGAGTGGGGACAGTCTACTCTTCCCTGGGTGTGTCACATTCACAGAGTGGGGTCAGTCTGCTCTTCCCTGGGTGTGTTACATTGACAGAGTGGGGTCAGTCTGCTCTTCCCTGGGTGTGTTACATTCACAGAGTGGGTTCAGTCTGCTCTTCCCTGGGTGTGTTACATTGACAGAGTGGGGTCAGTCTGCTCTTCCCTGGGTGTGTTACATTGACAGACTGGGGTCAGTCTGCTCTTCCCTGGGTATGTTACATTGACCGAGTGGGATCAGTCTGCTCTTCCCTGGGTGTGTTACATTGACAGAGTGGCGTCAGTCTGCTCTTCCCTGGGTGGGTTACATTTAAAGAGTGGGGTCAGTCTGAACTTCACTGGCTGGGTTACATTGACAGAGTGGGGTCAGTCTGCTCTTCCCTGGGTGTGTTACATTCACATAGTGGGGTCAGTCTGCTCTTCCCTGGGTGTGTTACATTGACAGACTGGGGTCAGTCTGCTCTTCCCTGGGTATGTTACATTGACCGAGTGGGATCAGTCTGCTCTTCTTTGGGTATGTTACATTGACAGAGTGGCGTCAGTCTGCTCTTCCCTGGGTGGGTTACATTTAAAGAGTGGGGTCAGTCTGCACTTCACTGGCTGGGTTACATTTACAGAGTGGGGTTAATCTGCTCTTCCCTGGGTGTGTTACATTGACAGAGTGAGGTTACTCTGCTCTTCCCTGGGTGTGTTACATTGACAGAGTGGGGTCAGTCTGCTCTTCCCTGGGTGTGTTTCATTGACAGAGTGGGGTCAGTCTGCTCTTCCCTGGGTGGGTTATATTGACAGAGTGGGCTCAGTCTGCTCTTCCCTGGGTGTGTTACATTGACAGCGTGGGGTCAGTCTGCTCTTCCCTGGGTGTGTTACATTGACAGAGTGGGGTCAGTCTGATGTTCCCTAAGTGCGTTAAATTGACAGAGTGGGGTCAGTCTGCAGTTCCCTGGGTGTGTAACATTGACAGAGTGGTGTCAGTCTGCTCTTCCCTGGGTGTATTACATTCACAGAGTGGGATCAGTCTGCTCTTCCCTGGGTGTGTTACATTCACAGAGTGGGGTCAATCTGCTCTTCCCTGGGTGTATTACATTGACAGAGTGGGGTCAGTCTGCTCTTCCCTGGGTGTATTACATTCACAGAGTGTGGTCAATCTGCTCTTCCCTGGGTGTATTACATTGACAGAGTGGGGTCAGTCTGCTCTTCCCTGGGTTTATTACATTCACAGAGTGGGATCAGTCTGCTCTTCCCTGGGTGTGTTACATTCACAGAGTGGGGTCAATCTGCTCTTCCCTGGGTGTATTACATTGACAGAGTGGGGTCAGTCTGCTCTTCCCTGGGTGTATTACATTCACAGAGTGTGGTCAATCTGCTCTTCCCTGGGTGTATTACATTGACAGAGTGGGGTCAGTCTGCTCTTCCCTGGGTTTATTACATTCACAGAGTGGGATCAGTCTGCTCTTCCCTGGGTGTGTTACATTCACAGAGTGGGGTCAGTCTGCTCTTCCCTGGGTGTGTTACATTGACAGAGTGGGGTCAGTCTGCTCTTCCCTGGGTGCGTTACATTGACAGAATGGGATCAGTCTGCTCTTCCCTGGGTGAGTTACATTGAAAGAGTGGGGCCAGTCTGCTCTTCCCTGGGTGTGTTACATTGACAGAGTGGGGACAGTCTACTCTTCCCTGGGTGTGTCACATTCACAGAGTGGGGTCAGTCTGCTCTTCCCTGGGTGTGTTACATTGACAGAGTGGGGTCAGTCTGCTCTTCCCTGGGTGTGTTACATTCACAGAGTGGGGTCAGTCATCTCTTCCCTTGGTGTGTTACATTGACAGAGTGGGGTTTAGTCTGCTCTTCCCTGGGTGTGTTACATTGACAGAGTGGGGTCAGTCTGCTCTTCCCTGGGTGTGTTACAAAGACAGACTTGGGTCAGTCTGCTCTTCCCTGGCTATGTTACATTGACCGAGTGGGATCAGTCTGCTCTTCCCTGGGTGTGTTACATTGACAGAGTGGCGTCAGTCTGCTCTTCCCTGGGTGGGTTACATTTAAAGAGTGGAGTCAGTCTGCTCTTCCCTGGGTGTGTTACATTGACAGAGTGGCGTCAGTCAGCTCTTCCCTGGGTGTGTTACATTTACAGAGTGGGGTTAATCTGCTCTTCCCTGGGTGTGTTACATTGACAGAGTTAGGTTAATCTGCTCTTCCCTGGGTGTGTTACATTGACAGAGTGGGGTCAGTCTGATCTTCCCTGGGTGTGTTTCATTGACAGAGTGGGGTCAGTCTGCTCTTCCCTGGGTGGGTTACATTGACAGAGTGGGGTCAGTCTGCTCTTCCCTGGGTGGGTTACATTGACAGAGTGGGGTCAGTCTGCTCTTCCCTGGGTGTGTTACATTGACAGAGTGGGGTCAGTCTGCTCTTCCCTGGGTGTGTTACACTGACAGAGTGGGGTCAGTCTGCTCTTCCCTGGATGTGTTACATTGACAGAGTGGGGTCAGTCTGCTCTTCGCTGGGTGTGTTACATTGACAGTGTAGGGTCAGTCTGATGTTCCCTAAGTGCGTTAAATTGACAGAGTGGGGTCAGTCTGTTCTTCCCTGGGTGTGTTACATTGACAGAGTGGGGTCAGTCTGCTCTTCGCTGGGTGTGTTACATTGACAGAGTGAGGTCAGTCTGCTCTTCCCTGTGTGTGTTACATTCACAGAGTGGGGTCAGTCTGCTTTTCCCTGGGTGTGTTACATTGACAGAGTGGGGTCAGTCTGATGTTCCCTAAGTGCGTTAAATTGACAGAGTGGAGTCAGTCTGCAGTTCCCTGGGTGTGTAACATTGACAGAGTGGTGTCAGTCTGCTCTTCCCTGGGTGTATTACATTCACAGACTGGGATCAGTCTGCTCTTCCCTGGGTGTGTTACATTCACAGAGTGGGGTCAATCTGCTCTTCCCTGGGTGTATTACATTGACAGAGTGGGGTCAGTCTGCTCTTCCCTGGGTGTATTACATTCACAGAGTGTGGTCAATCTGCTCTTCCCTGGGTGTATTACATTGACAGAGTGGGGTCAGTCTGCTCTTCCCTGGGTTTATTACATTCACAGAGTGGGATCAGTCTGCTCTTCCCTGGGTGTGTTACATTCACAGAGTGGGGTCAGTCTGCTCTTCCCTGGGTGTGTTACATTGACAGAGTGGGGTCAGTCTGCTCTTCCCTGGGTGCGTTACATTGACAGAATGGGATCAGTCTGCTCTTCCCTGGGTGAGTTACATTGAAAGAGTGGGGTCAGTCTGCTCTTCCCTGGGTGTGTTACATTGACAGAGTGGGGACAGTCTACTCTTCCCTGGGTGTGTCACATTCACAGAGTGGGGTCAGTCTGCTCTTCCCTGGGTGTGTTACATTGACAGAGTGGGGTCAGTCTGCTCTTCCCTGGGTGTGTTACATTCACAGAGTGGGGTCAGTCTGCTCTTCCCTGGGTGTGTTACATTGACAGAGTGGGGTTTAGTCTGCTCTTCCCTGGGTGTGTTACATTGACAGAGTGGGGTCAGTCTGCTCTTCCCTGGGTGTGTTACAAAGACAGACTTGGGTCAGTCTGCTCTTCCCTGGGTATGTTACATTGACCGAGTGGGATCAGTCTGCTCTTCCCTGGGTGTGTTACATTGACAGAGTGGCGTCAGTCTGCTCTTCCCTGGGTGGGTTACATTTAAAGAGTGGAGTCAGTCTGCTCTTCCCTGGGTGTGTTACATTGACAGAGTGGCGTCAGTCTGCTCTTCCCTGGGTGTGTTACATTTACAGAGTGGGGTTAATCTGCTCTTCCCTGGGTGTGTTACATTGACAGAGTGAGGTTAATCTGCTCTTCCCTGGGTGTGTTACATTGACAGAGTGGGGTCAGTCTGATCTTCCCTGGGTGTGTTTCATTGACAGAGTGGGGTCAGTCTGCTCTTCCCTGGGTGGGTTACATTGACAGAGTGGGGTCAGTCTGCTCTTCCCTGGGTGTGTTACATTGACAGAGTGGGGTCAGTCTGCTCTTCCCTGGGTGTGTTACATTGCCAGAGTGGGGTCAATCTGCTCTTCACTGTGTGTGTTACATTCACAGAGTGGGTTCAGTCTGCTTTTCCCTGGGTGTGTTACATTACCAGAGTGGGGTCAGTCTGCTCTTCCCTGGGTGTATTTCATTCACAGAGTGGGATCAGTCTGCTTTTCCCTGGGTGGATTACATTCACAGAGTTGGGTCAGTCTGCTCTTCCCTGGGTGTGTTACATTGACAGAGTGGGGTCAGTCTGCTCTTCCCTGGGTGTGTTACATTGACAGAGTGGGGTCAGTCTGCTCTTCCCTGGGTGTATTACATTCACAGAGTGGGATCAGTCTGCTCTTCCCTGGGTGTGTTACATTGACTGAGTGGGGTCAGTCTGCTCTTCCCTGGGTGTGTTACATTGACAGAGTGGGATCAGTCTGCTCTTCCCGGGGTGTGTTACATTGACAGAGTGGGGTCAGTCTGCTCTTCCCTGGGTGTGTTACATTGACCGAGTAGGGTCAGTCTGTTTTCCCTGGGTGTGTTACATTGAGAGAGTGGGGTCAGTCTGCTCTTCCCTGGGTGTGTTACATTGACAGAGTGGGATCAGTCTGCTCTTCCCGGGGTGTGTTACATTGACAGAGTGGGGTCAGTCTGCTCTTCCCTGGGTGTGTTACATTGACCGAGTAGGGTCAGTCTGTTTTCCGTGGGTGTGTTACATTGACAGATTGGGGTCATTCTGCTCTTCCCTGGGTGGGTTACATTGACAGAGTGGGGTCAGTCTCCCCTTCCCTGGGTGTGTCACATTGACAGAGTGGGGTCAGTCTGCTCTTCCCTGGGTGTGTTACATTGACAGAGTGGGGTCAGTCTGCTCTTCCCTGGGTGAGTTACATTGACAGAGTGGGGTCAGTCTTCTCTTCCCAGATTGTCTTACATTGACAGAGTTGGGTCACTCTGCTCTTCCCTGGGTGTGTTACATTGACAGAGTGGGGCCAGTCTGCTCTTCCCTGGGTGTGTTACATTGACAGAGTGGGGTCAGTCTGCTCTTCCCTGGGTGTGTTACATTGACAGAGTGGTGTCAGTCTGCCCTTCCCTTGGTGTGTTACATTGACAGAGTGGGGTCAGTCTGCACTTCCCTGGGTGTGTTACATTGACAGAGTGGGGTCAATCTGGTTATCCCTGGGTGTGTTACATTGACAGAGTGAGGTCAGTCTGCTCTTCCCTCGGTGTGTTACATTGACAGAGTGGGGTCAGTCTTCTCTTCCCTTGGTGTGTTAAATTGACAGAGTGGGGACAGTCTGCTCTTCCCTGGGTGTGTTACATTGACAGAGTGGGGTCAGTCTGCTCTTCCCTGGATGTGTTACATTGACAGAGTGGGGTCAGTCTGCTCATCCCTGGGTGTGTTACTATGACAGAGTGGGGTCAGTCTGCTCTTCCCTGGGTGTGTTACATTCACAGAGTGGGGTCAGTCTGCTCTTCCCTGGGTGTATTACATTGACAGAGTGGGGTCAGTCTGCTCTTCCCTGGGTGTGTTACATTGACAGAGTGGGGTCAGTCTGCTCTTCCCTGGGTGTGTTACATTGAGAGTGTGGGGTCAGTCTGCTCTTCACTGGGTGTGTTACATTAGCACAGTGGGGTCAGTCTGCTCTTCCCTGGGTGTGTTACATTGACAGATTTGGGTCAGTCTGCTCTTCCCTGGATGTGTTACATTGGCACAGTGGGGTCAGTCTGCTCTTCCCTGGGTGTGTTACATTGACAGAGTGAGGTCAGTCTGCTCTTCCCTGGGTGTGTTACATTCACAGAGTGGGGTCAGTCTGCTCTTCCCTGGGTGTGTTACATTGACAGAGTGGGGTCAGTCTCCTCTTCCCTGAGTGGGTTACAATGACAGAGGGGGGTCAGTCTGCTCTTCCCTGGGTGTGTTACATTGACAGAGTGGGGTCAGTCTGCTCTTCCCTGGGTGTGTTACATTGACAGAGTGGGGTCAGTCTGCTCTTCCCTGGGTGTGTTACATTGACAGATTGGGGTCAGTCTGCACTTCACTGGCTGGGGTACATTTACAGAGTGGGGTTAATCTGCTCTTCCCTGGGTGTGTTAAATTGACAGAGTGAGGTCAGTCTGATGTTCCCTGGGTATTGTACATTGACAGAGTGGTGTCAGTCTGCTCTTCCCTGGGTGTGTTACATTGACAGAGTGGGGTCATTCTGCTCTTCCCTGGGTGTGTTACATTGACAAAGTGAGGTTACTCTGCTCTTTCCTGGGTGTGTTACATTGACAGAGTGGGGTCAGTCTGCTCTTCCCTGGGTGTATTACATTGACAGACTGGGATCAGTCTGCTCTTCCCTGGGTGTGTTACAGTGACAGAGTGGGATCAGTCTGCTCTTCCCTGGATGTGTTACATTGACAGAGTGGGGTCAGTCTGCTCTTCTCTGGGTGTGTTACATTGACAGAGTGAGGTTACTCTGCTCTTCCCTGGGTGTGTTACATTGACAGAGTGGGGTCAGTCTGCACTTCCCTGGGTGTGTTACATTGACAGAGTGGGGTCAGTCTGCTCTTCCCTGCGTGTGTTACATTGATAGAGTGGGATCAGTCTGCGCTTCCCTGGGTGGGTTACATTGACAGAGTGGGGTCAGTCTGCTCTTCCCTGGGTGTGTTACTTTGACAGAGTGGGATCAGTCTGCTCTTCCCTGGGTGTGTTACATTGACAGTGTAGGGTCAGTCTGATGTTCCCTAAGTGCGTTAAATTGACAGAGTGGGGTCAGTCAGCAGTTCCCTGGGTGTGTTACATTGACAGAGTGGGGTCAGTCTGCTTTTGCCTGGGTGTGTTACATTGACAGAGTGGGGTCAGTCTGCTTTTCCCTGGGTGGGTTACATTGACAGAGTGGGGTCAGTCTGCTTTTCCCTGGTTGTGTTACATTGACAGAGTGGGGTCAATCTGCTCTTCCCTGGGTGTGTTACATTGACAGAGTGGGGTCAGTCTGCTCTTCCCTGGGTGCGTTACATTGACAGAGTGGGGTCAGTCTGCTCTTCCCTGGGTGTGTTACATTGACAGAGTGGGGTCAGTCTGCTCTTCACTGGGTGTGTTACATTGGCACAGTGGGGTCAGTCTGCTCTTCCCTGGGTGTGTTACATTGACAGATTGGGGTCAGTCTGCTCTTCCCTGGGTGTGTTACATTGACTGTGTAGGGTCAGACTGATGTTCCCTAAGTGCGTTAAATTAACAGAGTGGGGTCAGTCTGCTCTTCCCTGGGTGTGTTACATTGCCAGAGTGGGGTCAATATGCTCTTCACTGTGTGTGGTACATTCACAGAGTGGGTTCAGTCTGCTTTTCCCTGGGTGTGTTACATTGACAGAGTGGGGTCAGTCTGCTCTTCCCTGGGTGTATTTCATTCACAGAGTGGGATCAGTCTGCTCTTCCCTGGGTGGATTACATTCACAGAGTTGGGTCAGTCTGCTTTTCCCTGGGTGTGTTACATTGACAGAGTGGGGTCAGTCTGCTCTTCCCTGGGTGTGTTACATTGACAGAGTGGGGTCAGTCTGCTCTTCCCTGGGTGTATTACATTCACAGAGTGGGATCAGTCTGCTCTTCCCTGGGTGTGTTACATTGACAGAGTGGGGTCAGTCTGCTCTTCCCTGGGTGTGTTACATTGTCAGAGTGGGGTCAGTCTGCTCTTCCCTGGGTGTGTTACATTGACAGAGTGGGATCAGTCTGCTCTTCCCGGGGTGTGTTACATTGACAGAGTGGGGTCAGTCTGCTCTTCCCTGGGTGTGTTACATTGACCGAGTAGGGTCAGTCTGTTTTCCCTGGGTGTGTTACATTGAGAGAGTGGGGTCAGTCTGCTCTTCCCTGGGTGTGTTACATTGACAGAGTGGGATCAGTCTGCTCTTCCCGGGGTGTGTTACATTGACAGAGTGGGGTCAGTCTGCTCTTCCCTGGGTGTGTTACATTGACCGAGTAGGGTCTGTCTGTTTTCCGTGGGTGTGTTACATTGACAGATTGGGGTCATTCTGCTCTTCCCTGGGTGGGTTACATTGACAGAGTGCGGTCAGTCTCCCCTTCCCTGGGTGTGTTACATTGACAGAGTGGGGTCAGTCTGCTCTTCCCTGGGTGTGTTACATTGACAGAGTGAGGTCAGTCTGCTCTTCCCTGGGTGAGTTACATTGACAGAGTGGGGTCAGTCTTCTCTTCCCAGATTGTCTTACATTGACAGAGTTGGGTCACTCTGCTCTTCCCTGGGTGTGTTACATTGACAGAGTGGGGCCAGTCTGCTCTTCCCTGGGTGTGTTACATTGACAGAGTGGGGTCAGTCTGCTCTTCCCTGGGTGTGTTATATTGACAGAGTGGTGTCAGTCTGCCCTTCCCTTGGTGTGTTACATTGACAGAGTGGGGTCAGTCTGCACTTCCCTGGGTGTGTTACATTGACAGAGTGGGGTCAATCTGGTTATCCCTGGGTGTGTTACATTGACAGAGTGAGGTCAGTCTGCTCTTCCCTGCGTGTGTTACATTGACAGAGTGGGGTCAGTCTTCTCTTCCCTTGGTGTGTTAAATTGACAGAGTGGGGTCAGTCTGCTCTTCCCTGGGTGTGTTACATTGACAGAGTGGGGTCAGTCTGCTCTTCCCTGGATGTGTTACATTGACAGAGTGGGGTCAGTCTGCTCATCCCTGGGTGTGTTACTATGACAGAGTGGGGTCAGTCTGCTCTTCCCTGGGTGTGTTACATTCACAGAGTGGGGTCAGTCTGCTCTTCCCTGGGTGTATTACATTGACAGAGTGGGGTCAGTCTGCTCTTCCCTGGGTGTGTTACATTGACAGAGTGGGGTCAGTCTGCTCTTCCCTGGGTGTGTTACATTGAGAGTGTGGGGTCAGTCTGCTCTTCACTGGGTGTGTTACATTAGCACAGTGGGGTCAGTCTGCTCTTCCCTGGGTGTGTTACATTGACAGATTTGGGTCAGTCTGCTCTTCCCTGGGTGTGTTACATTGGCACAGTGGGGTCAGTCTGCTCTTCCCTGGGTGTGTTACATTGACAGAGTGAGGTCAGTCTGCTCTTCCCTGGGTGTGTTACATTCACAGAGTGGGGTCAGTCTGCTCTTCCCTGGGTGTGTTACATTGACAGAGTGGGGTCAGTCTCCTCTTCCCTGAGTGGGTTACAATGACAGAGGGGGGTCAGTCTGCTCTTCCCTGGGTGTGTTACATTGACAGAGTGGGGTCAGTCTGCTCTTCCCTGGGTGTGTTACATTGACAGAGTGGGGTCAGTCTGCTTTTCCCTGGGTGTGTTACATTGACAGATTGGGGTCAGTCTGCACTTCACTGGCTGGGGTACATTTACAGAGTGGGGTTAATCTGCTCTTCCCTGGGTGTGTTAAATTGACAGAGTGAGGTCAGTCTGATGTTCCCTGGGTATTGTACATTGACAGAGTGGTGTCAGTCTGCTCTTCCCTGGGTGTGTTACATTGACAGAGTGGGGTCATTCTGCTCTTCCCTGGGTGTGTTACATTGACAAAGTGAGGTTACTCTGCTCTTTCCTGGGTGTGTTACATTGACAGAGTGGGGTCAGACTGCTCTTCCCTGGGTGTATTACATTGACAGACTGGGATCAGTCTGCTCTTCCCTGGGTGTGTTACAGTGACAGAGTGGGATCAGTCTGCTCTTCCCTGGGTGTGTTACATTGACTGTGTAGGGTCAGACTGATGTTCCCTAAGTGCGTTAAATTAACAGAGTGGGGTCAGTCTGCTCTTCCCTGGGTGTGTTACATTGCCAGAGTGGGGTCAATCTGCTCTTCACTGTGTGTGTTACATTCACAGAGTGGGTTCAGTCTGCTTTTCCCTGGGTGTGTTACATTGACAGAGTGGGGTCAGTCTGCTCTTCCCTGGGTGTATTTCATTCACAGAGTGGGATCAGTCTGCTCTTCCCTGGGTGGATTACATTCACAGAGTTGGGTCAGTCTGCTTTTCCCTGGGTGTGTTACATTGACAGAGTGGGGTCAGTCTGCTCTTCCCTGGGTGTGTTACATTGACAGAGTGGGGTCAGTCTGCTCTTCCCTGGGTGTATTACATTCACAGAGTGGGATCAGTCTGCTCTTCCCTGGGTGTGTTACATTGACAGAGTGGGGTCAGTCTGCTCTTCCCTGGGTGTGTTACATTGTCAGAGTGGGGTCAGTCTGCTCTTCCCTGGGTGTGTTACATTGACAGAGTGGGATCAGTCTGCTCTTCCCGGGGTGTGTTACATTGACAGAGTGGGGTCAGTCTGCTCTTCCCTGGGTGTGTTACATTGACCGAGTAGGGTCAGTCTGTTTTCCCTGGGTGTGTTACATTGAGAGAGTGGGGTCAGTCTGCTCTTCCCTGGGTGTGTTACATTGACAGAGTGGGATCAGTCTGCTCTTCCCGGGGTGTGTTACATTGACAGAGTGGGGTCAGTCTGCTCTTCCCTGGGTGTGTTACATTGACCGAGTAGGGTCTGTCTGTTTTCCGTGGGTGTGTTACATTGACAGATTGGGGTCATTCTGCTCTTCCCTGGGTGGGTTACATTGACAGAGTGCGGTCAGTCTCCCCTTCCCTGGGTGTGTTACATTGACAGAGTGGGGTCAGTCTGCTCTTCCCTGGGTGTGTTACATTGACAGAGTGAGGTCAGTCTGCTCTTCCCTGGGTGAGTTACATTGACAGAGTGGGGTCAGTCTTCTCTTCCCAGATTGTCTTACATTGACAGAGTTGGGTCACTCTGCTCTTCCCTGGGTGTGTTACATTGACAGAGTGGGGCCAGTCTGCTCTTCCCTGGGTGTGTTACATTGACAGAGTGGGGTCAGTCTGCTCTTCCCTGGGTGTGTTATATTGACAGAGTGGTGTCAGTCTGCCCTTCCCTTGGTGTGTTACATTGACAGAGTGGGGTCAGTCTGCACTTCCCTGGGTGTGTTACATTGACAGAGTGGGGTCAATCTGGTTATCCCTGGGTGTGTTACATTGACAGAGTGAGGTCAGTCTGCTCTTCCCTGCGTGTGTTACATTGACAGAGTGGGGTCAGTCTTCTCTTCCCTTGGTGTGTTAAATTGACAGAGTGGGGTCAGTCTGCTCTTCCCTGGGTGTGTTACATTGACAGAGTGGGGTCAGTCTGCTCTTCCCTGGATGTGTTACATTGACAGAGTGGGGTCAGTCTGCTCATCCCTGGGTGTGTTACTATGACAGAGTGGGGTCAGTCTGCTCTTCCCTGGGTGTGTTACATTCACAGAGAGGGGTCAGTCTGCTCTTCCCTGGGTGTATTACATTGACAGAGTGGGGTCAGTCTGCTCTTCCCTGGGTGTGTTACATTGACAGAGTGGGGTCAGTCTGCTCTTCCCTGGGTGTGTTACATTGAGAGTGTGGGGTCAGTCTGCTCTTCACTGGGTGTGTTACATTAGCACAGTGGGGTCAGTCTGCTCTTCCCTGGGTGTGTTACATTGACAGATTTGGGTCAGTCTGCTCTTCCCTGGGTGTGTTACATTGGCACAGTGGGGTCAGTCTGCTCTTCCCTGGGTGTGTTACATTGACAGAGTGAGGTCAGTCTGCTCTTCCCTGGGTGTGTTACATTCACAGAGTGGGGTCAGTCTGCTCTTCCCTGGGTGTGTTACATTGACAGAGTGGGGTCAGTCTCCTCTTCCCTGAGTGGGTTACAATGACAGAGGGGGGTCAGTCTGCTCTTCCCTGGGTGTGTTACATTGACAGAGTGGGGTCAGTCTGCTCTTCCCTGGGTGTGTTACATTGACAGAGTGGGGTCAGTCTGCTTTTCCCTGGGTGTGTTACATTGACAGATTGGGGTCAGTCTGCACTTCACTGGCTGGGGTACATTTACAGAGTGGGGTTAATCTGCTCTTCCGTGGGTGTGTTAAATTGACAGAGTGAGGTCAGTCTGATGTTCCCTGGGTATTGTACATTGACAGAGTGGTGTCAGTCTGCTCTTCCCTGGGTGTGTTACATTGACAGAGTGGGGTCATTCTGCTCTTCCCTGGGTGTGTTACATTGACAAAGTGAGGTTACTCTGCTCTTTCCTGGGTGTGTTACATTGACAGAGTGGGGTCAGTCTGCTCTTCCCTGGGTGTATTACATTGACAGACTGGGATCAGTCTGCTCTTCCCTGGGTGTGTTACAGTGACAGAGTGGGATCAGTCTGCTCTTCCCTGGATGTGTTACATTGACAGAGTGGGGTCAGTCTGCTCTTCTCTGGGTGTGTTACATTGACAGAGTGAGGTTACTCTGCTCTTCCCTGGGTGTGTTACATTGACAGAGTGGGGTCAGTCTGCTCCTCCCTGGGTGTGTTACATTGACAGAGTGGGGTCAGTCTACTCTTCCCTGGGTGTGTTACATTTACAGAGTGGGGTCAGTCTGCTCTTCCCTGGGTGGGTTACATTGACAGAGAGGGGTCAGTCTGCTCTTCCCTGTGTGTGTTACATTGACAGAGTGGGGTCAGTCTGCTCTTCCCAGGGTGTGTTACATTGACAGAGTGGGGTCAGTCTGCTCTTCCCTGTGTGTGTTAGATTGACAGAGTGGGGTCAGTCTGCACTTCCCTGGGTGTGTTACATTGACAGAGTGGGGTCAGTCTGCTCTTCCCTGCGTGTGTTACATTGATAGAGTGGGATCAGTCTGCGCTTCCCTGGGTGGGTTACATTGACAGAGTGGGGTCAGTCTGCTCTTCCCTGGGTGTGTTACTTTGACAGAGTGGGATCAGTCTGCTCTTCCCTGGGTGTGTTACATTGACAGTGTAGGGTCAGTCTGATGTTCCCTAAGTGCGTTAAATTGACAGAGTGGGGTCAGTCAGCAGTTCCCTGGGTGTGTTACATTGACAGAGTGGGGTCAGTCTGCTTTTGCCTGGGTGTGTTACATTGACAGAGTGGGGTCAGTCTGCTTTTCCCTGGGTGGGTTACATTGACAGAGTGGGGTCAGTCTGCTTTTCCCTGGTTGTGTTACATTGACAGAGTGGGGTCAGTCTGCTCTTCCCTGGGTGTGTTACATTGACAGAGTGGGGTCAGTCTGCTCTTCACTGGGTGTGTTACATTGGCACAGTGGGGTCAGTCTGCTCTTCCCTGGGTGTGTTACATTGACAGATTGGGGTCAGTCTGCTCTTCCCTGGGTGTGTTACATTGGCACAGTGGGGTCAGTCTGCTCTTCCCTGGGTGTGTTACTTTGACAGAGTGAGGTCAGTCTGCTCTTCCCTGCGTGTGTTACATTCACAGAGTGGGGTCAGTCTGCTCTTCTCTGGGTGTGTTACATTGACAGAGTGGGGTCAGTCTGCTCTTCCCTGCGTGTGTTACATTGACAGAGTGGGATCAGTCTGCTCTTCCCTGCGTGTGTTACATTGACAGAGTGGGGTCAGTCTGCTCTTCCCTGGGTGTGTTACATTGACAGAGTGGGATCAGTCTGCTCTTCCCTGGGTGTGTTACATTGACAGTGTAGGGTCAGTCTGATGTTCCCTAAGTGCGTTAAATTGACAGAGTGGGGTCTGTCTGCTTTTGCCTGGGTGTGTTACATTGACAGAGTGGGGTCAGTCTGCTCTTCAGTGGGTGTATTACATTCACAGAGTGGGATCAGTCTGCTCGTCCCTGGGTGTGTAACATTGATAGAGTGGGATCAGTCTGGTCTCCCCTGGGTGTGTTACATTCACAGAGTGGGGTCAATCTGCTCTTCCCTGGGTGTGTTACATTGACAGAGTGGGGTCAGTCTGCTCTTCCCTGGGTGTGTTACATTGACAGAGTGGGGTCAGTCATCTCTTCCCTTGGTGTGTTACATTGACAGAGTGGGGTCAGTCTGCTCTTCCCTGAGTGTGTTACATTCACAGAGTGAGGTCAATCTGCTCTTCCCTGAGTGTGTTACATTGACAGAGTGGGGTCAGTCTGCTCTTCCCTGGGTGCGTTACATTGACAGAGTGGGGTCAGTCTGCTCTTCCCTGGGTGTGATAGATTGGCACAGTGGGGTCAGTCTGCTCTTGCCTGGGTGTGTTACATTGACAGAGTGAGGTCAGTCTGCTCTTCCCTGCGTGTGTTACATTCACAGAGTGGGGTCAGTCTGCTCTTCTCTGGGTGTGTTACTTTGACAGAGTTAGGTCAGTCTCCTCTTCCCTGAGTGGGTTACATTGACAGAGGGGGGTCAGTCTGCTCTTCTCTGGGTGTGTTACATTGACAGAGTGGGGTCAGTCTGCTCTTCCCTGGGTGTGTTACTTTGACAGAGTGGGGTCAGTCTTCTCTTCCCTGGGTGGGTTACATTGACAGATTGGGGTCAGTCTGCACTTCACTGGCTGGGTTACATTTACAGAGTGGCGTTAATCTGCTCTTCCCTGGGTGTGTTAAATTGACAGAGTGAGGTCAGTCTGATGTTCCCTGGGTATTGTACATTGACAGAGTGGTGTCAGTCTGCTCTTCCCTGGGTGTGTTACTTTGACAGAGTGGGGTCATTCTGCTCTTCCCTGGGTGTATTACATTGACAGACTGGGATCAGTCTTCTTTTCCCTGGGTGTGTTACAGTGACATAGTGGGGTCAGTGTGCTCTTCTCTGGGTGTGTTACATTGACAGAGTGAGTTTACTCTGCTCTTCCCTGTGTGTGTTACATTGACAGAGTGGGGTCAGTCTGCTCTTCCCTGGGTGTGTTATATTTTGACAGAGTGGGGTCAATCTGCTCTTCCCTGGGTGTGTTACATTGACAGAGTGGGGTCAGTCTGCTCTTCCCTGGGTGTGTTACATTGACAGAGTGGGGTCAGTCTTCTCTTCCCTTGGTGTGTTACATTGACAGAGTGGGGTCAGTCTGCTCTTCCCTGGGTGTGTTACATTCACAGAGTGGGGTCAGTCTGCTCTTCCCTGGGTGCGTTACATTGACAGAGTGGGGTCAGTCTGCTCTTCCCTGGGTGTGTTACATTGACAGAGTGGGATCAGTCTGCTCTTCACTGGGTGTGTTACATTGGCACAGTGGGGTCAGTCTGCTCTTCCCTGGGTGTGTTACATTGACAGATTGGGGTCAGTCTGCTCTTCCCTGGGTGTGTTACATTGGCACAGTGGGGTCAGTCTGCTCTTCCCTGGGTGTGTTACATTGACAGAGTGAGTTCAGTCTGCTCTTCCCTGCGTGTGTTACATTCACAGAGTGGGGTCAGTCTGCTCTTCTCTGGGTGTGTTACATTGACAGAGTGGGGTCAGTCTCCTCTTCCCTGAGTGGGTTACATTGACAGAGTGGGGTCAGTCTGCTCTTCCCTGGGTGTGTTACATTGACAGAGTGGGGTCAGTCTGCTCTTCCCTGGGTGGGTTACATTGACAGATTGGGGTCAGTCTGCACTTCACTGGCTGGGTTACATTTACAGAGTGGCGTTAATCTGCTCTTCCCTGGGTGTGTTAAATTGACAGAGTGAGGTCAGTCTGATGTTCCCTGGGTATTGTACATTGACAGAGTGGGGTCAGTCTGCTCTTCCCTGGGTGTGTTACATTGACAGAGTGGGGTCATTCTGCTCTTCCATGGGTGTGTTACATTGACAGAGTGAGGTTACTCTGCTCTTTCCTGGGTGTGTTACATTGACAGAGTGGGGTCAGTCTGCTCTTCCCTGGGTGTATTACATTGACAGACTGGGATCAGTCTTCTTTTCCCTGGGTGTGTTACAGTGACAGAGTGGGGTCAGTGTGCTCTTCTCTGGGTGTGTTACATTGACACAGTGAGTTTACTCTGCTCTTCCATGGGTGTGTTACATTGACAGAGTGAGGTTACTCTGCTCTTTCCTGGGTGTGTTACATTGACAGAGTGGGGTCAGTCTGCTCTTCCCTGGGTGTATTACATTGACAGACTGGGATCAGTCTTCTTTTCCCTGGGTGTGTTATAGTGACAGAGTGGGGTCAGTGTGCTCTTCTCTGGGTGTGTTACATTGACAGAGTGAGTTTACTCTGCTCTTCCCTGGGTGTGTTACATTGACAGAGTGGGGTCAGTCTGCTCTTCCCTGGGTGTGTTACATTGACAGAGTGGGGTCAGAATGCTCTTCCCTGGGTGGGTTACATTGACAAAGAGATGTCAGTCTGCTCTTCCCTGTGTGTGTTACAGAGACAGAGTGGGGTCAGTCTGCTCTTCCCAGGCTGTGTTACATTGACAGAGTTTGGTCAGTCTGCTCTTCCCTGCGTGTGTTACATTGACAGAGTGGGATCAGTCTACTCTTCCCTGCGTGTGTTACATTGACAGAGTGGGGTCAGTCAGCTCTTCCCTGGGTGTGTCACATTGACAGAGTGGGATCAGTCTGCTCTTCCCTGGGTGTGTTACATAGATAGTGTAGGGTCAGTCTGATGTTCCCTAAGTGCGTTTATTTGACAGAGTGGGGTCTGTCTGCTCTTCCCTGGGTGTGTTACATTGACAGAGTGGGGTCAGTCTGCACTTCAGTGGGTGTATTACATTGACAGAGTGGGATCAGTCTGCTCGTCCCTGGCTGTGTTACATTCACAGAGTGGGGTCAATCTGCTCTTCCCTGGGTGTGTTACATTGACAGAGTGGGCTCAGTCTGCTCTTCCCTGGGTGTATTACATTGACAGAGTGGGGTCAATCTGCTCTTCCCTGGGTGTGTTACATTGACAGAGTGGGATCAGTCTGCTCTTCCCTGTGTGTGTTACATTGACAGAGTGGGGTCAGTCTGCTCTTCCCTGGGTGTGTTACTTTGACAGAGTGGGGTCAGTCTGCTCTTCCCTGGGTGTGTTACATTGACAGAGTAGTGTCAGTCTGATGTTTCCTGGGTATTGTACATTGATAGTGTGGGGTCAGTCTGCTCTTCCCTGGGTGTGTGACATTGACTGAGTGGGGTCAGTCAGCTCTTCCCTGGGTGTGTTACATTGACAGAGTGGTGTCAGTCTGATGTTTCCTGCGTATTGTACATTGACAGAGTGGGGTCAGTCGGCTCTTCCCTGGGTGTGTTACATTGACAGAGTGAGGTCAATCTGCTCTTCCCTGGGTGTGTTACATTCACAGAGTGGGGTCAGTCTGCTCTTCCCTGCGTGTGATACATTGACAGAGTGGGGTCAGTCTGCCCTTCCCTGGGTGAATTCCATTGACAGCGTGGGGTCAGTTTGCTCTTCCCCGGGTGTGTTACATTGTCAGAGTGGGGTCAATCTGCCCTTCCCTGGGTGTGTTACATTGTCAGAGTGGGGTCAGTCTGCTCTTCCCTGGGTGTGTTACATTGACAGAGAATGGGGTCAGTCTGCTCTTCCCTGGGTGTGTTACATTGACAGAGTGGGGTCAGTCTGCTCTTCCCTGGGTGTGTTACATTGACAGCGTGGGGTCAGTCTGCCCTTCCCTGGTTGTGTTACATTGTCAGAGTGGGGTCAATCTGCCCTTCCCTGGGTGTGTTACATTGTCAGAGTGGGGTCAGTCTGCCCTTCCCTGGGTGTGTTACATTGACAGAGTGGGATCAGTCTGCTCTTCCCTGGGTGGGTGACATTGACAGAGTGGGGTCAGTCTGCTCTTCCCTGGGTGTGTTACATTGACAGAGTGGGATCAGTCTGCTCTTCCCTGGGTGTGTTACATTGACAGTGTAGGGTCAGTCTGATGTTCCCTAAGTGCGTTAAATTGACAGAGTGGGGTCTGTCTGCTCTTCCCTGGGTGTGTTACATTGACAGAGTGGGGTCAGTCTGCACTTCAGTGGGTGTATTACATTGACAGAGTGGGATCAGTCTGCTCGTCCCTGGGTGTGTTACATTCACAGAGTGGGGTCAATCTGCTCTTCCCTGGGTGTGTTACATTGACAGAGTGGGGTCAGTCTGCTCTTCCCTGGGTGTATTACATTGTCAGAGTGGGGTCAATCTGCCCTTCCCTGGGTGTGTTACATTGTCAGAGTGGGGTCAGTCTGCCCTTCCCTGGGTGTGTTACATTGACAGAGTGGGATCAGTCTGCTCTTCCCTGGGTGGGTTACATTGACAGAGTGGGGTCAGTCTGCTCTTCCCTGGGTGTGTTACATTGACAGAGTGGGATCAGTCTGCTCTTCCCTGGGTGTGTTACGTTGACAGTGTAGGGTCAGTCTGATGTTCCCTAAGTGCGTTAAATTGACAGAGTGGGGTCTGTCTGCTCTTCCCTGGGTGTGTTACATTGACAGAGTGGGGTCAGTCTGCACTTCAGTGGGTGTATTACATTGACAGAGTGGGATCAGTCTGCTCGTCCCTGGGTGTGTTACATTCACAGAGTGGGGTCAATCTGCTCTTCCCTGGGTGTGTTACATTGACAGAGTGGGGTCAGTCTGCTCTTCCCTGGGTGTATTACATTGACAGAGTGGGGTCAATCTGCTCTTCCCTGGGTGTGTTACATTGACAGAGTGGGATCAGTCTGCTCTTCCCTGTGTGTGTTACATTGACAGAGTGGGGTCAGTCTGCTCTTCCCTGGGTGTGTTACTTAGACAGAGTGGGGTCAGTCTGCTCTTCCTTGGGTGTGTTACATTCACAGAGTGGGGTCAGTCTGCTCTTCCCTGGGTGTGTTACATTGACAGAGTAGTGTCAGTCTGATGTTTCCTGGGTATTGTACATTGATAGTGTGGTGTCAGTCTGCCCTTCCCTGGGTGTGTTAAATTGACAGAGTGGGGTCTGTCTGCTCTTCCCTGGGTGTGTCACATTGACAGAGTGGGGTCAGTCTGCTCTTCCCTGGGTGGGTTACATTGACAGAGTGGTGTCAGTCTGCTCTTCCCTGTGTGTGTTACATTGACAGAGTGGGGTCAGTCTGCACTTCCCTGGGTGTGTTACATTGACAGAGTGGGGTCAGTCTGCTCTTCCCTGCGTGTGTTACATTGACAGAGTGGGATCAGTCTGCTCTTCCCTGGGTGGGTTACATTGACAGAGTGGGGTCAGTCTGCTCTTCCCTGGGTGTGTTACATTGACAGAGTGGGATCAGTCTGCTCTTCCCTGGGTGTGTTACATTGACAGTGTAGGGTCAGTCTGATGTTCCCTAAGTGCGTTAAATTGACAGAGTGGGGTCAGTCTGCAGTTCCCAGGGTGTGTTACATTGACAGAGTGGGGTCAGTCTGCTTTTCCCTGGGTGTGTTACATTGACAGAGTGGGGTCAATCTGCTCTTCCCTGCGTGTTTTACATTGACTGAGTGGGATCAGTCTGGTCTCCCCTGGGTGTGTTACATTCACAGAGTGGGGTCAATCTGCTCTTCGCTGGGTGTGTTACATTGACAGAGTGGGGTCAGTCTGCTCTTCCCTGGGTGTATTACATTGACAGAGTGGGGTCAATCTGCTCTTCCCTGGGTGTGTTACATTGACAGAGTGGGATCAGTCTGCTCTTCCCTGGGTGTGTTACATTGACAGAGTGGGGTCAGTCTGCTCTTCCCTGGGTGTGTTACATTGACAGAGTGGTGTCAGTCTGATGTTTCCTGGGTATTGTACATTGACAGAGTGGGGTCAGTCTGCTCTTCCCTGGGTGTGTTGCATTGACAGAGTGAGGTCAATCTGCTCTTCCCTGGGTGTGTTATAGTGACAGAGTGAGGTCAGTCTGCTCTTCCCTTGGTGTGTTACATTCACAGAGTGGGGTCAGTCTGCTCTTCCCTGGGTGTGTTACATTGACAGAGTGGGGTCAGTCTGCCCTTCCCTGGGTGTATTACATTGACAGAGTGGGGTCAGTCTGCTCTTCCCTGGGTGTGTTCCATTGACAGAGTGAGGTTACTCTGCTCTTCCCTGAGTGTGTTACATTGACAGCGTGGCGTCAGTTTGCTCTTCCCCGGGTGTGTTACATTGACAGAGTGGGGTCAGTCTGCCCTTCCCTGGGTGTGTTACATTGACAGAGTAGGGTCAGTCTACTCTTCCCTGGGTGTGTTACATTGACAGAATGGGGTCAGTCTGCTTTTCCCTGGGTGTGTTACATTGACAGAGTAGGGTCAGTCTGCTCTTCCCTGGGTGTGTTACATTGATAGAGTGGGGTCAGTCTGCTCTTCTCTGGGTGTGTTACATTGACAGAGTGAATTCAGTCTGCTCTTCCCTGGGTGTGTTACATTGACAGAACGGGGTCAGTCTGCTCTTCGCTGGGTGTGTTACATTGACAGAATGAGGTCAGTCTGCTCTTCCCTGTGTGTGTTACATTCACAGAGTGGGGTCAGTATGCTTTTCCCTGGGTGGGTTACATTGACAGAGTGGGGTCAGTCTGCTCTTCCCTGGGTGTGTTAAATTGACAGAGTGGGGTCAGTCTGCACTTCCCTGGGTGTGTTACATTGACAGAGTGGGGTCAGTCTGGTCTCCCCTGGGTGTGTTACATTCACAGAGTGGGGTCAATCTGCCCTTCCCTGGGTGTGTTACATTGACAGAGTGGGATCAGTCTGCTCTGCCCTGGGTGTGTTACATTGACAGAGTGGGGTCAGTCTGCTCTTCGCTGGGTGTGTTACATTGACAGAGTGGTGTCAGTCTGATGTTTCCTGGGTATTGTACATTGACAGAGTGGGGTCAGTCTGCTCTTCCCTGGGTGTTTGACATTGACTGAGTGGGGTCAGTCAGCTCTTCCCTGGGTGTGTTACATTGACAGAGTGGTGTCAGTCTGATGTTTCCTGGGTATTGTACATTGACAGAGTGGGGTCAGTCTGCTCTTCCCTGGGTGTGTTACATTGACAGAGTGAGGTCAATCTGCTCTTCCCTGGGTGTGTTACTGTGACAGAGTGAGGTCAGTCTGCTCTTCCATGGTGTGTTACATTCACAGAGTGGGGTCAGTCTGCCCTTCCCTGGGTGTGTTACATTGACAGAGTGGGGTCAGTCTGCTCTTCCCTGGGTGTGTTCCATTGACAGAGTGAGGTTACTCTGCTCTTCCCTGGGTGTGTTACATTGACAGCGTGGGGTCAGTTTGCTCTTCCCCGGGTGTGTTACATTGTCAGAGTGGGGTCAGTCTGCCCTTCCCTGGGTGTGTTACATTGTCAGAGTGGGGTCAATCTGCCCTTCCCTGGGTGTGTTACATTGTCAGAGTGGGGTCAGTCTGCCCTTCCCTGGGTGTGTTACATTGACAGAGTGGGGTCTGTCTGCTCTTCCCTGGGTGTGTTGCATTGACAGAGTAGGGTCAGTCTGCTCTTCCCTGAGTGTGTTACATTGACAGAGTGGGGTCAGTCTGCTCTTCCCTGGGTGTGTTACATTGACAGAGTGAGTTCAGTCTGCTCTTCCCTGGGTGGGTTACATTGACAGAGTGGGGTCAGTCTGCTCTTCCCTGGGTGTGTTACATTGACAGAATGGGGTCAGTCTGCTTTTCCCTGGGTGTGTTACATTGACAGAGTAGGGTCAGTCTGCACTTCCCTGCGTGTGTTACATTGACAGAGTGGGGTCAGTCTGCTCTTCCCTGGGTGTGTTACATTGACAGAGTGGGGTCAGTCTGCTCTTCCCTGGGTGTGTTACATTGAGAGAGTGGGGTCGGTCTGCTCTTCCCTGGGAGTGTTACATTGACAGAGTGGGGTCAGTCTGCTCTTCCCTGGGTGTGTTACATTGACCGAGTGAGGTCAGTCTGCTCTTCCCTGGGTGTGTTACATTCACAGAGTGGGGTCAGTCTGCTCTTTCCTGGGTGTGTTACATTGACAGAGTGTGGTCAGTCTGCTCTTCCCTGGGTGTGTTACATTGACAGAGTGGTGTCAGTCTGCTCTTCCCTGGGTGTGTTACATTCAGAGTGGGGTCAGTCTGCTCTTCGCTGGGTGTGTTACATTGACAGTGTAGGGTCAGTCTAATGTTCCCTAAGTGCGTTAAATTGACAGAGTGGGGTCAGTCTGCACTTCCCTGGGTGTGTTACATTGACAGAGTGGGGTCAGTCTGCTCTTCCCTGGGTGTGTTACATTCACAGAGTGGGGTCAGTCTGCTCTCCCCTGGGTGTGTTACATTTTAAGAGTGGGGTCAGTCTGCTCTTCCCTGTGTGTGTTACATTCACAGAGTGGGGTCAGTCTGCTTTTCCCTGGGTGTGTTACATTGACAGAGTGGTGTCAGTCTGATGTTCCCTAAGTGCGTTAAATTGACAGAGTAGGGTCAGTCTGCAGTTCCCTGGGTGTGTAACATTGACAGAGTGGAGTCAGTCTGCTCTTCCCTGGGTGTATTACATTCACAGAGTGTGGTCAGTCTACTTTTCCCTGGGTGTGTACTAATTGACAGAGTGGGGTCAGTCTGCTCTTCCCTGGGTTTATTACATTCACAGAGTATGATCAGTCTGCTCTTCGCTGGGCGTGTTACATTCACAGAGTGGGGTCAGTCAGCTCTTCCCTGGGTGTGTTACATTGACAGAGTGGGGTCAGTCTGCTCTTCCCTGGGTGCGTTACATTGACAGAGTGGGGACAGTCTACTCTTCCTTGGGTGTGTTATATTGACAGAGTGGGGTCAGTCTGCTCTTCCCTGGGTGTGTTACATTGAAAGAGTGGGGTCAGTCTGCTCTTCCCTGGGTGTGTTACATTGACAGATTGGGGTCAGTCTGCTCTTCCCTGGGTGTGTTACATTGACAGAGTGGGGTCAGTCTGCTCTTAGCTGGGTGAGTTACATTGAAAGAGTGGGGTCAGTCTGCTCTTCCCTGGGTGTGTTACATTGACAGAGTGGGGTCAGTCTGCTCTTCCCTGGGTGTGTTACATTGACAGAGTGGGGTCAGTCTGCTCTTCCCTGGGTGGGTTACATTTGCAGAGTGGGGTCAGTCTGCTCTTCACTGGGTGGGTTACATTGACAGAGTGGGGTCAGTCTGCTCTTCCCTTGGTGTGTTACATTGACAGAGTGGGGTCAGTCTGCTCTTCCCTCGGTGTGTTACATTGACAGAGTGGGGTCAGTCTGCTCTTCCCTGGGTGGGTTACATTGACAGAGTGGGGTCAGTCTGCTCTTCCCTGGGTGTGTTACATTGACAGAGTGGGGTCAGTCTGCTCTTCCCTTGGTGTGTTACATTGACAGAGTGGGGTCAGTCTGCTCTTCCCTCGGTGTGTTCCATTGACAGAGTGAGGTTACTCTGCTCTTCCCTGGGTGTGTTACATTGACAGCGTGGCGTCAGTTTGCTCTTCCCCGGGTGTGTTACATTGACAGAGTGGGGTCAGTCTGCCCTTCCCTGGGTGTGTTACATTGACAGAGTAGGGTCAGTCTACTCTTCCCTGGGTGTGTTACATTGACAGAATGGGGTCAGTCTGCTTTTCCCTGGGTGTGTTACATTGACAGAGTAGGGTCAGTCTGCTCTTCCCTGGGTGTGTTACATTGACAGAGTGGGGTCAGTCTGCTCTTCTCTGGGTGTGTTACATTGACAGAGTGAATTCAGTCTGCTCTTCCCTGGGTGTGTTACATTGACAGAGTAGGTTTGGTCTGCTCTTCCCTGGGAGTGTTACATTGACAGAGTGGGGTCAGTCTGCTCTTCCCTGGGTGCGTTACATTGACAGAGTGAGGTCAGTCGGCTCTTCGCTGGGTGTGTTACATTGACAGTGTAGGGTCAGTCTGATGTCCCCTAAGTGCGTTAAATTGACAGAGTGGGGTCAGTCTGCACTTCCCTGGGTGTGTTACATTCACAGAATGGGGTCAGTCTGCTCTTCGCTGGGTGTGTTACATTGACAGAATGAGGTCAGTCTGCTCTTCCCTGTGTGTGTTACATTCACAGAGTGGGGTCAGTGTGCTTTTCCCTGGGTGGGTTACATTGACAGAGTGGGGTCTGTCTGCTCTTCCCTGGGTGTGTTAAATTGACAGAGTGGGGTCAGTCTGATGTTTCCTGGGTATTGTACATTGACAGAGTGGGGTCAGTCTGCTCTTCCCTGGGTGTGTTACATTGACAGAGTGGGATCAGTCTGGTCTCCCCTGGGTGTGTTACATTCACAGAGTGGGGTCAATCTGCCCTTCCCTGGGTGTGTTACATTGACAGAGTGGGATCAGTCTGCTCTGCCCTGGGTGTGTTACATTGACAGAGTGGGGTCAGTCTGCTCTTCCCTGGGTGTGTTACATTGACAGAGTGGTGTCAGTCTGATGTTTCCTGGGTATTGTACATTGACAGAGTGGGGTCAGTCTGCTCTTCCCTGGGTGTTTGACATTGACTGAGTGGGGTCAGTCAGCTCTTCCCTGGGTGTGTTACATTGACAGAGTGGTGTCAGTCTGATGTTTCCTGGGTATTGTACATTGACAGAGTGGGGTCAGTCTGCTCTTCCCTGGGTGTGTTACTGTGACAGAGTGAGGTCAGTCTGCTCTTCCCTTGGTGTGTTACATTCACAGAGTGGGGTCAGTCTGCCCTTCCCTGGGTGTGTTACATTGACAGAGTGGGGTCAGTCTGCTCTTCCCTGGGTGTGTTCCATTGACAGAGTGGGGTCAGTCTGCCCTTCCCTGGGTGTGTTACATTGACAGAGTGGGGTCTGTCTGCTCTTCCCTGGGTGTGTTGCATTGACAGAGTAGGGTCAGTCTGCTCTTCCCTGAGTGTGTTACATTGACAGAGTGGGGTCAGTCTGCTCTTCCCTGGGTGTGTTACATTGACAGAGTGAGTTCAGTCTGCTCTTCCCTGGGTGGGTTACATTGACAGAGTGGGGTCAGTCTGCTCTTCCCTGGGTGTGTTACATTGACAGAATGGGGTCAGTCTGCTTTTCCCTGGGTGTGTTACATTGACAGAGTAGGGTCAGTCTGCACTTCCCTGCGTGTGTTACATTGACAGAGTGAGGTCAGTCTGCTCTTCCCTGGGTGTGTTACATTCACAGAGTGGGGTCAGTCTGCTCTTTCCTGGGTGTGTTACATTGACAGAGTGGGGTCAGTCTGCTCTTCCCTGGGTGTGTTACATTGACAGAGTGGGGTCAGTCTGCTCTTCCCTGGGTGTGTTACATTGACAGAGTGGTGTCAGTCTGATGTTTCCTGGGTGTGTTACATTGACAGAGTGGGATCAGTCTGCTCTGCCCTGGGTGTGTTACATTGACAGAGTGGGGTCAGTCTGCTCTTCCCTGGGTGTGTTACATTGACAGAGTGGTGTCAGTCTGATGTTTCCTGGGTATTGTACATTGACAGAGTGGGGTCAGTCTGCTCTTCCCTGGGTGTTTGACATTGACTGAGTGGGGTCAGTCAGCTCTTCCCTGGGTGTGTTACATTGACAGAGTGGTGTCAGTCTGATGTTTCCTGGGTATTGTACATTGACAGAGTGGGGTCAGTCTGCTCTTCCCTGGGTGTGTTACTGTGACAGAGTGAGGTCAGTCTGCTCTTCCCTTGGTGTGTTACATTCACAGAGTGGGGTCAGTCTGCCCTTCCCTGGGTGTGTTACATTGACAGAGTGGGGTCAGTCTGCTCTTCCCTGGGTGTGTTCCATTGACAGAGTGGGGTCAGTCTGCCCTTCCCTGGGTGTGTTACATTGACAGAGTGGGGTCTGTCTGCTCTTCCCTGGGTGTGTTGCATTGACAGAGTAGGGTCAGTCTGCTCTTCCCTGAGTGTGTTACATTGACAGAGTGGGGTCAGTCTGCTCTTCCCTGGGTGTGTTACATTGACAGAGTGAGTTCAGTCTGCTCTTCCCTGGGTGGGTTACATTGACAGAGTGGGGTCAGTCTGCTCTTCCCTGGGTGTGTTACATTGACAGAATGGGGTCAGTCTGCTTTTCCCTGGGTGTGTTACATTGACAGAGTAGGGTCAGTCTGCACTTCCCTGCGTGTGTTACATTGACAGAGTGAGGTCAGTCTGCTCTTCCCTGGGTGTGTTACATTCACAGAGTGGGGTCAGTCTGCTCTTTCCTGGGTGTGTTACATTGACAGAGTGGGGTCAGTCTGCTCTTCCCTGGGTGTGTTACATTGACAGAGTGGTGTCAGTCTGCTCTTCCCTGGGTGTGTTACATTCAGAGTGGGGTCAGTCTGCTCTTCGCTGGGTGTGTTACATTGACAGTGTAGGGTCAGTCTAATGTTCCCTAAGTGCGTTAAATTGACAGAGTGGGGTCAGTCTGCACTTCCCTGGGTGTGTTACATTGACAGAGTGGGGTCAGTCTCCTCTTCCCTGGGTGTGTTCCATTGACAGAGTGGGGTCAGTCTGCTCTTCGCTGGGTGTGTTACATTGACAGAGTGTGGTCAGTCTGCTCTTCCCTGTGTGTGTTACATTCACAGAGTGGGGTCAGTCTGCTTTTCCCTGGGTGTGTTACATTGACAGAGTGGTGTCAGTCTGATGTTCCCTAAGTGCGTTAAATTGACAGAGTAGGGTCAGTCTGCAGTTCCCTGGGTGTGTAACATTGACAGAGTGGAGTCAGTCTGCTCTTCCCTGGGTGTATTACATTCACATAGTGGGGTCAGTCTACTTTTCCCTGGGTGTGTACTAATTGACAGAGTGGGGTCAGTCTGCTCTTCCCTGGGTTTATTACATTCACAGAGTATGATCAGTCTGCTCTTCGCTGGGCGTGTTACATTCACAGAGTGGGGTCAGTCAGCTCTTCCCTGGGTGTGTTACATTGACAGAGTGGGGTCAGTCTGCTCTTCCCTGGGTGCGTTACATTGACAGAGTGGGGACAGTCTACTCTTCCTTGGGTGTGTTATATTGACAGAGTGGGGTCAGTCTGCTCTTCCCTGGGTGTGTTACATTGAAAGAGTGGGGTCAGTCTGCTCTTCCCTGGGTGTGTTACATTGACAGATTGGGGTCAGTCTGCTCTTCCCTGGGTGTGTTACATTGACAGAGTGGGGTCAGTCTGCTCTTAGCTGGGTGAGTTACATTGAAAGAGTGGGGTCAGTCTGCTCTTCCCTGGGTGTGTTACATTGACAGAGTGGGGTCAGTCTGCTCTTCCCTGGGTGTGTTACATTGACAGAGTGGGGTCAGTCTGCTCTTCCCTGGGTGGGTTACATTTGCAGAGTGGGGTCAGTCTGCTTTTCCCTGGGTGGGTTACATTGACAGAGTGGGGTCAGTCTGCTCTTCCCTTGGTGTGTTACATTGACAGAGTGGGGTCAGTCTGCTCTTCCCTCGGTGTGTTACATTGACAGAGTGGGGTCAGTCTGCTCTTCCCTAGGTGGGTTACATTGACAGAGTGGGGTCAGTCTGCTCTTCCCTGGGTGTGTTACATTGACAGAGTGGCGTCAGTCTGCTCTTCCCTGGGTGTGTTACATTGACAGAGAGGGGTCAGTCTGCTCTTCCCTGGGTGTGTTACATTGACAGAGTGGGGTCAGTCTGCTCTTCCCTGGGTGTGTTACATTGACAGTGTAGGGTCAGTCTGATGTTCCCTAAGTGCGTTAATTTGACAGAGTGGGGTCAGTCTGCAGTTCCCTGGGTGTATTACATTGACAGAGTGGGTTCAGTCTGCTCTTCCCTGGGTGTGTAACATTGACAGAGTGGGGTCAATCTGCTCTTCCCTGTGTGTGTTACATTCACAGAGTGGGGTCAGTCTGCTTTTCCCTGGGTGTGTTACATTCACAGAGTGGGGTTAATCTGCTCTTCCCTGGGTGGGTTACATTGACAGATTGGGGTCAGGCTGCACTTCCCTGGGTGTGTTACATTGACAGAGTGGGGTTAATCTGCTCTTCCCTGGGTGTGTTACATTGACAGAGTGGGGTCAGTCTGCACTTCCCTGGGTGTGTAACATTGACAGAGTGGGGTCAGTCTGCTCTTCCCTGGGTGTGTTGCATTGACAGAGTAGGGTCAGTCTGCTCTTCCCTGAGTGTGTTACGTTGACAGAGTGGGGTCAGTCTGCTCTTCCCTGGGTGTGTTACATTGACAGAGTGAGTTCAGTCTGCTCTTCCCTGGGTGGGTTACATTGACAGAGTGGGGTCAGTCTGCTCTTCCCTGGGTGTGTTACATTGACAGAATGGGGTCAGTCTGCTTTTCCCTGGGTGTGTTACATTGACAGAGTAGGGTCAGTCTGCACTTCCCTGCGTGTGTTACATTGACTGAGTGGGGTCAGTCTGCTCTTCCCTGGGTGTGTTACATTGACAGAGTGGGGTCAGTCTGCTCTTCCCTGGGTGTGTTACATTGAGAGAGTGGGGTCGGTCTGCTCTTCCCTGGGAGTGTTACATTGACAGAGTGGGGTCAGTCTGCTCTTCCCTGGGTGTGTTACATTGACAGAGTGAGGTCAGTCTGCTCTTCCCTGGTTGTGTTACATTCACAGAGTGGGGTCAGTCTGCTCTTTCCTGGGTGTGTTACATTTACAGAGTGGGGTCAGTCTGCTCTTCCCTGGGTGTGTTACATTGACAGAGTGGGGTCAGTCTGCTCTTCCCTGGGTGTGTTACATTCAGAGTGGGGTCAGTCTGCTCTTCGCTGGGTGTGTTACATTGACAGTGTAGGGTCAGTCTAATGTTCCCTAAGTGCGTTAAATTGACAGAGTGGGGTCAGTCTGCACTTCCCTGGGTGTGTTACATTGACAGAGTGGGGTCAGTCTGCTCTTCCCTGGGTGTGTTACATTCACAGAGTGGGGTCAGTCTGCTCTTCGCTGGGTGTGTTACATTGACAGAGTGTGGTCAGTCTGCTCTTCCCTGTGTGTGTTACATTCACAGAGTGGGGTCAGTCTGCTTTTCCCTGGGTGTGTTACATTGACAGAGTGGTGTCAGTCTGATGTTCCCTAAGTGCGTTAAATTGACAGAGTAGGGTCAGTCTGCAGTTCCCTGGGTGTGTAACATTGACAGAGTGGAGTCAGTCTGCTCTTCCCTGGGTGTATTACATTCACAGAGTGGGGTCAGTCTACTTTTCCCTGGGTGTGTACTAATTGACAGAGTGGGGTCAGTCTGCTCTTCCCTGGGTTTATTACATTCACAGAGTATGATCAGTCTGCTCTTCGCTGGGCGTGTTACATTCACAGAGTGGGGTCAGTCAGCTCTTCCCTGGGTGTGTTACATTGACAGAGTGGGGTCAGTCTGCTCTTCCCTGGGTGCGTTACATTGACAGAGTGGGGACAGTCTACTCTTCCTTGGGTGTGTTACATTGACAGAGTGGGGTCAGTCTGCTCTTAGCTGGGTGAGTTACATTGAAAGAGTGGGGTCAGTCTGCTCTTCCCTGGGTGTGTTACATTGACAGAGTGGGGTCAGTCTGCTCTTCCCTGGGTGTGTTACATTGACAGAGTGGGGTCAGTCTGCTCTTCCCTGGGTGGGTTACATTTGCAGAGTGGGGTCAGTCTGCTTTTCCCTGGGTGGGTTACATTGACAGAGTGGGGTCAGTCTGCTCTTCCCTTGGTGTGTTACATTGACAGAGTGGGGTCAGTCTGCTCTTCCCTGGGTGTGTTACATTCACAGAGTGGGGTCAGTCTGCTCTTCGCTGGGTGTGTTACATTGACATAGTGTGGTCAGTCTGCTCTTCCCTGTGTGTGTTACATTCACAGAGTGGGGTCAGTCTGCTTTTCCCTGGGTGTGTTACATTGACAGAGTGGTGTCAGTCTGATGTTCCCTAAGTGCGTTAAATTGACAGAATGGAATCAGTCTGCTCTTCCCTGGGTGTGTTATATTGACAGAGTGGAGTCAGTCTGCTCTTCCCTGGGTGTATTACATTCACAGAGTGGGGTCAGTCTACTTTTCCCTGGGTGTGTACTAATTGACAGAGTGGGGTCAGTCTGCTCTTCCCTGGGTTTATTACATTCACAGAGTATGATCAGTCTGCTCTTCGCTGGGCGTGTTACATTCACAGAGTGGGGTCAGTCAGCTCTTCCCTGGGTGTGTTACATTGACAGAGTGGGGTCAGTCTGCTCTTCCCTGGGTGCGTTACATTGACAGAGTGGGGACAGTCTACTCTTCCTTGGGTGTGTTACATTGACAGAGTGGGGTCAGTCTGCTCTTAGCTGGGTGAGTTACATTGAAAGAGTGGGGTCAGTCTGCTCTTCCCTGGGTGTGTTACATTGACAGAGTGGGGTCAGTCTGCTCTTCCCTGGGTGTGTTACATTGACAGAGTGGGGTCAGTCTGCTCTTCCCTGGGTGGGTTACATTTGCAGAGTGGGGTCAGTCTGCTTTTCCCTGGGTGGGTTACATTGACAGAGTGGGGTCAGTCTGCTCTTCCCTTGGTGTGTTACATTGACAGAGTGGGGTCAGTCTGCTCTTCCCTCGGTGTGTTACATTGACAGAGTGGGGTCAGTCTGCTCTTCCCTGGGTGGGTTACATTGACAGAGTGGGGTCAGTCTGCTCTTCCCTGGGTGTGTTACATTGACAGAGTGGCGTCAGTCTGCTCTTCCCTGGGTGTGTTACATTGACATAGAGGGGTCAGTCTGCTCTTCCCTGGGTGTGTTACATTGACAGAGTGGGGTCAGTCTGCTCTTCCCTGGGTGTGTTACATTGACAGTGTAGGGTCAGTCTGATGTTCCCTAAGTGCGTTAAATTGACAGAGTGGGGTCAGTCTGCAGTTCCCTGGGTGTATTACATTGACAGAGTGGGGTCAGTCTGCTCTTCCCTGGGTGTGTAACATTGACAGAGTGGGGTCAATCTGCTCTTCCCTGTGTGTGTTACATTCACAGAGTGGGGTCAGTCTGCTTTTCCCTGGGTGTGTTACATTCACAGAGTGGGGTCAGTCTGCTTTTCCCTGGGTATGTTACATTGACAGAGTGGGGTTAATCTGCTCTTCCCTGGCTGGGTTACATTGACAGATTGGGGTCAGGCTGCACTTCCCTGGGTGTGTTACATTGACAGAGTGGGGTTAATCTGCTCTTCCCTGGGTGTGTTACATTGACAGAGTGGGGTCAGTCTGCACTTCCCTGGGTGTGTAACATTGACAGAGTGGGGTCAGTCTGCTCTTCCCGGGGTGTGTTACATTGACAGAGTGAGGTCAGTCTGCTCTTCCCTGGGTAGGTTACATTGACAGAGTGGGGTCAGTCAGCTCTTCCCTGGGTGTGTTACATTGACAGAGTGGGGTCAGTCTGCTCTTCCCTGCGTGTGTTACATTGACAGTGTAGGGTCAGTCTGATGTTCCCGAAGTGCATTAAATTGACAGAGTGGGGTCAGTCTGCAGTTCCCTGGGTGTGTTACATTGACAAAGTGTGGTCAGTCTGCTTTTCCCTGGGTGTTTTACATTGACAGAGTGGGGTCAGTCTGCTCTTCGCTGGGTGTGTTACATTGACAGTGTAGGGTCAGTCTGATGTTCCCTAAGTGCGTTAAATTGACAGAGTGGGGTCAGTCTGCACTTCCCTGGGTGTGTTACATTGACAGAGTGGGGTCAGTTTGCTCTTCCCTGGGTGTGTTACATTCACAGAGTGGGGTCAGTCTGCTCTTCGCTGGGTGTGTTACATTGACAGAGTGAGGTCAGTCTGCTCTTCCCTGGGTGAGTTACATTGATAGAGTGGGGACAGTCTACTCTTCCCTGGGTGTGTTATATTGACAGAGTGGGGTCAGTCTGCTCTTCACTGGGTGTGTTACATTCACAGAGTGGGGTCAGTCTGATGTTCCCTGGGTGTGTTACATTGACAGAGTGGGGTCAGTCTGCTCTTCCCTGGGTGTGTTACATTGACAGAGTGGGGTCAGTCTGCTCTTCCCTGGGTGAGTTGCACTGAAAGAGTGGGGTCAGTCTGCTCTTCCCTGGGTGTGTTACATTGACAGAGTGAGGTCAGTCTGCTCTTCCCTGGGTGTGTTACATTCACAGAGTGGGGTCAGTCTGCTCTTTCCTGGGTGTGTTACATTGACAGAGTGGGGTCAGTCTGCTCTTCCCTGGGTGTGTTACATTGACAGAGTGGTGTCAGTCTGCTCTCCCCTGGGTGTGTTACATTCAGAGTGGGGTCAGTCTGCTCTTCGCTGGGTGTGTTACATTGATAGTGTAGGGTCAGTCTGATGTTCCCTAAGTGCGTTAAATTGACAGTGTGGGGTCAGTCTGCTCTTCGCTGGGTGTGTTACATTGACAGAGTGAGGTCAGTCTGCTCTTCCCTGGGTGAGTTACATTGATAGAGTGGGGACAGTCTACACTTCTCTGGGTGTGTTATATTGACAGAGTGGGGTCAGTCTGCTCTTCACTGGGTGTGTTACATTCACAGAGTGGGGTCAGTCTGCTCTTCCCTGGGTGTGTTACATTGACAGAGTGGGGTCAGTCTGCTCTTCCCTGGGTGTGTTACATTGACAGAGTGGGGTCAGTCTGCTCTTCCCTGGGTGAGTTGCATTGAAAGAGTGGGGTCAGTCTGCTCTTCCCTGGGTGTGTTACATTGACAGAGTGAGGTCAGTCTGCTCTTCCCTGGGTGTGTTACATTCACAGAGTGGGGTCAGTCTGCTCTTTCCTGGGTGTGTTACATTGACAGAGTGGGGTCAGTCTGCTCTTCCCTGGGTGTGTTACATTGACAGAGTGGGGTCAGTCTGCTCTTCCCTGGGTGTGTTACATTGACAGAGTGTGGTCAGTCTGCTCTTCCCTGGGTGTGTTACATTGACAGACTGGGGTCAGTCTGCTCTTCCCTGGGTGTGTTACAGTGAGAGAGTGAGGTCAGTCTGCTCTTCCCTGAGTGTGTTAAATTGACAGAGTGTGGTCAGTCTGCTCTTCCCTGGGTGTGTTACATTGACAGAGTGGGGTCAGTCTGCTCTTCCCTGGGTGTGTTACCTTGACAGAGTGGGGTCAGTCTGCTCTTCCCTGGGTGAGTTACATTGAAAGAGTGGGGTCAGTCTGCTCTTCCCTGGGTGGGTTACATTTACAGAGTGGGGTTACTCTGCTCATCCCTGGGTGTGTTACATTGACAGAGTGGGGTCAGTCTGCTCTTCCCTCGGTGTGTTACATTGCCAGAGAGGGGTCAGTCTGCTCTTCCCTGGGTGTGTTACATTGACAGAGTGGGGTCAGTCTGATCTTCCCTGGGTGTGTTACATTGACAGTGTAGGGTCAGTGTGATGTTCCCTAAGTGCGTTAAATTGACAGAGTGGGGTCAGTCTGCTCTTCCCTGGGTGTGTAACATTGACAGAGTGGGGTCAATCTGCTCTTCGCTGGGTGTGTTACATTCACAGAGTGGGGTCAGTCTGCTTTTCCATGGGTGTGTTACTTTGACAGAGTGGGGTCAGTCTGCTCTTCCCTGGGTGTGTTACATTGACAGAGTGGGGTCAGTCTGCTCTTCCCTGGGTGTATTACATTCACAGAGTGGGGTCAGTCTGCTTTTCCTGGGTGCGTTACATTGACAGAGTGGGGTCAGTCTGCTCTTCCCTGGGTGTGTTACATTGACAGAGGGGGGTCAGTCTGCTCTTCCCTGGGTGTGTTAAATTGACAGAGTGGGGTCAGTCTGCTCTTCCCTGGGTGTATTACATTCACAGAGTGGGATCAGTCTGCTCTTCCCTGGGTGTGTTACTTTGACAGAGTGGGGTCAGTCTGTTCTTCCCTGGGTGTGATACATTGACTTAGTGTGGTCAGTCTTCCCTTCACTGGGTGGGTTACATTGACCGAGTTGGGTCAGTCTGTTCTTCCCTGGGAGTGTTACATTGATAGAGTGGGGTTCGTCTGGACTTCCCTGGGTGGGTTACATTGACAGATTGGGGTCAGGCTGCACTTCCCTGCGTGTGTTACATTGACAGAGTGGGGTTAATCTGCTCTTCCCTGGGTGTGTTACATTGACAGAGTGGCGTCAGTCTGCACTTCCCTGGGTGTGTAACATTGACAGAGTGGGGTCAGTCTGCTCTTCCCGGGGTGTGTTACATTGACAGAGTGAGGTCAGTCTGCTCTTACCCGGGTGGGTTACATTGACAGAGTGGGGTCAGTCAGCTCTTCCCTGGGTGTGTTACATTGACAGAGTGGGGTCAGTCTGCTCTTCCCTGGGTGTATTACATTGACAGTGTAGAGTCAGTCTGATGTTCCCTAAGTGCGTTAAATTGACAGAGTGGGATCAGTCAGCAGTTCCCTGGGTGTATTACATTGACAGAGTGGGGTCAGTCTGCTTTTCCCTGGGTGTGTTACATTGACAGAGTGGGGTCAGTCTGCTTTTCCCTGGGTGGGTTACATTGACAGAGTGAGGTCAATCTGCTCCTCGCTGGGTGTGTTACATTCACAGAGTGGGGTCTGTCTGCTCCTCCCTGGGTGTGTTACATTGACAGAGTGGGGTCAGTCTGCTCGTTCCTGGGTGTGTTACATTGACAGAGTTGGATCAGTCTGGTCTCCCCTGGGTGTGTTACATTCACAGAGTGGGGTCAATCTGCTCTTCCCTGGGTGTATTACATTGACAGAGTGGGGTCAGTCTGCTCTTCCCTGGGTGTATTACATTGACAGAGTGGGGTCAATCTGCTCTTCCCTGGGTGTGTTACATTGACAGAGTGGGATCAGGCTGCTCTTCCCTGGGTGTGTTACATTGACAGAGTGGGGTCAGTCTGCTCTTCCCTGGGTGTGTTACATTGACCGAGTGGTGTCAGTCTGATGTTTCCTGGGTATTGTACATTGACAGAGTGGGGTCAGTCTGCTCTTCCCTGGGTGTGTTACATTGACAGAGTGAGGTCAATCTGCTCTTCCCTGGGTGTGTTACAGTGACAGAGTGAGGTCAGTCTGCTCTTCCCTTGGTGTGTTACATTGACAGAGTGGGGTCAGTCTGCTCTTCGCTGGGTGTGTTACATTCACAGAGTGGGGTCAGTCTGCTCTTCGCTGGGTGTGTTATATTGACAGAGTGGGGTCCGTCTGCTCTTCCCTGGCTGTGTTATATTCACAGAGTGGGGTCAGTCTGCTCTTCCCTGGGTGTGTTATACTGACAGAGTGGTGTCAGTCTGATGTTCCCTGGGTATTGTACATTTACAGAGTGGGGTCAGTCTGCTCTTCCCTGGGTGTGTTACATTGACAGAGTGGTGTCAATCTGCTCTTCCCTGGGTGTGTTCCATTGACAGAGTGGGGTCAGTCTGCTCTTCCCTGGGTGTGTTACATTCACAGAGTGGGGTCAGTCTGCTCTTCCCTGGGTGTGTTACATTGACAGAGTGGGGTCAGTCTGCTCTTCCCTGGGTGTGTTACATTGACAGAGTGGGGTCAGTCTGCTCTTCCCTGGGTGTGTTACATTGACAGAGTGGGGTCAGTCTGCTCTTCCCTGGGTGTGTTACATTGACAGAGTGGGGTCAGTCTCCTCTTCCCTGGGTGTGTTACATTGTCAGAGTGGGGTCAGTCTGCTCTTCCCTGGGTGTGTTACATTGTCAAAGTGGGGTCAGTCTCCTCTTCCCTGGGTGTGTTACATTGTCAGAGTGGGGTCAGTCTGCTCTTCCCTGGGTGTATTACATTGACAGAGTGGGGTCAGTCTGTTCTTCCCTGGGAGTGTTACATTGACAGAGTGGGATCAGTCTGCTCTTCCCTGGGTGTGTTACATTGACAGAGTGGGGTCAGTCTGCTCTTCCCTTGTTGTGTTACTTTGACAGAGTGGGGTCAGTCTGCTCTTCCCTGGGTGTGTTACATTCACAGAGTGGGGTCAGTCTGCTCTTCCCTGGGAGTGTTACATTGACAGAGTGGGATCAGTCTGCTCTTCCCTGGGTGTGTTACATTCACAGAGTGGGGTCAGTCTGCTCTTCCCTGGGAGTGTTACATTGACAGAGTGGTGTCAGTCTGATGTTTGCTGGGTATTGTACATTGACAGAGTGGGGTCAATCTGCTCTTCCCTGGGTGTGTTACAGTGACAGAGTGAGGTCAGTCTGCTCTTCCCTTGGTGTGTTACATTCACAGAGTGGGGTCAGTCTGCTCTTCCCTGGGTGTGTTTCATTGACAGAGTGGGGTCAGTCTGCTCTTCCCTGGGTGTATTACATTGACAGAGTGGGGTCAATCTGCCCTTCCCTGGGTGTGTTACATTGACAGAGTGGGATCAGTCTGCTCTTCCCTGGGTGTGTTACATTGACAGAGTGGGGTCAGTCTGCTCTTCCCTTGTTGTGTTACTTTGACAGAGTGGGGTCAGTCTGCTCTTCCATGGGTGTGTTACATTCACAGAGTGGGGTCAGTCTGCTCTTCCCTGGGTGTGTTACATTGACAGAGTGGTGTCAGTCTGATGTTTGCTGAGTATTGTACATTGACAGAGTGGGGTCAATCTGCTCTTCCCTGGGTGTGTTACAGTGACAGAGTGAGGTCAGTCTGCTCTTCCCTTGGTGTGTTACATTCACAGAGTGGGGTCAGTCTGCTCTTCGCTGGGTGTGTTACATTCACAGAGTGGGGTCAGTCTGCTCTTCGCTGGGTGTGTTATATTGACAGAGTGGGGTCAGTCTGCTCTTCCCTGGGTGTGTTACATTCACAGATTGGTGTCATTCTGCTCTTCCCTGGGTGTGTTATACTGACAGAGTGGTGTCAGTCTGATGTTCCCTGGGTATTGTACATTGACAGAGTGGGGTCAGTCTGCTCTTCCCTGGGTGTGTTACATTGACAGAGTGGGGTCAATCTGCTCTTCCCTGGGTGTGTTCCATTGACAGAGTGGGGTCAGTCTGCTCTTCCCTGGGTGTGTTACATTCACAGAGTGGGGTCAGTCTGCTCTTCCCTGGGTGTGTTACATTGACAGAGTGGGATCAGTCTGCTCTGCCCTGGGTGTGTTACATTGACAGAGTGGGGTCAGTCTGCTCTTCTCTGGGTGTGATACATTGACTTAGTGTGGTCAGTCTTCCCTTCACTGGGTGTGTTACATTGACAGAGTGGGATCAGTCTGCTCTGCCCTGGGTGTGTTACATTGACATAGTGGCGTCAGTCTGCTCTTCCCTGGGTGTGATACATTGACTTAGTGTGGTCAGTCTTCCCTTCACTGGGTGGGTTACATTGACCGAGTTGGGTCAGTCTGTTCTTCCCTGGGAGTGTTACATTGATAGAGTGGGGTTCGTCTGGACTTCCCTGGGTGGGTTACATTGACAGATTGGGGTCAGGCTGCACTTCCCTGCGTGTGTTACATTGACAGAGTGGGGTTAATCTGCTCTTCCCTGGGTGTGTTACATTGACAGAGTGGCGTCAGTCTGCACTTCCCTGGGTGTGTAACATTGACAGAGTGGGGTCAGTCTGCTCTTCCCGGGGTGTGTTACATTGACAGAGTGAGGTCAGTCTGCTCTTACCCGGGTGGGTTACATTGACAGAGTGGGGTCAGTCAGCTCTTCCCTGGGTGTGTTACATTGACAGAGTGGGGTCAGTCTGCTCTTCCCTGGGTGTATTACATTGACAGTGTAGGGTCAGTCTGATGTTCCCTAAGTGCGTTAAATTGACAGAGTGCGATCAGTCAGCAGTTCCCTGGGTGTGTTACATTGACAGAGTGGGGTCAGTCTGCTTTTCCCTGGGTGTGTTACATTGACAGAGTGGGGTCAGTCTGCTCTTGCCTGGGTGGGTTACATTGACAGAGTGGGGTCAGTCTGCACTTCCCTGGGTGTGTAACATTGATAGAGTGAGGTCAGTCTGCTCTTCCCTGGGTGGGTTACATTGACAGAGTGGCGTCAGTCTGCTCTTTCCTGGGTGTGTTACATTGACAGAGTGGGGTCAGTCTGCTCTTCCCTGGGTGTGTTACATTCACAGAGTGGGGTCAGTCTGCTCTCCCCTGGGTGTGTTACATTTTAAGAGTGGGGTCAGTCTGCTCTTCCCTGGGTGTGTTACATTGACAGAGTGGAGTCAGTCTGCTCTTCCCTGGGTGTGTTACATTGACAGAGTGGGGTCAGTCTGCTCTTCCCTGCGGATGTTATATTGACAGAGTGGGGTCAGTCTGCACTTCCCTGGGTGTGTTACATTGACAGAGTGAGGTCAGTCTGCTCTTCCCTGGGTGTGTTACATTGACAGAGTGGGGTCAGTCTTCTCTTCCCGTGGTGTGTTACATTGACAGAGTGGGGTCAATCTGCTCATCCCTGGGTGTGTTACATTGACAGAGTGAGGTCAGTCTGCTCTTCCCTGGGTGTGTTACATTGACAGAGTGCGGTCAGTCTGCACTTCCCTGGGTGTGTTACATTGACAGAGTGGGGTTAATCTGCTCTTCCCTGGGTGTGTTACATTGACAGAGTGGGGTCAGTCTGTTCTTCCCAGATTGTGTTACATTGACAGAGTGGGGTCAGTCTGCTCTTCCCTGGGTGTGTTACATTGACAGAGTGAGGTCAGTCTGCTCTTCCCTGGGTGTGTTACATTGACAGAGTGGGGTCAGTCTGCTCTTCGCTGGGTGTGTTACATTCACAGATTGGGGTCAGTCTGCTCTTCGCTGGGTGTGTTATATTGACAGAGTGGGGTCAGTCTGCTCTTTCCTGGGTGTGTTACATTCACAGATTGGGGTCATTCTGCTCTTCCCTGGGTGTGTTATACTGACAGAGTGGTGTCAGTCTGATGTTCCCTGGGTATTGTACATTTACAGAGTGGGGTCAGTCTGCTCTTCCCTGGGTGTGTTACATTGACAGAGTGGGGTCAGTCTGCTCTGCCCTGGGTGTGTTACATTGACAGACTGGGATAGGTCTGCTCTTCCCTGGGTGTGTTACATTGACAGAGTGGGGTCAGTCTGCTCTTCCCTTGTTCTGTTACTTTGACAGAGTGGGGTCAGTCTGCTCTCCTTGGGTGGGTTACATTGACAGAGTGGGGTCAGTCTGCTCTTCCCTGGGTGTGTTACATTGACAGAGTGGTGTCAGTCTGATGTTTGCTGGGTATTGTACATTGACAGAGTGGGGTCAATCTGCTCTTCCCTGGGTGTGTTACAGTGACAGAGTGAGGTCAGTCTGCTCTTCCCTTGGTGTGTTACATTCACAGAGTGGGGTCAGTCTGCTCTTCGCTGGGTGTGTTACATTCACAGAGTGGGGTCAGTCTGCTCTTCGCTGGGTGTGTTATATTGACAGAGTGGGGTCAGTCTGCTCTTCCCTGGGTGTGTTACATTCACAGATTGGTGTCATTCTGCTCTTCCCTGGGTGTGTTATACTGACAGAGTGGTGTCAGTCTGATGTTCCCTGGGTATTGTACATTTACAGAGTGGGGTCAGTCTGCTCTTCCCTGGGTGTGTTACATTGACAGAGTGGGGTCAATCTGCTCTTCCCTGGGTGTGTTCCATTGACAGAGTGGGGTCAGTCTGCTCTTCCCTGGGTGTGTTACATTCACAGAGTGGGGTCAGTCTGCTCTTCCCTGGGTGTGTTACATTGACAGAGTGGGGTCAGTCTGCTCTTCCCTGGGTGTGTTACATTGACAGAGTGGGGTCAGTCTGCTCCTCCCTGGGTGTGTTACATTGACAGAGTGGGGTCAGTCTGCTCTTCCCTGGGTGTGTTACATTGTCAGAGTGGGGTCAGTCTGCTCTTCCCTGGGTGTGTTACATTGACAGAGTGAGGTCAGTCTGCTCTTGCCTGGGTGGGTTACATTGACAGAGTGGTATCAGTCTGATGTTTGCTGGGTATTGTACATTGACAGAGTGGGGTCAGTCTGCTCTTCCCTGGGTGTGTTACATTGACAGAGTGAGGTCAGTCTGCTCTTCCCTTGGTGTGTTACATTTACAGAGTGGTATCAGTCTGCTCTTCCCTGGGTGTGTTACATTGACAGAGTGGGGTCAATCTGCTCTTCCCTGGGTGTGTTCCATTGACAGAGTGGGGTCAGTCTGCTCTTCCCTGGGTGTGTTACATTCACAGAGTGGGGTCAGTCTGCTCTTCCCTGGGTGTGTTACATTGACAGAGTGGGGTCAGTCTGCTCTTCCCTGGGTGTGTTACATTGACAGAGTAGGGTCAGTCTGCTCTTCCCTGGGTGTGTTACATTGTCAGAGTGGGGTCAGTCTGCTCTTCCCTGGGTGTGTTACATTGTCAGAGTGGGGTCAGTCTGCTCTTCCCTGGGTGTTTTACATTGATAGAGTGGGATCAGTCTGCTCTTCCCTGGGTATGTTACTTTGACAGAGTGGGGTCAGTCTGTTCTTCCCTGGGAGTGTTACATTGACAGAGTGGGGTCAGTCTGCTCTTCCCTGGGTGTGTTACATTGACATAGTGGCGTCAGTCTGCTCTTCCCTGGGTGTGATACATTGACTTAGTGTGGTCAGTCTTCCCTTCACTGGGTGGGTTACATTGACAGAGTGTGGTCAGTCTGTTCTTCCCTGGGAGTGTTACATTGACAGAGTGGGGTTAGTCTGGTCTTCCCTGGGTGGGTTACATTGACAGATTGGAGTCAGGCTGGACTTTCCTGGGTGTGTTACATTGACAGAGTGGGGTTAATCTGCTCTTCCCTGGGTGTGTAACATTGACAGAGTGAGGTCAGTCTGCTCTTGCCTGGGTGGGTTACATTGACAGAGTGGGGTCAGTCTGCACTTCCCTGGGTGTGTAACATTGATAGAGTGAGGTCAGTCTGCTCTTCCCTGGGTGGGTTACATTGACAGAGTGGCGTCAGTCTGCTCTTTCCTGGGTGTGTTACATTGACAGAGTGGGGTCAGTCTGCTCTTCCCTGGGTGTGTTACATTCACAGAGTGGGGTCAGTCTGCTCTCCCCTGGGTGTGTTACATTTTAAGAGTGGGGTCAGTCTGCTCTTCCCTGGGTGTGTTACATTGACAGAGTGGAGTCAGTCTGCTCTTCCCTGGGTGTGTTACATTGACAGAGTGGGGTCAGTCTGCTCTTTCCTGCGGATGTTATATTGACAGAGTGGGGTCAGTCTGCACTTCCCTGGGTGTGTAACATTGACAGAGTGAGGTCAGTCTGCTCTTGCCTGGGTGGGTTACATTGACAGAGTGGGGTCAGTCTGCACTTCCCTGGGTGTGTAACATTGATAGAGTGAGGTCAGTCTGCTCTTCCCTGGGTGGGTTACATTGACAGAGTGGCGTCAGTCTGCTCTTTCCTGGGTGTGTTACATTGACAGAGTGGGGTCAGTCTGCTCTTCCCTGGGTGTGTTACATTCACAGAGTGGGGTCAGTCTGCTCTCCCCTGGGTTTGTTACATTTTAAGAGTGGGGTCAGTCTGCTCTTCCCTGGGTGTGTTACATTGACAGAGTGGGGTCAGTCTGCTCTTCCCTGGGTGTGTTACATTGACAGAGTGGGGTCAGTCTGCTCTTCCCTGGGTGTGTTACATTGACAGAGTGGGGTCAGTCTGCTCTTCCCTGGGTGTGTTACATTGTCAGAGTGGGGTCAGTCTGCTCTTCCCTGGGTGTGTTACATTGTCAGAGTGGGGTCAGTCTGCTCTTCCCTGGGTGTGTTATATTGACAGAGTGGGGTCAGTCTGCTCTTCCCTGGGTGTGTTACATTCACAGATTGGGGTCATTCTGCTCTTCCCTGGGTGTGTTATACTGACAGAGTGGTGTCAGTCTGATGTTCCCTGGGTATTGTACATTTACAGAGTGGGGTCAGTCTGCTCTTCCCTGGGTGTGTTACATTGACAGAGTGGGGTCAATCTGCTCTTCCCTGGGTGTGTTCCATTGACAGAGTGGGGTCAGTCTGCTCTTCCCTGGGTGTGTTACATTCACAGAGTGGGGTCAGTCTGCTCTTCCCTGGGTGTGTTACATTGACAGAGTGGGGTCAGTCTGCTCTTCCCTGGGTGTGTTACATTGACAGAGTGGGGTCAGTCTGCTGTTCCCTGTGTGTGTTACATTGACAGTGTGGGGTCAGTCTGCTCTTCCCTGGGTGTGTTACATTGTCAGAGTGGGGTCAGTCTGCTCTTCCCTGGGTGTGTTACATTGTCAGAGTGGGGTCAGTCTGCTCTTCCCTGGGTGTGTTACATTGATAGAGTGGGATCAGTCTGCTCTTCCCTGGGTATGTTACTTTGACAGAGTGGGGTCAGTCTGTTCTTCCCTGGGAGTGTTACATTGACAGAGTGGGGTCAGTCTGCTCTTCCCTGGGTGTGTTACATTGACATAGTGGCGTCAGTCTGCTCTTCCCTGGGTGTGATACATTGACTTAGTGTGGTCAGTCTTCCCTTCACTGGGTGGGTTACATTGACAGAGTGGGGTCAGTCTGTTCTTCCCTGGGAGTGTTACATTGACAGAGTGGGGTTAGTCTGGTCTTCCCTGGGTGGGTTACATTGACAGATTGGAGTCAGGCTGGACTTCCCTGGGTGTGTTACATTGACAGAGTGGGGTTAATCTGCTCTTCCCTGGGTGTGTAACATTGACAGAGTGAGGTCAGTCTGCTCTTGCCTGGGTGGGTTACATTGACAGAGTGGGGTCAGTCTGTACTTCCCTGGATGTGTAACATTGATAGAGTGAGGTCAGTCTGCTCTTTCCTGGGTGTGTTACATTGACAGAGTGGGGTCAGTCTGCTCTTCCCTGGGTGTGTTACATTCACAGAGTGGGGTCAGTCTGCTCTCCCCTGGGTGTGTTACATTTTAAGAGTGCGGTCAGTCTGCTCTTCCCTGGGTGTGTTACATTGACAGAGTGGAGTCAGTCTGCTCTTCCCTGGGTGTATTACATTGACAGAGTGTGGTCAGTCTGCTCTTCCCTGCGGATGTTATATTGACAGAGTGGGGTCAGTCTGCACTTCCCTGGGTGTGTTACATTGACAGAGTGAGGTCAGTCTGCTCTTCCCTGGGTGTGTTACATTGACAGAGTGGGGTCAGTCTTCTCTTCCCGTGGTGTGTTACATTGACAGAGTGGGGTCAATCTGCTCATCCCTGGGTGTGTTACATTGACAGAGTGCGGTCAGTCTGCACTTCCCTGGGTGTGTTACATTGACAGAGTGGGGTTAATCTGCTCTTCCCTGGGTGTGTTACATTGACAGAGTGGGGTCAGTGTGTTCTTCCCAGATTGTGTTACATTCACAGAGTGGGGTCAGTCTGCTCTTCCCTGGGTGTGTTACATTGACAGAGTGGTGTCAGTCTGATGTTCCCTGGGTATTGTACATTTACAGAGTGGGGTCAGTCTGCTCTTCCCTGGGTGTGTTACATTCACAGAGTGGGGTCAGTCTGCTCTTCCCTGGGTGTGTTACATTGACAGAGTGGGTTCAGTCTGCTCTTCCCTGGGTGTGTTACATTGACAGAGTGGGGTCAGTCTGCTCTTCCCTGGGTGTGTTACATTGACAGAGTGGGGTCAGTCTGCTCTTCCCTGGGTGTGTTACATTGTCAGAGTGGGGTCAGTCTGCTCTTCCCTGGGTGTGTTACATTGTCAGAGTGGGGTCAGTGTGCTCTTCCCTGAGTGTGTTACATTGATAGAGTGGGATCAGTCTGCTCTTCCCTGGGTATGTTACTTGACAGAGTGGGGTCAGTCTGTTCTTCCCTGGGAGTGTTACATTGACAGAGTGGGTCAGTCTGCTCTTCCCTGGGTGTGTTACATTGACATAGTGGCGTCAGTCTGCTCTTCCCTGGGTGTGATACATTGACTTAGTGTGCTCAGTCTTCCCTTCACTGGGTGGGTTACATTGACAGAGTGGGGTCAGTCTGTTCTTCCCTGAGAGTGTTACATTGACAGAGTGGCGTCAGTCTGCTCTTTCCTGGGTGTGTTACATTGACAGAGTGGGGTCAGTCTGCTCTTCCCTGGGTGTGTTACATTCACAGAGTGGGGTCAGTCTGCTCTCCCCTGGGTTTGTAACATTTTAAGAGTGGGGTCAGTCTGCTCTTCCCTGGGTGTGTTACATTGACAGAGTGGAGTCAGTCTGCTCTTCCCTGGGTGTGTTACATTGACAGAGTGGGGTCAGTCTGCTCTTCCCTGCGGATGTTATATTGACAGAGTGGCGTCAGTCTGCACTTCCCTGGGTGTGTTACATTGACAGAGTGGGGTCAATCTGCTCATCCCTGGGTGTGTTACATTGACAGAGTGAGGTCAGTCTGCTCTTCCCTGGGTGTGTTACATTGACAGAGTGCGGTCAGTCTGCACTTCCCTGGGTGTGTTACATTGACAGAGTGGGGTTAATCTGCTCTTCCCTGGGTGTGTTACATTGACAGAGTGGGGTCAGTCTGTTCTTCCCAGATTGTGTTACATTGACAGAGTGGGCTCACTCTGCTCTTCCCTGTGTGTGTTACATTCACAGAGTAGGGTCAGTCTGGTCTTCCCTGGGTGGGTTACATTGACAGATTGGGGTCAGTCTGCACTTCCATGGGTGTGTTACATTGACAGAGTGGGGTCAGTCTGCTCTTCCCTGGGTGTGTTACATTGACAGAGTGGGGCCAGTCTGCTCTTCCCTGGATGTGTTACATTGACAGAGTGGGGTCAGTCTGCTCTTCCCTGGGTGGTTTACCTTGACAGAGTGTGATCAGTCTGCTCTTCCCTGGGTGGGTTACATTGACAGAGTGGGGTTAATCTGCTCTTCCCTGGGTATGTTATATTGACAGAGTGGGGTCAATTTGCTCATCCCTGGGTGTGTTACATTGACAGATTGGGGTCAGTCTGCTCTTCCCTGGGTATGTTACATTGACAGAGTGGGGTCAGTCTGCTTATCCCTGGGTGGGTTACATTGACAGAGTGAGGTCAGTCTGCTCTTCCCTTGGTGTGTTACATTCACAGAGTGGGGTCAGTCTGCTCTGCACTGGGTGTGTTACATTCACAGAGTGGGGTCAGTCTGCTCTTCGCTGGGTGTGTTATATTGACAGATTGGTGTCATTCTGCTCTTCCCTGGGTGTGTTATACTGACAGAGTGGTGTCAGTCTGATGTTCCCTGGGTATTGTACATTTACAGAGTGGGGTCAGTCTGCTCTTCCCTGGGTGTGTTACATTGACAGAGTGGGGTCAGTCTGCTCTTCCCTGGGTGTGTTACATTGACAGAGTGGCGTCAGTCTGCTCTTCCCTGGGTGTGTTACATTGACAGAGTGGGGTCAGTCTGCTCTTCCCTGGGTGTGTTACATTGACAGAGTGGGGTTAGTCTGCTCTTCCCTGGGTGTGTTACATTTACAGAGTGGGGTCAGTCTGCTCTTCCCTGTGTGTGTTACATTGACAGAGTGGTGTCAGTCTGCTCTTCCCTGGGTGTGTTACATTGTCAGAGTGGGGTCAGTCTGCTCTTCCCTGGGTGTGTTACATTGACAGAGTGAGGTCAGTCTGCTCTTGCCTGGGTGGGTTACATTGACAGAGTGGTATCAGTCTGATATTTGCTGGGTATTGTACATTGACAGAGTGGGGTCAGTCTGCTCTTCCCTGGGTGTGTTACATTGACAGAGTGAGGTCAGTCTGCTCTTCCCTTGGTGTGTTACATTCACAGAGTGTGGTCAGTCTGCTCTTCGCTGGGTGTGTTACATTCACAGATTGGGGTCAGTCTGATCTTCGCTGGGTGTGTTATATTGACAGAGTGGGGTCAGTCTGCTCTCTCCCTGGGTGTGTTACATTCACAGATTGGGGTCATTCTGCTCTTCCCTGGGTGTGTGATACTGACAGAGTGGTGTCAGTCTGATGTTCCCTGGGTATTGTACATTTACAGAGTGGGGTCAGTCTGCTCTTCCCTGGGTGTGTTCCATTGACAGAGTGGGGTCAGTCTGCTCTTCCCTGGGTGTGTTACATTCACAGAGTGGGGTCAGTCTGCTCTTCCCTGGGTGTGTTACATTGACAGAGTGGGGTCAGTCTGCTCTTCCCTGGGTGTGTTACATTGACAGAGTGGGGTCAGTCTGCTCTTCCCTGGGTGTGTTACATTGACAGAGTGGGGTCAGTCTGCTCTTCCCTGGGTGTGTTACATTGTCAGAGTGGGGTCAGTCTGCTCTTCCCTGGGTGTGTTACATTGTCAGAGTGGGGTCAGTCTGCTCTTCCCTGGGTGTGTTACATTGATAGAGTGGGATCAGTCTTCTCTTCCCTGGGTATGTTACTTTGACAGAGTGGGGTCAGTCTGTTCTTCCCTGGGAGTGTTACATTGACAGAGTGGGGTCAGTCTGCTCTTCCCTGGGTGTGTTACATTGACATAGTGGCGTCAGTTTGCTCTTCCCTGGGTGTGATACATTGACTTAGTGTGGTCAGTCTTCCCTTCACTGGGTGGGTTACATTGACAGAGTGGGGTCAGTCTGTTCTTCCCTGGGAGTGTTACATTGACACAGTGGGGTTAGTCTGGTCTTCCCTGGGTGGGTTACATTGACAGATTGGAGTCAGGCTGGACTTCCCTGGGTGTGTTACATTGACAGAGTGGGGTTAATCTGCTCTTCCCTGGGTGTGTAACATTGACAGAGTGAGGTCAGTCTGCTCTTGCCTGGGTGGGTTACATTGACAGAGTGGGGTCAGTCTGCACTTCCCTGGGTGTGTAACATTGATAGAGTGAGGTCAGTCTGCTCTTCCCTGGGTGGGTTACATTGACAGAGTGGCGTCAGTCTGCTCTTTCCTGGGTGTGTTACATTGACAGAGTGGGGTCAGTCTGCTCGTCCCTGGGTGTGTTACATTCACAGAGTGGGGTCAGTCTGCTCTCCCCTGGGTGTGTTACATTTTAAGAGTGGGGTCAGTCTGCTCTTCCCTGGGTGTGTTACATTGACAGAGTGGAGTCAGTCTGCTCTTCCCTGGGTGTGTTACATTGACAGAGTGGGGTCAGTCTGCTCTTCCCTGCGGATGTTATATTGACAGAGTGGGGTCAGTCTGCACTTCCCTGGGTGTGTTACATTGACAGAGTGAGGTCAGTCTGCTCTTCCCTGGGTGTGTTACATTGACAGAGTGGGGTCAGTCTTCTCTTCCCGTGGTGTGTTACATTGACAGAGTGGGGTCAATCTGCTCATCCCTGGGTGTGTTACATTGACAGAGTGAGGTCAGTCTGCTCTTCCCTGGGTGTGTTACATTGACAGAGTGCGGTCAGTCTGCACTTCCCTGGGTGTGTTACATTGACAGAGTGGGGTTAATCTGCTCTTCCCTGGGTGTGTTACATTGACAGAGTGGGGTCAGTCTGTTCTTCCCAGATTGTGTTACATTGACAGAGTGGGCTCACTCTGCTCTTCCCTGGGTGTGTTACATTCACAGAGTAGGGTCAGTCTGGTCTTCCCTGGGTGGGTTACATTGACAGATTGGGGTCAGTCTGCACTTCCATGGGTGTGTTACATTGACAGAGTGGGGTCAGTCTGCTCTTCCCTGGGTGTGTTACATTGACAGAGTGGGGCCAGTCTGCTCTTCCCTGGGTGTGTGACATTGACAGAGTGGGGTCAGTCTGCTCTTCCCTGGGTGTGTTACATTGACAGAGTGGGGTCAGTGTGTTCTTCCCAGATTGTGTTACATTCACAGAGTGGGGTCAGTCTGCTCTTCCCTGGGTGTGTTACATTGACAGAGTGAGGTCAGTCTGCTCTTCCCTTGGTGTGTTACATTCACAAAGTGGGGTCAGTCTGCTCTTCGCTGGGTGTGTTACATTCACAGATTGGGGTCAGTCTGCTCTTCGCTGGGTGTGTTACATTGACAGAGTGGTGTCAGTCTGATGTTCCCTGGGTATTGTACATTTACAGAGTGGGGTCAGTCTGCTCTTCCCTGGGTGTGTTACATTCACAGAGTGGGGTCAGTCTGCTCTTCCCTGGGTGTGTTACATTGATAGAGTGGGATCAGTCTGCTCTTCCCTGGGTATGTTACTTTGACAGAGTGGGGTCAGTCTGTTCTTCCCTGGGAGTGTTACATTGACAGAGTGGGGTCAGTCTGCTCTTCCCTGGGTGTGTTACATTGACATAGTGGCGTCAGTCTGCTCTTCCCTGGGTGTGATACATTGACTTAGTGTGGTCAGTCTTCCCTTCACTGGGTGGGTTACATTGACAGAGTGGGGTCAGTCTGTTCTTCCCTGGGAGTGTTACATTGACAGAGTGGGGTTAGTCTGGTCTTCCCTGGGTGGGTTACATTGACAGATTGGAGTCAGGCTGGACTTCCCTGGGTGTGTTACATTGACAGAGTGGGGTTAATCTGCTCTTCCCTGGGTGTGTAACATTGACAGAGTGAGGTCAGTCTGCTCTTGCCTGGGTGGGTTACATTGACAGAGTGGGGTCAGTCTGTACTTCCCTGGATGTGTAACATTGATAGAGTGAGGTCAGTCTGCTCTTTCCTGGGTGTGTTACATTGACAGAGTGGGGTCAGTCTGCTCTTCCCTGGGTGTGTTACATTCACAGAGTGGGGTCAGTCTGCTCTCCCCTGGGTGTGTTACATTTTAAGAGTGGGGTCAGTCTGCTCTTCCCTGGGTGTGTTACATTGACAGAGTGGAGTCAGTCTGCTCTTCCCTGGGTGTGTTACATTGACAGAGTGGGGTCAGTCTGCTCTTCCCTGCGGATGTTATATTGACAGAGTGGGGTCAGTCTGCACTTCCCTGGGTGTGTTACATTGACAGAGTGATGTCAGTCTGCTCTTCCCTGGGTGTGTTACATTGACAGAGTGGGGTCAGTCTTCTCTTCCCGTGGTGTGTTACATTGACAGAGTGGGGTCAATCTGCTCATCCCTGGGTGTGTTACATTGACAGAGTGAGGTCAGTCTGCTCTTCCCTGGGTGTGTTACATTGACAGAGTGCGGTCAGTCTGCACTTCCCTGGGTGTGTTACATTGACAGAGTGGGGTTAATCTGCTCTTCCCTGGGTGTGTTACATTGACAGAGTGGGGTCAGTGTGTTCTTCCCAGATTGTGTTACATTCACAGAGTGGGGTCAGTCTGCTCTTCCCTGGGTGTGTTACATTGACAGAGTGAGGTCAGTCTGCTCTTCCCTTGGTGTGTTACATTCACAAAGTGGGGTCAGTCTGCTCTTCGCTGGGTGTGTTACATTCACAGATTGGGGTCAGTCTGCTCTTCGCTGGGTGTGTTACATTGACAGAGTGGGGTCAGTCTGTTCTTCCCAGATTGTGTTACATTGACAGAGTGGGCTCACTCTGCTCTTCCCTGGGTGTGTTACATTCACAGAGTAGGGTCAGTCTGGTCTTCCCTGGGTGGGTTACATTGACAGATTGGGGTCAGTCTGCACTTCCATGGGTGTGTTACATTGACAGAGTGGGGTCAGTCTGCTCTTCCCTGGGTGTGTTACATTGACAGAGTGGGGCCAGTCTGCTCTTCCCTGGGTGTGTGACATTGACAGAGTGGGGTCAGTCTGCTCTTCCCTGGGTGTGTTACATTGACAGAGTGGGGTTAATCTGCTCATCCCTGGGTGTGTTACATTGACAGAGTGAGGTCAGTCTGCTCTTCCCTGGGTGTGTTACATTGACAGAGTGCGGTCAGTCTGCACTTCCCTGGGTGTGTTACTTTGACAGAGTGGGGTTAATCTGCTTATCCCTGGGTGTGTTACATTTTCAGAGTGAGGTCAGTCTGCTCTTCCCTGGGTGTGTTACATTGACAGAGTGGGGACAGTCTGCTCTTCCCTGGGTGTGTTACATTGACACAGTGGGGTCAGTCTGCTCTTCCCTGGGTGTGTTACCTTAGACACAGTGGGGTCAGTCTGCTCTTCCCTGGGTATGTTACATTGACAGAGTGGGGTCAGTCTGCTTATCCCTGGGTGGGTTACATTGACAGAGTGAGGTCAGTCTGCTCTTCCCTTGGTGTGTTACATTCACAGAGTGGGGTCAGTCTGCTCTGCACTGGGTGTGTTACATTCACAGAGTGGGGTCAGTCTGCTCTTCGCTGGGTGTGTTATATTGACAGATTGGTGTCATTCTGCTCATCCCTGGGTGTGTTATACTGACAGAGTGGTGTCAGTCTGATGTTCCCTGGGTATTGTACATTTACAGAGTGGGGTCAGTCTGCTCTTCCCTGGGTGTGTTACATTGACAGAGTGGGGTCAATCTGCTCTTCCCTGGGTGTGTTCCATTGACAGAGTGGTGTCAGTCTGCTCTTCCCTGGGTGTGTTACATTGACAGAGTGGGGTCAGTCTGCTCTTCCCTGGGTGTGTTACATTGACAGAGTGGGGTCAGTCTGCTCTTCCCTGGGTGTGTTACATTGACAGAGTGGGGTCAGTCTGCTCTTCCCTGGGTGTGTTACATTGACAGAGTGGGGTTAGTCTGCTCTTCCCTGGGTGTGTTACATTGACAGAGTGGGGTCAGTCTGCTCTTCCCTGTGTGTGTTACATTGACAGAGTGGTGTCAGTCTGCTCTTCCCTGGGTGTGTTACATTGTCAGAGTGGGGTCAGTCTGCTCTTCCCTGGGTGTGTTACATTGACAGAGTGAGGTCAGTCTGCTCTTGCCTGGGTGGGTTACATTGACAGAGTGGTATCAGTCTGATGTTTGCTGGGTATTGTACATTGACAGAGTGGGGTCAGTCTGCTCTTCCCTGGGTGTGTTACATTGACAGAGTGAGGTCAGTCTGCTCTTCCCTTGGTGTGTTACATTCACAGAGTGTGGTCAGTCTGCTCTTCGCTGGGTGTGTTACATTCACAGATTGGGGTCAGTCTGATCTTCGCTGGGTGTGTGACATTGACAGAGTGGGGTCAGTCTGCTCTTCCCTGGGTGTGTTACATTGACAGAGTGGGGTTAATCTGCTCATCCCTGGGTGTGTTACATTGACAGAGTGAGGTCAGTCTGCTCTTCCCTGGGTGTGTTACATTGACAGAGTGCGGTCAGTCTGCACTTCCCTGGGTGTGTTACTTTGACAGAGTGGGGTTAATCTGCTTATCCCTGGGTGTGTTACATTTTCAGAGTGAGGTCAGTCTGCTCTTCCCTGGGTGTGTTACATTGACAGAGTGGGGACAGTCTGCTCTTCCCTGGGTGTGTTACATTGACACAGTGGGGTCAGTCTGCTCTTCCCTGGGTGTGTTACCTTAGACACAGTGGGGTCAGTCTGCTCTTCCCTGGGTATGTTACATTGACAGAGTGGGGTCAGTCTGCTTATCCCTGGGTGGGTTACATTGACAGAGTGAGGTCAGTCTGCTCTTCCCTTGGTGTGTTACATTCACAGAGTGGGGTCAGTCTGCTCTGCACTGGGTGTGTTACATTCACAGAGTGGGGTCAGTCTGCTCTTCGCTGGGTGTGTTATATTGACAGATTGGTGTCATTCTGCTCTTCCCTGGGTGTGTTATACTGACAGAGTGGTGTCAGTCTGATGTTCCCTGGGTATTGTACATTTACAGAGTGGGGTCAGTCTGCTCTTCCCTGGGTGTGTTACATTGACAGAGAAGGGGTCAATCTGCTCTTCCCTGGGTGTGTTCCATTGACAGAGTGGTGTCAGTCTGCTCTTCCCTGGGTGTGTTACATTGACAGAGTGGGGTCAGTCTGCTCTTCCCTGGGTGTGTTACATTGACAGAGTGGGGTCAGTCTGCTCTTCCCTGGGTGTGTTACATTGACAGAGTGGGGTCAGTCTGCTCTTCCCTGGGTGTGTTACATTGACAGAGTGGGGTTAGTCTGCTCTTCCCTGGGTGTGTTACATTGACAGAGTGGGGTCAGTCTGCTCTTCCCTGTGTGTGTTACATTGACAGAGTGGTGTCAGTCTGCTCTTCCCTGGGTGTGTTACATTGTCAGAGTGGGGTCAGTCTGCTCTTCCCTGGGTGTGTTACATTGACAGAGTGAGGTCAGTCTGCTCTTGCCTGGGTGGGTTACATTGACAGAGTGGTATCAGTCTGATGTTTGCTGGGTATTGTACATTGACAGAGTGGGGTCAGTCTGCTCTTCCCTGGGTGTGTTACATTGACAGAGTGAGGTCAGTCTGCTCTTCCCTTGGTGTGTTACATTCACAGAGTGTGGTCAGTCTGCTCTTCGCTGGGTGTGTTACATTCACAGATTGGGGTCAGTCTGATCTTCGCTGGGTGTGTTATATTGACAGAGTGGGGTCAGTCTGCTCTCTCCCTGGGTGTGTTACATTCACAGATTGGGGTCATTCTGCTCTTCCCTGGGTGTGTGATACTGACAGAGTGGTGTCAGTCTGATGTTCCCTGGGTATTGTACATTTACAGAGTGGGGTCAGTCTGCTCTTCCCTGGGTGTGTTACATTGACAGAGTGGGGTTAATCTGCTCATCCCAGGGTGTGTTACATTGACAGAGTGAGGTCAGTCTGCTCTTCCCTGGGTGTGTTACATTGACAGAGTGCGGTCAGTCTGCACTTCCCTGGGTGTGTTACTTTGACAGAGTGGGGTTAATCTGCTTATCCCTGGGTGTGTTACATTTTCAGAGTGAGGTCAGTCTGCTCTTCCCTGGGTGTGTTACATTGACAGAGTGGGGACAGTCTGCTCTTCCCTGGGTGTGTTACATTGACACAGTGGGGTCAGTCTGCTCTTCCCTGGGTGTGTTACCTTAGACACAGTGGGGTCAGTCTGCTCTTCCCTGGGTATGTTACATTGACAGAGTGGGGTCAGTCTGCTTATCCCTGGGTGGGTTACATTGACAGAGTGAGGTCAGTCTGCTCTTCCCTTGGTGTGTTACATTGACAGAGTGGGGTTAATCTGCTTATCCCTGGGTGTGTTACATTTTCAGAGTGAGGTCAGTCTGCTCTTCCCTGGGTGTGTTACATTGACAGAGTGGGGACAGTCTGCTCTTCCCTGGGTGTGTTACATTGACAGAGTGCGGTCAGTCTGCACTTCCCTGGGTGTGTTACATTGACAGAGTGGGGTTAATCTGCTCTTCCCTGGGTGTGTTACATTGACAGAGTGGGGTCAGTCTGCTCTTCCCTGCGGATGTTATATTGACAGAGTGGGGTCAGTCTGCACTTCCCTGGGTGTGTTACATTGACAGAGTGAGGTCAGTCTGCTCTTCCCTGGGTGTGTTACATTGACAGAGTGGGGTCAGTCTTCTCTTCCCGTGGTGTGTTACATTGACAGAGTGGGGTCAATCTGCTCATCCCTGGGTGTGTTACATTGACAGAGTGAGGTCAGTCTGCTCTTCCCTGGGTGTGTTACATTGACAGAGTGCGGTCAGTCTGCACTTCCCTGGGTGTGTTACATTGACAGAGTGGGGTTAATCTGCTCTTCCCTGGGTGTGTTACATTGACAGAGTGGGGTCAGTCTGTTCTTCCCAGATTGTGTTACATTGACAGTGTGGGGTCACTCTGCTCTTCCCTGGGTGTGTTACATTCACAGAGTAGGGTCAGTCTGGTCTTCCCTGGGTGGGTTACATTGACAGATTGGGGTCAGTCTGCACTTCCATGGGTGTGTTACATTGACAGAGTGGGGTCAGTCTGCTCTTCCCTGGGTGTGTTACATTGACAGAGTGGGGCCAGTCTGCTCTTCCCTGGGTGTGTGACATTGACAGAGTGGGGTCAGTCTGCTCTTCCCTGGGTGTGTTACATTGACAGAGTGGGGTTAATCTGCTCATCCCTGGGTGTGTTACATTGACAGAGTGAGGTCAGTCTGCTCTTCCCTGGGTGTGTTACATTGACAGAGTGCGGTCAGTCTGCTCTTCCCTGTGTGTGTTACATTCACAGAGTGGGGTCAGTCTGCTCTTCCCTGGGTGTGTTACTTTGACAGAGTGGGGTTAATCTGCTTATCCCTGGGTGTGTTACATTTTCAGAGTGAGGTCAGTCTGCTCTTCCCTGGGTGTGTTACATTGACAGAGTGGGGACAGTCTGCTCTTCCCTGGGTGTGTTACATTGACACAGTGGGGTCAGTCTGCTCTTCCCTGGGTGTCTTACCTTAGACACAGTGGGGTCAGTCTGCTCTTCCCTGGGTGTGTTACATTGACAGAGTGGGGTCAGTCTTCTCTTCCCGTGGTGTGTTACATTGACAGAGTGGGGTCAATCTGCTCATCCCTGGGTGTGTTACATTGACAGAGTGAGGTCAGTCTGCTCTTCCCTGGGTGTGTTACATTGACAGAGTGCGGTCAGTCTGCACTTCCCTGGGTGTGTTACATTGACAGAGTGGGGTCAGTCTGCTCTTCCCTGGGTGTGTTACATTGACAGAGTGAGGTCAGTCTGCTCTTCCCTTGGTGTGTTACATTCACAAAGTGGGGTCAGTCTGCTCTTCGCTGGGTGTGTTACATTCACAGATTGGGGTCAGTCTGCTCTTCGCTGGGTGTGTTACATTGACAGAGTGGTGTCAGTCTGATGTTCCCTGGGTATTGTACATTTACAGAGTGGGGTCAGTCTGCTCTTCCCTGGGTGTGTTACATTCACAGAGTGGGGTCAGTCTGCTCTTCCCTGGGTGTGTTACATTGATAGAGTGGGATCAGTCTGCTCTTCCCTGGGTATGTTACTTTGACAGAGTGGGGTCAGTCTGTTCTTCCCTGGGAGTGTTACATTGACAGAGTGGGGTCAGTCTGCTCTTCCCTGGGTGTGTTACATTGACATAGTGGCGTCAGTCTGCTCTTCCCTGGGTGTGATACATTGACTTAGTGTGGTCAGTCTTCCCTTCACTGGGTGGGTTACATTGACAGAGTGGGGTCAGTCTGTTCTTCCCTGGGAGTGTTACATTGACAGAGTGGGGTTAGTCTGGTCTTCCCTGGGTGGGTTACATTGACAGATTGGAGTCAGGCTGGACTTCCCTGGGTGTGTTACATTGACAGAGTGGGGTTAATCTGCTCTTCCCTGGGTGTGTAACATTGACAGAGTGAGGTCAGTCTGCTCTTGCCTGGGTGGGTTACATTGACAGAGTGGGGTCAGTCTGTACTTCCCTGGATGTGTAACATTGATAGAGTGAGGTCAGTCTGCTCTTTCCTGGGTGTGTTACATTGACAGAGTGGGGTCAGTCTGCTCTTCCCTGGGTGTGTTACATTCACAGAGTGGGGTCAGTCTGCTCTCCCCTGGGTGTGTTACATTTTAAGAGTGGGGTCAGTCTGCTCTTCCCTGGGTGTGTTACATTGACAGAGTGGAGTCAGTCTGCTCTTCCCTGGGTGTGTTACATTGACAGAGTGGGGTCAGTCTGCTCTTCCCTGCGGATGTTATATTGACAGAGTGGGGTCAGTCTGCACTTCCCTGGGTGTGTTACATTGACAGAGTGATGTCAGTCTGCTCTTCCCTGGGTGTGTTACATTGACAGAGTGGGGTCAGTCTTCTCTTCCCGTGGTGTGTTACATTGACAGAGTGGGGTCAATCTGCTCATCCCTGGGTGTGTTACATTGACAGAGTGAGGTCAGTCTGCTCTTCCCTGGGTGTGTTACATTGACAGAGTGCGGTCAGTCTGCACTTCCCTGGGTGTGTTACATTGACAGAGTGGGGTTAATCTGCTCTTCCCTGGGTGTGTTACATTGACAGAGTGGGGTCAGTGTGTTCTTCCCAGATTGTGTTACATTCACAGAGTGGGGTCAGTCTGCTCTTCCCTGGGTGTGTTACATTGACAGAGTGAGGTCAGTCTGCTCTTCCCTTGGTGTGTTACATTCACAAAGTGGGGTCAGTCTGCTCTTCGCTGGGTGTGTTACATTCACAGATTGGGGTCAGTCTGCTCTTCGCTGGGTGTGTTACATTGACAGAGTGGTGTCAGTCTGATGTTCCCTGGGTATTGTACATTTACAGAGTGGGGTCAGTCTGCTCTTCCCTGGGTGTGTTACATTCACAGAGTGGGGTCAGTCTGCTCTTCCCTGGGTGTGTTACATTGACAGAGTGGGGTCAGTCTGCTCTTCCCTGGGTGTGTTACATTGACAGAGTGGGGTCAGTCTGCTCTTCCCTGGGTGTGTTACATTGACAGTGTGGGGTCAGTCTGCTCTTCCCTGGGTGTGTTACATTGTCAGAGTGGGGTCAGTGTGCTCTTCCCTGAGTGTGTTACATTGATAGAGTGGGATCAGTCTGCTCTTCCCTGGGTATGTTACTTAACAGAGTGGGGTCAGTCTGTTCTTCCCTGGGAGTGTTACATTGACAGAGTGGGTCAGTCTGCTCTTCCCTGGGTGTGTTACATTGACATAGTGGCGTCAGTCTGCTCTTCCCTGGGTGTGATACATTGACTTAGTGTGGTCAGTCTTCCCTTCACTGGGTGGGTTACATTGACAGAGTGGGGTTAGTCTGGTCTTCCCTGGGTGGGTTACATTGACAGATTGGAGTCAGGCTGGACTTCCCTGGGTGTGTTACATTGACAGAGTGGGGTTAATCTGCTCTTCCCTGGGTGTGTAACATTGACAGAGTGAGGTCAGTCTGCTCTTGCTTGGGTGGGTTACATTGACAGAGTGGGGTCAGTCTGCACTTCCCTGGTTGTGTAACATTGATAGAGTGAGGTCAGTCTGCTCTTCCCTGGGTGGGTTACATTGACAGAGTGGCGTCAGTCTGCTCTTTCCTGGGTGTGTTACATTGACAGAGTGGGGTCAGTCTGCTCTTCCCTGGGTGTGTTACATTCACAGAGTGGGGTCAGTCTGCTCTCCCCTGGGTTTGTTACATTTTAAGAGTGGGGTCAGTCTGCTCTTCCCTGGGTGTGTTACATTGACAGAGTGGAGTCAGTCTGCTCTTCCCTGGGTGTGTTACATTGACAGAGTGGGGTCAGTCTGCTCTTCCCTGCGGATGTTATATTGACAGAGTGGCGTCAGTGTGCACTTCCCTGGGTGTGTTACATTGACAGAGTGGGGTCAATCTGCTCATCCCTGGGTGTGTTACATTGACAGAGTGAGGTCAGTCTGCTCTTCCCTGGGTGTGTTACATTGACAGAGTGCGGTCAGTCTGCACTTCCCTGGGTGTGTTACATTGACAGAGAGGGGTTAATCTGCTCTTCCCTGGGTGTGTTACATTGACAGAGTGGGGTCAGTCTGTTCTTCCCAGATTGTGTTACATTGACAGAGTGGGGTCAGTCTGCTCTTCCCTGGGTGTGTTACATTGACAGAGTGGGGTTAATCTGCTCATCCCTGGGTGTGTTACATTGACAGAGTGAGGTCAGTCTGCTCTTCCCTGGGTGTGTTACTTTGACAGAGTTGGGTTAATCTGCTTATCCCTGGGTGTGTTACATTGACAGAGTGAGGTCAGTCTGCTCTTCCCTGGGTGTGTTACATTGACAGAGTGGGGACAGTCTGCTCTTCCCTGGGTGTGTTACATTGACACAGTGGGGTCAGTCTGCTCTTCCCTGGGTGTGTTACCTTAGACACAGTGGGGTCAGTCTGCTCTTCCCTGGGTGTGTTACATTGACAGAGTGGGGTCCGTCTGCTCTTCCCTGTGTGTGTTACATTGACAGTGTGGGGTCAGTCTGCTCTTCCCTGGGTGTGTTACAGTGACAGAGTGGGATCAGTCTGCTCTTCCCTGGGTGGTTTAGCTTGACAGAGTGTGATCAGTCTGCTCTTCCCTGGGTGGGTTACATTGACAGAGTGGGGTTAATCTGCTCTTCCCTGGGTATGTTATATTGACAGAGTGGGGTCAATTTGCTCATCCCTGGGTGTGTTACATTGACAGATTGGGGTCAGTCTGCTCTTCCCTGGGTATGTTACATTGACAGAGTGGGGTCAGTCTGCTTATCCCTGGGTGGGTTACATTGACAGAGTGAGGTCAGTCTGCTCTTCCCTTGGTGTGTTACATTCACAGAGTGGGGTCAGTCTGCTCTGCGCTGGGTGTGTTACATTCACAGAGTGGGGTCAGTCTGCTCTTCGCTGGGTGTGTTATATTGACAGATTGGTGTCATTCTGCTCTTCCCTGGGTGTGTTATACTGACAGAGTGGTGTCAGTCTGATGTTCCCTGGGTATTGTACATTTACAGAGTGGGGTCAGTCTGCTCTTCCCTGGGTGTGTTACATTGACAGAGTGGGGTCAATCTGCTCTTCCCTGGGTGTGTTCCATTGACAGAGTGGTGTCAGTCTGCTCTTCCCTGGGTGTGTTACATTCACAGAGTGGGGTCAGTCTGCTCTTCCCTGGGTGTGTTACATTGACAGAGTGGGGTCAGTCTGCTCTTCCCTGGGTGTGTTACATTGACAGAGTGGGGTCAGTCTGCTCTTCCCTGGGTGTGTTACATTGACAGAGTGGGGTAAGTCTGCTCTTCCCTGGGTGTGTTACATTGTCAGAGTGGGGTCAGTCTGCTCTTCCCTGGGTGTGTTACATTGACAGAGTGAGGTCAGTCTGCTCTTGCCTGGGTGGGTTACATTGACAGAGTGGTATCAGTCTGATGTTTGCTGGGTATTGTACATTGACAGAGTGGGGTCAGTCTGCTCTTCCCTGGGTGTGTTACATTCACAGAGTGTGGTCAGTCTGCTCTTCGCTGGGTGTGTTACATTCACAGATTGGGGTCAGTCTGATCTTCGCTGGGTGTGTTATATTGACAGAGTGGGGTCAGTCTGCTCTTCCCTGGGTGTGTTACATTCACAGATTGGGGTCATTCTGCTCTTCCCTGGGTGTGTGATACTGACAGAGTGGTGTCAGTCTGATGTTCCCTGGGTATTGTACATTTACAGAGTGGGGTCAGTCTGCTCTTCCCTGGGTGTGTTACATTGACAGAGTGGGGTCAATCAGCTCTTCCCTGGGTGTGTTCCATTGACAGAGTGGGGTCAGTCTGCTCTTCCCTGGGTGTGTTACATTCACAGAGTGGGGTCAGTCTGCTCTTCCCTGGGTGTGTTACATTGACAGAGTGGGGTCAGTCTGCTCTTCCCTGGGTGTGTTACATTGACAGAGTGGGGTCAGTCTGCTCTTCCCTGGGTGTGTTACATTGACAGAGTGGGGTCAGTCTGCTCTTCCCTGGGTGTGTTACATTGTCAGAGTGGGGTCAGTCTGCTCTTCCCTGGGTGTGTTACATTGTCAGAGTGGGGTCAGTCTACTCTTCCCTGGGTGTGTTACATTGATAGAGTGGGATCAGTCTGCTCTTCCCTGGGTATGTTACTTTGACAGAGTGGGGTCAGTCTGTTCTTCCCTGGGAGTGTTACATTGACAGAGTGGGGTCAGTCTGCTCTTCCCTGGGTGTGTTACATTGACATAGTGGCGTCAGTCTGCTCTTCCCTGGGTGTGATACATTGACTTAGTGTGGTCAGTCTTCCCTTCACTGGGTGGGTTACATTGACAGAGTGGGGTCAGTCTGTTCTTCCCTGGGAGTGTTACATTGACACAGTGGGGTTAGTCTGGTCTTCCCTGGGTGGGTTACATTGACAGATTGGAGTCAGGCTGGACTTCCCTGGGTGTGTTACATTGACAGAGTGGGGTTAATCTGCTCTTCCCTGTGTGTGTAACATTGACAGAGTGAGGTCAGTCTGCTTTTGCCTGGGTGGGTTACATTGACAGAGTGGGGTCAGTCTGCACTTCCCTGGGCGTGTAACATTGATAGAGTGAGGTCAGTCTGCTCTTCCCTGGGTGGGTTACATTGACAGAGTGGCGTCAGTCTGCTCTTTCCTGGGTGTGTTACATTGACAGAGTGGGGTCAGTCTGCTCGTCCCTGGGTGTGTTACATTCAAAGAGTGGGGTCAGTCTGCTCTCCCCTGGGTGTGTTACATTTTAAGAGTGGGGTCAGTCCGCTCTTCCCTGGGTGTGTTACATTGACAGAGTGGAGTCAGTCTGCTCTTCCCTGGGTGTGTTACATTGACAGAGTGGGGTCAGTCTGCTCTTCCCTGCGGATGTTATATTGACAGAGTGGGGTCAGTCTGCACTTCCCTGGGTGTGTTACATTGACAGAGTGAGGTCAGTCTGCTCTTCCCTGGGTGTGTTACATTGACAGAGTGGGGTCAGTCTTCTCTTCCCGTGGTGTGTTACATTGACAGAGTGGGGTCAATCTGCTCATCCCTGGGTGTGTTACATTGACAGAGTGAGGTCAGTCTGCTCTTCCCTGGGTGTGTTACATTGACAGAGTGCGGTCAGTCTGCACTTCCCTGGGTGTGTTACATTGACAGAGTGGGGTTAATCTGCTCTTCCCTGGGTGTGTTACATTGACAGAGTGGGGTCAGTCTGTTCTTCCCAGATTGCGTTACATTGACAGAGTGGGCTCACTCTGCTCTTCCCTGGGTGTGTTACATTCACAGAGTAGGGTCAGTCTGGTCTTCCCTGGGTGGGTTACATTGACAGATTGGGGTCAGTCTGCACTTCCATGGGTGTGTTACATTGACAGAGTGGGGTCAGTCTGCTCTTCCCTGGGTGTGTTACATTGACAGAGTGGGGCCAGTCTGCTCTTCCCTGGGTGTGTGACATTGACAGAGTGGGGTCAGTCTGCTCTTCCCTGGGTGTGTTACATTGACAGAGTGGGGTTAATCTGCTCATCCCTGGGTGTGTTACATTGACAGAGTGAGGTCAGTCTGCTCTTCCCTGGGTGTGTTACATTGACAGAGTGCGGTCAGTCTGCACTTCCCTGGGTGTGTTACTTTGACAGAGTGGGGTTAATCTGCTTATCCCTGGGTGTGTTACATTTTCAGAGTGAGGTCAGTCTGCTCTTCCCTGGGTGTGTTACATTGACAGAGTGGGGACAGTCTGCTCTTCCCTGGGTGTGTTACATTGACACAGTGGGGTCAGACTGCTCTTCCCTGGGTGTGTTACCTTAGACACAGTGGGGTCAGTCTGCTCTTCCCTGGGTGTGTTACATTGACAGAGTGGGATCAGTCTTCTCTTCCCGTGGTGTGTTACATTGACAGAGTGGGGTCAATCTGCTCATCCGTGGGTGTGTTACATTGACAGAGTGAGGTCAGTCTGATCTTCCCTGGGTGTGTTACATTGACAGAGTGCGGTCAGTCTGCACTTCCCTGGGTGTGTTACATTGACAGAGTGGGGTTAATCTGCTCTTCCCTGGGTGTGTTACATTGACAGAGTGGGGTCAGTGTGTTCTTCCCAGATTGTGTTACATTCACAGATTGGGGTCAGTCTGCTCTTCGCTGGGTGTGTTACATTGACAGAGTGGTGTCAGTCTGATGTTCCCTGGGTATTGTACATTTACAGAGTGGGGTCAGTCTGCTCTTCCCTGGGTGTGTTACATTCACAGAGTGGGGTCAGTCTGCTCTTCCCTGGGTGTGTTACATTGACAGAGTGGGGTCAGTCTGCTCTTCCCTGGGTGTGTTACATTGACAGAGTGGGGTCAGTCTGCTCTTCCCTGGGTGTGTTACATTGACAGAGTGGGGTCAGTCTGCTCTTCCCTGGGTGTGTTACATTGTCAGAGTGGGGTCAGTCTGCTCTTCCCTGGGTGTGTTACATTGTCAGAGTGGGGTCAGTGTGCTCTTCCCTGAGTGTGTTACATTGATAGAGTGTTATCAGTCTGCTCTTCCCTGGGTATGTTACTTGACAGAGTGGGGTCAGTCTGTTCTTCCCTGGGAGTGTTACATTGACAGAGTGGGTCAGTCTGCTCTTCCCTGTGTGTGTTACATTGACATAGTGGCGTCAGTCTGCTCTTCCCTGGGTGTGATACATTGACTTAGTGTGGTCAGTCTTCCCTTCACTGGGTGGGTTACATTGACAGAGTGGGGTCAGTCTGTTCTTCCCTGGGAGTGTTACATTGACAGAGTGGGGTTAGTCTGGTCTTCCCTGGGTGGGTTACATTGACAGATTGGAGTCAGGCTGGACTTCCCTGGGTGTGTTACATTGACAGAGTGGGGTTAATCTGCTCTTCCCTGGGTGTGTAACATTGACAGAGTGAGGTCAGTCTGCTCTTGCTTGGGTGGGTTACATTGACAGAGTGGGGTCAGTCTGCACTTCCCTGGTTGTGTAACATTGATAGTGTGAGGTCAGTCTGCTCTTCCCTGGGTGGGTTACATTGACAGAGTGGCGTCAGTCTGCTCTTTCCTGGGTGTGTTACATTGACAGAGTGGGGTCAGTCTGCTCTTCCCTGGGTGTGTTACATTCACAGAGTGGGGTCAGTCTGCTCTCCCCTGGGTTTGTTACATTTTAAGAGTGGGGTCAGTCTGCTCTTCCCTGGGTGTGTTACATTGACAGAGTGGAGTCAGTCTGCTCTTCCCTGGGTGTGTTACATTGACAGAGTGGGGTCAGTCTGCTCTTCCCTGCGGATGTTATATTGACAGAGTGGCGTCAGTCTGCACTTCCCTGGGTGTGTTACATTGACAGAGTGGGGTCAATCTGCTCATCCCTGGGTGTGTTACATTGACAGAGTGAGGTCAGTCTGCTCTTCCCTGGGTGTGTTACATTGACAGAGTGCGGTCAGTCTGCACTTCCCTGGGTGTGTTACATTGACAGAGTGGGGTTAATCTGCTCTTCCCTGGGTGTGTTACATTCGCAGAGTGGGGTCAGTCTGCTCTTCCCAGATTGTGTTACATTGACAGAGTGGGGTCACTCTGCTCTTCCCTGGGTGTGTTACATTCACAGAGTAGGGTCAGTCTGGTCTTCCCTGGGTGGGTTACATTGACAGATTGGGGTCAGTCTGCACTTCCATGGGTGTGTTACATTGACAGAGTGGGGTCAGTCTGCTCTTCCCTGGGTGTGTTACATTGACAGAGTGGGGCCAGTCTGCTCTTCCCTGGGTGTGTTACATTGACAGAGTGGGGTCAGTCTGCTCTTCCCTGGGTGTGTTACATTGACAGAGTGGGGTTAATCTGCTCATCCCTGGGTGTGTTACATTGACAGAGTGAGGTCAGTCTGCTCTTCCCTGGGTGTGTTACATTGACAGAGTGCGGTCAGTCTGCACTTCCCTGGGTGTGTTACTTTGACAGAGTGGGGTTAATCTGCTTATCCCTGGGTGTGTTACATTGACAGAGTGAGGTCAGTCTGCTCTTCCCTGGGTGTGTTACATTGACAGAGTGGGGACAGTCTGCTCTTCCCTGGGTGTGTTACATTGACACAGTGGGGTCAGTCTGCTCTTCCCTGGGTGTGTTACCTTAGACACAGTGGGGTCAGTCTGCTCTTCCCTGGGTGTGTTACATTGACAGAGTGGGGTCCGTCTGCTCTTCCCTGTGTGTGTTACATTGACAGTGTGGGGTCAGTCTGCTCTTCCCTGGGTGTGTTACAGTGACAGAGTGGGATCAGTCTGCTCTTCCCTGGGTGGTTTACATTGACAGAGTGTGATCAGTCTGCTCTTCCCTGGGTGGGTTACATTGACAGAGTGGGGTCAGTCTGCTCTTCCCTGGGTATGTTATATTGACAGAGTGGGGTCAATTTGCTCTTCCCTGGGTGTGTTACATTGACAGATTGGGGTCAGTCTGCTCTTCCCTGGGTATGTTACATTGACAGAGTGGGGTCAGTCTGCTTATCCCTGGGTGGGTTACATTGACAGAGTGAGGTCAGTCTGCTCTTCCCTTGGTGTGTTACATTCACAGAGTGGGGTCAGTCTGCTCTGCGCTGGGTGTGTTACATTCACAGAGTGGGGTCAGTCTGCTCTTCGCTGGGTGTGTTATATTGACAGAGTGGGGTCAGTCTGCTCTTCCCTGGGTGTGTTACATTCACAGATTGGTGTCATTCTGCTCTTCCCTGGGTGTGTTATACTGACAGAGTGGTGTCAGTCTGATGTTCCCTGGGTATTGTACATTTACAGAGTGGGGTCAGTCTGCTCTTCCCTGGGTGTGTTACATTGACAGAGTGGGGTCAATCTGCTCTTCCCTGGGTGTGTTCCATTGACAGAGTGGTGTCAGTCTGCTCTTCCCTGGGTGTGTTACATTCACAGAGTGGGGTCAGTCTGCTCTTCCCTGGGTGTGTTACATTGACAGAGTGGGGTCAGTCTGCTCTTCCCTGGGTGTGTTACATTGACAGAGTGGGGTCAGTCTGCTCTTCCCTGGGTGTGTTACATTGACAGAGTGGGGTCAGTCTGCTCTTCCCTGGGTGTGTTACATTGTCAGAATGGGGTCAGTCTGCTCTTCCCTGGGTGTGTTACATTGACAGAGTGAGGTCAGTCTGCTCTTGCCTGGGTGGGTTACATTGACAGAGTGGTATCAGTCTGATGTTTGCTGGGTATTGTACATTGACAGAGTGGGGTCAGTCTGCTCTTCCCTGGGTGTGTTACATTGACAGAGTGAGGTCAGTCTGCTCTTCCCTTGGTGTGTTACATTCACAGAGTGTGGTCAGTCTGCTCTTCGCTGGGTGTGTTACATTCACAGATTGGGGTCAGTCTGATCTTCGCTGGGTGTGTTATATTGACAGAGTGGGGTCAGTCTGCTCTTCCCTGGGTGTGTTACATTCACAGATTGGGGTCATTCTGCTCTTCCCTGGGTGTGTGATACTGACAGAGTGGTGTCAGTCTGATGTTCCCTGGGTATTGTACATTTACAGAGTGGGGTCAGTCTGCTCTTCCCTGGGTATGTTACATTGACAGAGTTGGGTCAATCAGCTCTTCCCTGGGTGTGTTCCATTGACAGAGTGGGGTCAGTCTGCTCTTCCCTGGGTGTGTTACATTCACAGAGTGGGGTCAGTCTGCTCTTCCCTGGGTGTGTTACATTGACAGAGTGGGGTCAGTCTGCTCTTCCCTGGGTGTGTTACATTGACAGAGTGGGGTCAGTCTGCTCTTCCCTGGGTGTGTTACATTGACAGAGTGGGGTCAGTCTGCTCTTCCCTGGGTGTGTTACATTGTCAGAGTGGGGTCAGTCTGCTCTTCCCTGGGTGTGTTACATTGTCAGAGTGGGGTCAGTCTGCTCTTCCCTGGGTGTGTTACATTGATAGAGTGGGATCAGTCTGCTCTTCCCTGGGTATGTTACTTTGACAGAGTTGGGTCAGTATGTTCTTCGCTGGGAGTGTTACATTGACAGAGTGGGGTCAGTCTGCTCTTCCCTGGGTGTGTTACATTGACATAGTGGCGTCAGTCTGCTCTTCCCTGGGTGTGATACATTGACTTAGTGTGGTCAGTCTTCCCTTCACTGGGTGGGTTACATTGACAGAGTGGGGTCAGTCTGTTCTTCCCTGGGAGTGTTACATTGACACAGTGGGGTTAGTCTGGTCTTCCCTGGGTGGGTTACATTGACAGATTGGAGTCAGGCTGGACTTCCCTGGGTGTGTTACATTGACAGAGTGGGGTTAATCTGCTCTTCCCTGGGTGTGTAACATTGACAGAGTGAGGTCAGTCTGCTCTTGCCTGGGTGGGTTACATTGACAGAGTGGGGTCAGTCTGCACTTCCCTGGGTGTGTAACATTGATAGAGTGAGGTCAGTCTGCTCTTCCCTGGGTGGGTTACATTGACAGAGTGGCGTCAGTCTGCTCTTTCCTGGGTGTGTTACATTGACAGAGTGGGGTCAGTCTGCTCGTCCCTGGGTGTGTTACATTCACAGAGTGGGGTCAGTCTGCTCTCCCCTGGGTGTGTTACATTTTAAGAGTGGGGTCAGTCTGCTCTTCCCTGGGTGTGTTACATTGACAGAGTGGAGTCAGTCTGCTCTTCCCTGGGTGTGTTACATTGACAGAGTGGGGTCAGTCTGCTCTTCCCTGCGGATGTTATATTGACAGAGTGGGGTCAGTCTGCACTTCCCGGGGTGTGTTACATTGACAGAGTGAGGTCAGTCTGCACTTCCCTGGGTGTGTTACATTGACAGAGTGGGGTTAATCTGCTCTTCCCTGGGTGTGTTACATTGACAGAGTGGGGTCAGTCTGTTCTTCCCAGATTGTGTTACATTGACAGAGTGGGCTCACTCTGCTCTTCCCTGGGTGTGTTACATTCACAGAGTAGGGTCAGTCTGGTCTTCCCTGGGTGGGTTACATTGACAGATTGGGGTCAGTCTGCACTTCCATGGGTGTGTTACATTGACAGAGTGGGGTCAGTCTGCTCTTCCCTGGGTGTGCTACATTGACAGAGTGGGGCCAGTCTGCTCTTCCCTGGGTGTGTGACATTGACAGAGTGGGGTCAGTCTGCTCTTCCCTGGGTGTGTTACATTGACAGAGTGGGGTTAATCTGCTCATCCCTGGGTGTGTTACATTGACAGAGTGAGGTCAGTCTGCTCTTCCCTGGGTGTGTGACATTGACAGAGTGGGGTCAGTCTGCACTTCCCTGGGTGTGTTACTTTGACAGAGTGGGGTTAATCTGCTTATCCCTGGGTGTGTTACATTTTTAGAGTGAGGTCAGTCTGCTCTTCCCTGGGTGTGTTACATTGACAGAGTGGGGACAGTCTGCTCTTCCCTGGGTGTGTTACATTGACACAGTGGGGTCAGTCTGCTCTTCCCTGGGTGTGTTACCTTAGACACAGTGGGGTCAGTCTGCTCTTCCCTGGGTGTGTTACATTGACAGAGTGGGGTCCGTCTGCTCTTCCCTGTGTGTGTTACATTGACAGTGTGGGGTCAGTCTGCTCTTCCCTGGGTGTGTTACAGTGACAGAGTGGGATCAGTCTGCTCTTCCCTGGGTGGGTTACATTGACAGAGTGTGATCAGTCTGCTCTTCCCTGGGTGGGTTACATTGACAGAGTGGGGTCAGTCTGCTCTTCCCTGCGTATGTTATATTGACAGAGTGGGGTCAATTTGCTCTTCCCTGGGTGTGTTACATTGTCAGAGTGGGGTCAGTCTGCTCTTCCCTGGGTGTGTTACATTGTCAGAGTGGGGTCAGTCTGCTCTTCCCTGGGTGTGTTACATTGATAGAGTGGGATCAGTCTGCTCTTTCCTGGGTATGTTACTTTGACAGAGTGGGGTCAGTCTGTTCTTCCCTGGGAGTGTTACATTGACAGAGTGGGGTCAGTCTGCTCTTCCCTGGGTGTGTTACATTGACATAGTGGCGTCAGTCTGCTCTTCCCTGGGTGTGATACATTGACTTAGTGTGGTCAGTCTTCCCTTCACTGGGTGGGTTACATTGACAGAGTGGGGTCAGTCTGTTCTTCCCTGGGAGTGTTACATTGACACAGTGGGGTTAGTCTGGTCTTCCCTGGGTGGGTTACATTGACAGATTGGAGTCAGGCTGGACTTCCCTGGGTGTGTTACATTGACAGATTGGGGTTAATCTGCTCTTCCCTGGGTGTGTAACATTGACAGAGTGAGGTCAGTCTGCTCTTGCCTGGGTGGGTTACATTGACAGAGTGGGGTCAGTCTGCACTTCCCTGGGTGTGTAACATTGATAGAGTGAGGTCAGTCTGCTCTTCCCTGGGTGGGTTACATTGACAGAGTGGCGTCAGTCTGCTCTTTCCTGGGTGTGTTACATTGACAGAGTGGGGTCAGTCTGCTCGTCCCTGGGTGTGTTACATTCACAGAGTGGGGTCAGTCTGCTCTCCCCTGGGTGTGTTACATTTTAAGAGTGGGGTCAGTCTGCTCTTCCCTGGGTGTGTTACATTGACAGAGTGGAGTCAGTCTGCTCTTCCCTGGGTGTGTTACATTGACAGAGTGGGGTCAGTCTGCTCTTCCCTGCGGATGTTATATTGACAGACTGGGGTCAGTCTGCACTTCCCTGGGTGTGTTACATTGACAGAGTGAGGTCAGTCTGCTCTTCCCTGGGTGTGTTACATTGACAGAGTGGGGTCAGTCTTCTCTTCCCGTGGTGTGTTACATTGACAGAGTGGGGTCAATCTGCTCATCCCTGGGTGTGTTACATTGACAGAGTGAGGTCAGTCTGCTCTTCCCTGGGTGTGTTACATTGACAGAGTGCGGTCAGTCTGCACTTCCCTGGGTGTGTTACATTGACAGAGTGGGGTTAATCTGCTCTTCCCTGGGTGTGTTACATTGACAGAGTGGGGTCAGTCTGTTCTTCCCAGATTGTGTTACATTGACAGAGTGGGCTCACTCTGCTCTTCCCTGGGTGTGTTACATTCACAGAGTAGGGTCAGTCTGGTCTTCCCTGGGTGGGTTACATTGACAGATTGGGGTCAGTCTGCACTTCCATGGGTGTGTTACATTGACAGAGTGGGGTCAGTCTGCTCTTCCCTGCGTGTGTTACATTGACAGAGTGGGGCCAGTCTGCTCTTCCCTGGGTGTGTGACATTGACAGAGTGGGGTCAGTCTGCTCTTCCCTGGGTGTGTTACATTGACAGAGTGGGGTTAATCTGCTCATCCCTGGGTGTGTTACATTGACAGAGTGAGGTCAGTCTGCTCTTCCCTGGGTGTGTTACATTGACAGAGTGCGGTCAGTCTGCACTTCCCTGGGTGTGTTACTTTGACAGAATGGGGTTAATCTGCTTATCCCTGGGTGTGTTACATTTTCAGAGTGAGGTCAGTCTGCCCTTCCCTGGGTGTGTTACATTGACAGAGTGGGGACAGTCTGCTCTTCCCTTGGTGTGTTACATTGACACAGTGGGGTCAGTCTGCTCTTCCCTGGGTGTGTTACCTTAGACACAGTGGGGTCAGTCTGCTCTTCCCTGGGTGTGTTACATTGACAGAGTGGGGTCCGTCTCCTCTTCCCTGTGTGTGTTACATTGACAGTTTGGGGTCAGTCTGCTCTTCCCTGGGTGTGTTACAGTGACAGAGTGGGATCAGTCTGCTCTTCCCTGGGTGGGTTACATTGACAGAGTGTGATCAGTCTGCTCTTCCCTGGGTGGGTTACATTGACAGAGTGGGGTCAGTCTGCTCTTCCCTGGGTATGTTATATTGACAGAGTGGGGTCAATTTGCTCATCCCTGGGTGTGTTACATTGACAGTTTGGGGTCAGTCTGCTCTTCCCTGGGTATGTTGCATTGACAGAGTGGGGTCAGTCTGCTCTTCCCTGGGTGTGTTACATTGACAGAGTGGGGTCAGTCTGCACTTCCCTGGGTGTGTTACATTGACAGAGTGGGGTCAGTCTGCTTTTCCCTGGGTGTGTTACATTGACAGAGTGGGGTCAGTCTGCTTTTCCCTGGGTGTGTTACATTGACAGAGTGAGGTCAGTCTGCTCTTCCTTGTGTGTGTTACATTCACAGAGTGGGGTCAGTCTGCTCTTCCCTGGGTGTGTTACATTCACAGAGTGGGGTCAGTCTGCTTTTCCCTGGGTATGTTACATTGACAGAGTGGTGTCAGTCTGATGTTCCCTAAGTGCGTTAAATTGACAGAGTGGGGTCAGTCTGCAGTTCCCTGGGTGTGTAACATTGACAGAGTGGGGTCAGTCTGCTCTTCCCTGGGTGTGTAACATTGACAGAGTGGGGTCAGTCTGCTCTTCCCTGGGTTTATTACGTTCACAGAGTATGATCAGTCTGCTCTTCCCTGGGTGTGTTACATTCACAGAGTGGGGTCAGTCTGCTTATCCCTGGGTGGGTTACATTGACAGAGTGAGGTCAGTCTGCTCTTCCCTGGGTGTGTTACATTGACACAGTGGGGTCAGTCTGCTCTTCCCTGGGTGTGTTACCTTAGACACAGTGGGGTCAGTCTGCTCTTCCCTGGGTGGGTTACATTGACAGAGTGTGATCAGTCTGCTATTCCCTGGGTGGGTTACATTGACAGAGTGGGGTCAGTCTGCTCTTCCCTGGGTATGTTATATTGACAGAGTGGGGTCAATTTGCTCATCCCTGGGTGTGTTACATTGACAGATTGGGGTCAGTCTGCTCTTGCCTGGGTATGTTACATTGACAGAGTGGGGTCAGTCTGCTTATCCCTGGGTGGGTTACATTGACAGAGTGAGGTCAGTCTGCTCTTCCCTGGGTGTGTTACATTGACAGAGTGGGGTCAGTCTGCACTTCCCTGGGTGTGTTACATTGACAGAGTGGGGTCAGTCTGCTTTTCCCTGGGTGTGTTACATTGACAGAGTGGGGTCAGTCTGCTTTTCCCTGGGTGTGTTACATTGACAGAGTGAGGTCAGTCTGCTCTTCCCTGGGTGTGTTACATTCACAGAGTGGGGTCAGTCTGCTTTTCCCTGGGTATGTTACATTGACAGAGTGGTGTCAGTCTGATGTTCCCTAAGTGCGTTAAATTGACAGAGTGGGGTCAGTCTGCAGTTCCCTGGGTGTGTAACATTGACAGAGTAGAGTCAGTCTGCTCTTCCCTGGGTGTATTACATTCACAGAGTGGGGTCAGTCTGCTCTTCCCTGGGTTTATTACGTTCACAGAGTGGGGTCAGTCTGCTTATCCCTGGGTGGGTTACATTGACAGAGTGAGGTCAGTCTGCTCTTCCCTGGGTGTGTTACATTGACAGAGTGGGGTCAGTCTGCACTTCCCTGGGTGTGTTACATTGACAGAGTGGGGTCAGTCTGCTTTTCCCTGGGTGTGTTACATTGACAGAGTGGGGTCAGTCTGCTTTTCCCTGGGCGTGTCACATTGACAGAGTGGGGTCAGTCTGCTCTTCCCTGGGTGTGTTACATTGACAGAGTGGGGTCAGTCTGCTCTTCCCTGGGTATGTTATATTGACAGAGTGGGGTCAATTTGCTCATCCCTGGTTTTGTTACATTGACAGATTGGGGTCAGTCTGCTCTTCCCTGGGTATGTTACATTGACAGAGTGGGGTCAGTCTGCTTTTCCCTGGGTGTGTTACATTGACAGAGTGGGGTCAGTCTGCTTTTCCCTGGGCGTGTCACATTGACAGAGTGGGGTCAGTCTGCTCTTCCCTGGGTGTGTTACATTGACAGAGTGGGGTCAGTCTGCTTTTCCCTGGGTATGTTACATTGACAGAGTGGGGTCAGTCTGCTCTTCCCTGGATATGATATATTGACAGAGTGGGGTCAATTTGCTCATCCCTGGGTGTGTTACATTGACAGAGTGAGGTCAGTCTGCTCTTCCCTGGGTGTGTTACATTGACAGAGTGGGGTCAGTCTGCTCTTCCCTTGGTGTGTTACATTGACAGAGTGGGGTCAATCTGCTCATCCCTGGGTGTGTTACATTGACAGAGTGGGGTCAGTCTTCTCTTCCCTTGGTGTGTTACATTGACAGAGTGGGGTCAGTCTGCTCTTCCCTGGGTGTGTTACATTGACAGAGTGGGGTCAGTCTGCACTTCCCTGGGTGTGTTACATTGACAGAGTGGGGTCAATCTGCTTATCCCTGGGTGTGTTACATTGACAGAGTGAGGTCAGTCTGCTCTTCCCTGGGTAAGTTACATTGACAGAGTGGGGTCAGTCTGCTCTTCCCTGGGTGTATTACATTGTCAGAGTGAGGTCAGTCTGCTCTTCCCTGGGTGTGTTACATTCACAGAGTGTGGTCAGTCTGCTCTTCCCTGTGTGTGTTACATTGACAGTGTGGGGTGATTCTGCTCTTCGCTGTGTGTGTTACATTGACAGTGTGGGGTCAGTCTGCTCTTCCCTGGGTGTGTTACATTGACACAGTGGGGTCAGTCTGCTCTTCCCTGGGTGGGTTACATTGACAGAATGCGGTCAGTCTGCTTTTCCCTGGGTGTGTTACATTGACAGAGTGGGGTCAGTGAGCTCTTCCCTGGGTGTGTTACATTGACAGAGTGGGGTCCGTTTGCTCTTCCCTGGGTGTGTTACATTGACAGAGTGGCGACAGTCTGCTCTTCCCTGGGTGTGTTACATTGACAGAGTGGGGACAGTCTGCTCTTCCCTGGGTGTGTTGCATTGACAGAGTGAGGTCAGTCTCTCTTCCCTGGGTGTGTTACATTGACAGAGTGAGGTCAGTCTGCTCTTCCCTGGGTGTGTTACAGTGACAGAGTGGGATCAGTCTGCTCTTCGCTGGGTGTGTTACATTGACAGAGTGGGGACAGTCTGCTCTTCCCTGGGTGTGTTACATTGACACAGTGGGGTCAGTCTGCTCTTCCCTGGGTGTGTTACATTGACACAGTGGAGTCAGTCTGCTCTTCCCTTGGTGTGTTACATTGACAGAGTGGGGTCAGTCTGCTCTTCCCTGGGTGTGTAACATTGACAGAGTGGGGTCAGTCTGCTCTTCCCTGGGTTTATTACGTTCACAGAGTATGATCAGTCTGCTCTTCCCTGGGTGTGTTACATTCACAGAGTGGGGTCAGTCTGCTCTTCCCTGGGTGTGTAACATTGACAGAGTGGGGTCAGTCTGCAGTTCTCTGGGTGTATTACATTCACAGAGTGGGGTCAGTCTGCAGTTCCCTGGGTGTGTAACATTGACAGAGTGGAGTCAGTCTGCTCTTCCCTGGGTGTATTACATTCACAGAGTGGGGTCAGTCTGCTCTTCCCTGGGTGTGTAACATTGACAGAGTGGGGTCAGTCTGCTCTTCCCTGGGTTTATTACGTTCACAGAGTATGATCAGTCTGCTCTTCCCTGGGTGTGTTACATTCACAGAGTGGGGTCAGTCTGCTTATCCCTGGGTGGGTTACATTGACAGAGTGAGGTCAGTCTGCTCTTCCCTGGGTGTGTTACATTGCCAGAGTGGGGTCAGTCTGCTCTTCCCTGGGTGTGTTACATTGACAGAGTGGGTTCAGTCTGCTCTTCCCTGGGTGTGTTACATTGACAGAGTGAGGTCAGTCTGCTCTTCCCTGGGTGTGTTACATTGACAGAGTGGGGTGAGTCTGCTCTTCCCTGGGTGTGTTACATTGACAGAGTGGGGTCAGTCTGCACTTCCCTGGGTGTGTTACATTGACAGAGTGGGGTCAGTTTGCTCTTCCCTGGGTGTGTTACATTCACAGAGTGGGGTCAGTCTGCTCTTCGCTGGGTGTGTTACATTGACAGAGTGAGGTCAGTCTGCTCTTCCTTGTGTGTGTTACATTCACAGAGTGGGGTCAGTCTGCTTTTCCCTGGGTATGTTACATTGACAGAGTGGTGTCAGTCTGATGTTCCCTAAGTGCGTTAAATTGACAGAGTGGGGTTAATCTGCTCTTCCCTGGGTGTGTAACATTGACAGAGTGGGGTCAGTCTGCTCTTCCCTGGGTGTGATACATTGACAGAGTGGGGTCAGTCTGCTCTTCCCTGGATGTGTAACATTGACAGTGTGAGGTCAGTCTGCTCTTGCCTGGGTGGGTTACATTGACAGAGTGGGGTCAGTCTGCACCTCCCTGGGTGTGTAACATTGACAGAGTGGGGTCAATCTGCTCATCCCTGGGTGTGTTACATTGACAGAGTGAGGTCAGTCTGCTCTTCCCTGGGTGTGTTACATTGACAGAGTGCGGTCAGTCTGCACTTCCCTGGGTGTGTTACATTGACAGAGTGGGGTTAATCTGCTCTTCCCTGGGTGTGTTACATTGACAGAGTGGGGTCAGTCTGCTCTTCCCTGGGTGTATTACATTCACAGAGTGGGGTCAGTCTGCTCTTCCCTGGGTGTGTAACATTGACAGAGTGGGGTCAGTCTGCTCTTCCCTGGGTTTATTACGTTCACAGAGTATGATCAGTCTGCTCTTCCCTGGGTGTGTTACATTCACAGAGTGGGGTCAGTCTGCTCTTCCCTGGGTGTGTAACATTGACAGAGTGGGGTCAGTCTGCAGTTCTCTGGGTGTATTACATTCACAGAGTGGGGTCAGTCTGCAGTTCCCTGGGTGTGTAACATTGACAGAGTGGAGTCAGTCTGCTCTTCCCTGGGTGTATTACATTCACAGAGTGGGGTCAGTCTGCTCTTCCCTGGGTGTGTAACATTGACAGAGTGGGGTCAGTCTGCTCTTCCCTGGGTTTATTACGTTCACAGAGTATGATCAGTCTGCTCTTCCCTGGGTGTGTTACATTCACAGAGTGGGGTCAGTCTGCTTATCCCTGGGTGGGTTACATTGACAGAGTGAGGTCAGTCTGCTCTTCCCTGGGTGTGTTACATTGACACAGTGGGGTCAGTCTGCTCTTCCCTGGGTGTGTTACCTTAGACACAGTGGGGTCAGTCTGCTCTTCCCTGGGTGTGTTACATTGACAGAGTGGGGTCCGTCTGCTCTTCCCTGTGTGTGTTACATTGACAGTGTGGGGTCAGTCTGCTCTTCCCTGGGTGGGTTACATTGACAGAGTGTGATCAGTCTGCTATTCCCTGGGTGGGTTACATTGACAGAGTGGGGTCAGTCTGCTCTTCCCTGGGTATGTTATATTGACAGAGTGGGGTCAATTTGCTCATCCCTGGGTGTGTTACATTGACAGATTGGGGTCAGTCTGCTCTTGCGTGGGTATGTTACATTGACAGAGTGGGGTCAGTCTGCTTATCCCTGGGTGGGTTACATTGACAGAGTGAGGTCAGTCTGCTCTTCCCTGGGTGTGTTACATTGACAGAGTGGGGTCAGTCTGCTCTTCCCTGGGTGTGTTACATTGACAGAGTGGGGTCAGTCTGCTTTTCCCTGGGTGTGTTACATTGACAGAGTGGGGTCAGTCTGCTTTTCCCTGGGTGTGTTACATTGACAGAGTGAGGTCAGTCTGCTCTTCCCTGGGTGTGTTATATTCACAGAGTGGGGTCAGTCTGCTTTTCCCTGGGTATGTTACATTGACAGAGTGGTGTCAGTCTGATGTTCCCTAAGTGCGTTAAATTGACAGAGTGGGGTCAGTCTGCAGTTCCCTGGGTGTGTAACATTGACAGAGTGGAGTCAGTCTGCTCTTCCCTGGGTGTATTACATTCACAGAGTGGGGTCAGTCTGCTCTTCCCTGGGTTTATTACGTTCACAGAGTATGATCAGTCTGCTCTTCCCTGGGTGTGTTACATTCACAGAGTGGGTTCAGTCTGCTTATCCCTGGGTGGGTTACATTGACAGAGTGAGGTCAGTCTGCTCTTCCCTGGGTGTGTTACATTGACAGAGTGGGGTCAGTCTGCACTTCCCTGGGTGTGTTACATTGACAGAGTGGGGTCAGTCTGCTTTTCCCTGGGTGTGTTACATTGACAGAGTGGGGTCAGTCTGCTTTTCCCTGGGCGTGTCACATTGACAGAGTGGGGTCAGTCTGCTCTTCACTGGTTTTGGTACATTGACAGAGTGGGGTCAGTCTGCTCTTCCCTGGGTATGTTATATTGACAGAGTGGGGTCAATTTGCTCATCCCTGGTTTTGTTACATTGACAGATTGGGGTCAGTCTGCTCTTCCCTGGGTATGTTACATTGACAGAGTGGGGTCAGTCTGCTTATCCCTGGGTGGGTTACATTGACAGAGTGAGGTCAGTCTGCTCTTCCCTGGGTGTGTTACATTGACAGAGTGGGGTCAGTCTGCACTTCCCTGGGTGTGTTACATTGACAGAGTGGGGTCAGTCTGCTTTTCCCTGGGTGTGTTACATTGACAGAGTGGGGTCAGTCTGCTTTTCCCTGGGCGTGTCACATTGACAGAGTGGGGTCAGTCTGCTCTTCCCTGGGTGTGTTACATTGACAGAGTGGGGTCAGTCTGCTCTTCCCTGGGTATGTTATATTGACAGAGTGGGGTCAATTTGCTCATCCCTGGTTTTGTTACATTGACAGATTGGGGTCAGTCTGCTCTTCCCTGGGTATGTTACATTGACAGAGTGGGGTCAGTCTGCTTTCCCCTGGGTGTGTTACATTGACAGAGTGGGGTCAGTCTGCTTTTCCCTGGGCGTGTCACATTGACAGAGTGGGGTCAGTCTGCTCTTCCCTGGGTGTGTTACATTGACAGAGTGGGGTCAGTCTGCTTTTCCCTGGGTCTGTTACATTGACAGAGTGGGGTCAGTCTGCTCTTCCCTGGGTATGATATATTGACAGAGTGGGGTCAATTTGCTCATCCCTGGGTGTGTTACATTGACAGAGTGAGGTCAGTCTGCTCTTCCCTGTGTGTGTTACATTGACAGAGTGGGGTCAGTCTGCTCTTCCCTTGGTGTGTTACATTGACAGAGTGGGGTCAATCTGCTCATCCCTGGGTGTGTTACATTGACAGAGTGGGGTCAGTCTTCTCTTCCCTTGGTGTGTTACATTGACAGAGTGGGGTCAGTCTGCTCTTCCCTGGGTGTGTTACATTGACAGAGTGGGGTCAGTCTGCACTTCCCTGGGTGTGTTACATTGATAGAGTGGGGTCAATCTGCTTATCCCTGGGTGTGTTACATTGACAGAGTGAGGTCAGTCTGCTCTTCCCTGGGTAAGTTACATTGACAGAGTGGGGTCAGTCTGCTCTTCCCTGGGTGTATTACATTGTCAGAGTGAGGTCAGTCTGCTCTTCCCTGGGTGTGTTACATTCACAGAGTGTGGTCAGTCTGCTCTTCCCTGTGTGTGTTACATTGACAGTGTGGGGTGATTCTGCTCTTCGGTGTGTGTGTTACATTGACAGTGTGGGGTCAGTCTGCTCTTCCCTGGGTGTGTTACATTGACACAGTGGGGTCAGTCTGCTCTTCCCTGGGTGGGTTACATTGACAGAATGCGGTCAGTCTGCTTTTCCCTGGGTGTGTTACATTGACAGAGTGGGGTCAGTCCGCTCTTCCCTGGGTGGGTTACATTGACAGAATGGGGTCAGTCTGCTCTTCTCTGGGTGTGTTACATTGTCAGAGTGGTGTCAGTCTGCTCTTCCCTGGGTGTGTTACATTGACAGAGTGGGGTCAGTGAGCTCTTCCCTGGGTGTGTTACATTGACAGAGTGGGGTCCGTTTGCTCTTCCCTGGGTGTGTTACATTGACAGAGTGGCGACAGTCTGCTCTTCCCTGGGTGTGTTACATTGACAGAGTGGGGACAGTCTGCTCTTCCCTGGGTGTGTTACATTGACAGAGTGAGGTCAGTCTCTCTTCCCTGGGTGTGTTACATTGACAGAGTGAGGTCAGTCTGCTCTTCCCTGGGTGTGTTACAGTGACAGAGTGGGATCAGTCTGCTCTTCGCTGGGTGTGTTACATTGACAGAGTGGGGACAGTCTGCTCTTCCCTGGGTGTGTTACATTGACACAGTGGGGTCAGTCTGCTCTTCCCTGGGTGTGTTACATTGACACAGTGGAGTCAGTCTGCTCTTCCCTGGGTGTGTTACATTGACAGAGTGGGGTACGTCTGCTCTTACCTGCGTAGGTTATATTGACAGAGTGGGGTTAATCTGCTCATCCCTGGGTGTGTTACATTGACAGAGTGAGGTCAGTCTGCTCTTCCCTGGGTGTGTTACATTGACAGAGTGCGGTCAGTCTGCACTTCCCTGGGTGTGTTACATTGACAGAGTGAGGTCCGTCTGCTCTTCCCTGGGTGTGTTACATTGACAGAGTAGGGTCAGTCTGTTCTTCCCTGGGTGTGTTACATTGACAGAGTGGGGTCAGTCTGCTCTTCCCTGGGTGTGTTACTTTGACAGAGTGAGGTCAGTCTGCTCTTCCCTGGGTGTGTTACATTGCCAGAGTGGGGTCAGTCTGCTCTTCCCTGGGTGTGTTACATTGACAGAGTGGGTTCAGTCTGCTCTTCCCTGGGTGTGTTACATTGACAGAGTGAGGTCAGTCTGCTCTTCCCTGGGTGTGTTACATTGACAGAGTGGGGTGAGTCTGCTCTTCCCTGGGTGTGTTACATTGACAGAGTGGGGTCAGTCTGCACTTCCCTGGGTGTGTTACATTGACAGAGTGGGGTCAGTTTGCTCTTCCCTGGGTGTGTTACATTCACAGAGTGGGGTCAGTCTGCTCTTCGCTGGGTGTGTTACATTGACAGAGTGAGGTCAGTCTGATGTTCCCTAAGTGCGTTAAATTGACAGAGTGGGGTTAATCTGCTCTTCCCTGGGTGTGTAACATTGACAGAGTGGGGTCAGTCTGCTCTTCCCTGGGTGTGATACATTGACAGAGTGGGGTCAGTCTGCTCTTGCCTGGGTGGGTTACATTGACAGAGTGGGGTCAGTCTGCACCTCCCTGGGTGTGTAACATTGACAGAGTGGGGTCAATCTGCTCATCCCTGGGTGTGTTACATTGACAGAGTGAGGTCAGTCTGCTCTTCCCTGGGTGTGTTACATTGACAGAGTGCGGTCAGTCTGCACTTCCCTGGGTGTGTTACATTGACAGAGTGGGGTTAATCTGCTCTTCCCTGGGTGTGTTACATTGACAGAGTGGGGTCAGTCTGCTCTTCCCTGGGTGTATTACATTCACAGAGTGGGGTCAGTCTGCTCTTCCCTGGGTGTGTAACATTGACAGAGTGGGGTCAGTCTGCTCTTCCCTGGGTTTATTACGTTCACAGAGTATGATCAGTCTGCTCTTCCCTGGGTGTGTTACATTCACAGAGTGGGGTCAGTCTGCTCTTCCCTGGGTGTGTAACATTGACAGAGTGGGGTCAGTCTGCAGTTCCCTGGGTGTATTACATTCACAGAGTGGGGTCAGTCTGCAGTTCCCTGGGTGTGTAACATTGACAGAGTGGAGTCAGTCTGCTCTTCCCTGGGTGTATTACATTCACAGAGTGGGGTCAGTCTGCTCTTCCCTGGGTGTGTAACATTGACAGAGTGGGGTCAGTCTGCTCTTCCCTGGGTTTATTACGTTCACAGAGTATGATCAGTCTGCTCTTCCCTGGGTGTGTTAGATTCACAGAGTGGGGTCAGTCTGCTTATCCCTGGGTGGGTTACATTGACAGAGTGAGGTCAGTCTGCTCTTCCCTGGGTGTGTTACATTGACACAGTGGGGTCAGTCTGCTCTTCCCTGGGTGTGTTACCTTAGACACAGTGGGGTCAGTCTGCTCTTCCCTGGGTGTGTTACATTGACAGAGTGGGGTCCGTCTGCTCTTCCCTGTGTGTGTTACATTGACAGTGTGGGGTCAGTCTGCTCTTCCCTGGGTGGGTTACATTGACAGAGTGTGATCAGTCTGCTATTCCCTGGGTGGGTTACATTGACAGAGTGGGGTCAGTCTGCTCTTCCCTGGGTATGTTATATTGACAGAGTGGGGTCAATTTGCTCATCCCTGGGTGTGTTACATTGACAGATTGGGGTCAGTCTGCTCTTGCCTGGGTATGTTACATTGACAGAGTGGGGTCAGTCTGCTTATCCCTGGGTGGGTTACATTGACAGAGTGAGGTCAGTCTGCTCTTCCCTGGGTGTGTTACATTGACAGAGTGGGGTCAGTCTGCACTTCCCTGGGTGTGTTACATTGACAGAGTGGGGTCAGTCTGCTTTTCCCTGGGTGTGTTACATTGACAGAGTGGGGTCAGTCTGCTTTTCCCTGGGTGTGTTACATTGACAGAGTGAGGTCAGTCTGCTCTTCCTTGTGTGTGTTACATTCACAGAGTGGGGTCAGTCTGCTTTTCCCTGGGTATGTTACATTGACAGAGTGGTGTCAGTCTGATGTTCCCTAAGTGCGTTAAATTGACAGAGTGGGGTCAGTCTGCAGTTCCCTGGGTGTGTAACATTGACAGAGTGGAGTCAGTCTGCTCTTCCCTGGGTGTATTACATTCACAGAGTGGGGTCAGTCTGCTCTTCCCTGGGTTTATTACGTTCACAGAGTATGATCAGTCTGCTCTTCCCTGGGTGTGTTACATTCACAGAGTGGGGTCAGTCTGCTTATCCCTGGGTGGGTTACATTGACAGAGTGAGGTCAGTCTGCTCTTCCCTGGGTGTGTTACATTGACAGAGTGGGGTCAGTCTGCACTTCCCTGGGTGTGTTACATTGACAGAGTGGGGTCAGTCTGCTTTTCCCTGGGTGTGTTACATTGACAGAGTGGGGTCAGTCTGCTTTTCCCTGGGCGTGTCACATTGACAGAGTGGGGTCAGTCTGCTCTTCACTGGTTTTGGTACATTGACAGAGTGGGGTCTGTCTGCTCTTCCCTGGGTATGTTATATTGACAGAGTGGGGTCAACTTGCTCATCCCTGGTTTTGTTACATTGACAGATTGGGGTCAGTCTGCTCTTCCCTGGGTATGTTACATTGACAGAGTGGGGTCAGTCTGCTTATCCCTGGGTGGGTTACATTGACAGAGTGAGGTCAGTCTGCTCTTCCCTGGGTGTGTTACATTGACAGAGTGGGGTCAGTCTGCACTTCCCTGGGTGTGTTACATTGACAGAGTGGGGTCAGTCTGCTTATCCCTGGGTGGGTTACATTGACAGAGTGGGGTCAGTCTGCTTTTCCCTGGGCGTGTCACATTGACAGAGTGGGGTCAGTCTGCTCTTCCCTGGGTGTGTTACATTGACAGAGTGGGGTCAGTCTGCTCTTCCCTGGGTATGTTATATTGACAGAGTGGGGTCAATTTGCTCATCCCTGGTTTTGTTACATTGACAGATTGGGGTCAGTCTGCTCTTCCCTGGGTATGTTACATTGACAGAGTGGGGTCAGTCTGCTTTTCCCTGGGTGTGTTACATTGACAGAGTGGGGTCAGTCTGCTCTTCCCTGGGCGTGTCACATTGACAGAGTGGGGTCAGTCTGCTCTTCCCTGGGTGTGTTACATTGACAGAGTGGGGTCAGTCTGCTTTTCCCTGGGTATGTTACATTGACAGAGTGGGGTCAGTCTGCTCTTCCCTGGGTATGATATATTGACAGAGTGGGGTCAATTTGCTCATCCCTGGGTGTGTTACATTGACAGAGTGAGGTCAGTCTGCTCTTCCCTGGGTGTGTTACATTGACAGAGTGGGGTCAGTCTGCTCTTCCCTTGGTGTGTTACATTGACAGAGTGGGGTCAATCTGCTCATCCCTGGGTGTGTTACATTGACAGAGTGGGGTCAGTCTTCTCTTCCCTTGGTGTGTTACATTGACAGAGTGGGGTCAGTCTGCTCTTCCCTGGGTGTGTTACATTGACAGAGTGGGGTCAGTCTGCACTTCCCTGGGTGTGTTACATTGATAGAGTGGGGTCAATCTGCTTATCCCTGGGTGTGTTACATTGACAGAGTGAGGTCAGTCTGCTCTTCCCTGGGTAAGTTACATTGACAGAGTGGGGTCAGTCTGCTCTTCCCTGGGTGTATTACATTGTCAGAGTGAGGTCAGTCTGCTCTTCCCTGGGTGTGTTACATTCACAGAGTGTGGTCAGTCTGCTCTTCCCTGTGTGTGTTACATTGACAGTGTGGGGTGATTCTGCTCTTCGGTGTGTGTGTTACATTGACAGTGTGGGGTCAGTCTGCTCTTCCCTGGGTGTGTTACATTGACACAGTGGGGTCAGTCTGCTCTTCCCTGGGTGGGTTACATTGACAGAATGCGGTCAGTCTGCTTTTCCCTGGGTGTGTTACATTGACAGAGTGGGGTCAGTCCGCTCTTCCCTGGGTGGGTTACATTGACAGAATGGGGTCAGTCTGCTCTTCTCTGGGTGTGTTACATTGTCAGAGTGGTGTCAGTCTGCTCTTCCCTGGGTGTGTTACATTGACAGAGTGGGGTCAGTGTGCTCTTCCCTGGGTGTGTTACATTGACAGAGTGGCGACAGTCTGCTCTTCCATGGGTGTGTTACATTGACAGAGTGGGGACATTCTGCTCTTCCCTGGGTGTGTTACATTGACAGAGTGAGGTCAGTCTCTCTTCCCTGGGTGTGTTACATTGACAGAGTGAGGTCAGTCTGCTCTTCCCTGGGTGTGTTACAGTGACAGAGTGGGATCAATCTGCTCTTCCCTGGGTGTGTTACATTGACAGAGTGGGGACAGTCTGCTCTTCCCTGGGTGTGTTACATTGACACAGTGGGGTCAGTCTGCTCTTCCCTGGGTGTGTTACATTGACACAATTGAGTCAGTCTGCTCTTCCCTGGGTGTGTTACATTGACAGAGTGGGGTACGTCTGCTCTTCCCTGCGTAGGTTATATTGACAGAGTGGGGTTAATCTGCTCATCCCTGGGTGTGTTACATTGACAGAGTGAGGTCAGTCTGCTCTTCCCTGGGTGTGTTACATTGACAGAGTGCGGTCAGTCTGCACTTCCCTGGGTGTGTTACATTGACAGAGTGAGGTTCGTCTGCTCTTCCCTGGGTGTGTTACATTGACAGAGTAGGGTCAGTCTGTTCTTCCCTGGGTGTGTTACATTGACAGAGTGGGGTCAGTCTGCTCTTCCCTGGGTGTGTTACATTGACAGAGTGGGTTCAGTCTGCTCTTCCCTGGGTGTGTTACATTGACAGAGTGAGGTCAGTCTGCTCTTCCCTGGGTGTGTTACATTGACAGAGTGGGGTGAGTCTGCTCTTCCCTGGGTGTGTTACATTGACAGAGTGGGGTCAGTCTGCACTTCCCTGGGTGTGTTACATTGACAGAGTGGGGTCAGTTTGCTCTTCCCTGGGTGTGTTACATTCACAGAGTGGGGTCAGTCTGCTCTTCCCTGGGTGTGTTACATTGACACAATTGAGTCAGTCTGCTCTTCCCTGGGTGTGTTACATTGACAGAGTGAGGTCAGTCTGCTCTTCCTTGTGTGTGTTACATTCACAGAGTGGGGTCAGTCTGCTTTTCCCTGGGTATGTTACATTGACAGAGTGGTGTCAGTCTGATGTTCCCTAAGTGCGTTAAATTGACAGAGTGGGGTTAATCTGCTCTTCCCTGGGTGTGTAACATTGACAGAGTGGGGTCAGTCTGCTCTTCCCTGGGTGTGATACATTGACAGAGTGGGGTCAGTCTGCTCTTCCCTGGGTGTGTAATATTGATAGTGTGAGGTCAGTCTGCTCTTGCCTGGGTGGGTTACATTGACAGAGTGGGGTCAGTCTGCACCTCCCTGGGTGTGTAACATTGACAGAGTGGGGTCAATCTGCTCATCCCTGGGTGTGTTACATTGACAGAGTGAGGTCAGTCTGCTCTTCCCTGGGTGTGTTACATTGACAGAGTGCGGTCAGTCTGCACTTCCCTGGGTGTGTTACATTGACAGAGTGGGGTTAATCTGCTCTTCCCTGGGTGTGTTACATTGACAGAGTGGGGTCAGTCTGTTCTTCCCAGATTGTGTTACATTGACAGAGTGGGCTCACTCTGCTCTTCCCTGGGTGTGTTACATTCACAGGGTAGGGTCAGTCTGGTCTTCCCTGGGTGGGTTACATTGACAGATTGGGGTCAGTCTGCACTTCCATGGGTGTGTTACATTGACAGAGTGGGGTCAGTCTGCTCTTCCCTGGGTGTGTTACATTGACAGAGTGGGGCCAGTCTGCTCTTCCCTGGGTGTGTTACATTGACAGAGTGGGGTCAGTCTGCTCTTCCCTGGGTGTGTTACATTGACAGAGTGGGGTTAATCTGCTCATCCCTGGGTGTGTTACATTGACAGAGTGAGGTCAGTCTGCTCTTCCCTGGGTGTGTTACATTGACAGAGTGCGGTCAGTCTGCTCTTCCCTGGGTGGGTTACATTGACAGAGTGGGATCAGTCTGCACTTCCCTGGGTGTGTTACTTTGACAGAGTGGGGTTAATCTGCTTATCCCTGGGTGTGTTACATTTTCAGAGTGAGGTCAGTCTGCTCTTCCCTGGGTGTGTTACATTGACAGAGTGGGGACAGTCTGCTCTTCCCTGGGTGTGTTACATTGACACAGTGGGGTCAGTCTGCTCTTCCCTGGGTGTGTTACCTTAGACACAGTGGGGTCAGTCTGCTCTTCCCTGGGTGTGTTACATTGACAGATTGGGTCCGTCTGCTCTTCCCTGTGTGTGTTACTTTAACAGTGTGGGGTCAGTCTGCTCTTCCCTGTGTGTGTTACAGTGACAGAGTGGGATCAGTCTGCTCTTCCCTGGGTGGGTTACATTGACAGAGTGTGATCAGTCTGCTCTTCCCTGGGTGGGTTACATTGACAGAGTGGGGTCAGTCTGCTCTTCCCTGGGTATGTTACATTGACAGAGTGGGGTCAGTCTGCTTATCCCTGGGTGGGTTACATTGACAGAGTGAGGTCAGTCTGCTCTTCCCTGGGTGTGTTACATTGACAGAGTGGGGTCAGTCTGCTTTTCCCTGGGTGTGTTACATTGACAGAGTGGGGTCAGTCTGCTTTTCCCTGGGTGTGTTACATTGACAGAGTGAGGTCAGTCTGCTCTTCCTTGTGTGTGTTACATTCACAGAGTGGGGTCAGTCTGCTTTTCCCTGGGTATGTTACATTGACAGAGTGGTGTCAGTCTGATGTTCCCTAAGTGCGTTAAATTGACAGAGTGGGGTCAGTCTGCAGTTCCCTGGGTGTGTAACATTGACAGAGTGGAGTCAGTCTGCTCTTCCCTGGGTGTATTACATTCACAGAGTGGGGTCAGTCTGCTTATCCCTGGGTGGGTTACATTGACAGAGTGAGGTCAGTCTGCTCTTCCCTGGGTGTGTTACATTGACACAGTGGGGTCAGTCTGCTCTTCCCTGGGTGTGTTACCTTAGACACAGTGGGGTCAGTCTGCTCTTCCCTGGGTGTGTTACATTGACAGAGTGGGGTCCGTCTGCTCTTCCCTGTGTGTGTTACATTGACAGTGTGGGGTCAGTCTGCTCTTCCCTGGGTGGGTTACATTGACAGAGTGGGGTCAGTCTGCTCTTCCCTGGGTATGTTATATTGACAGAGTGGGGTCAATTTGCTCATCCCTGGGTGTGTTACATTGACAGATTGGGGTCAGTCTGCTCTTGCCTGGGTATGTTACATTGACAGAGTGGGGTCAGTCTGCTTATCCCTGGGTGGGTTACATTGACACAGTGGAGTCAGTCTGCTCTTCCCTGGGTGTGTTACATTGACAGAGTGGGGTCAGTCTGCACTTCCCTGGGTGTGTTACATTGACAGAGTGGGGTCAGTCTGCTTTTCCCTGGGTGTGTTACATTGACAGAGTGGGGTCAGTCTGCTTTTCCCTGGGTGTGTTACATTGACAGAGTGAGGTCAGTCTGCTCTTCCTTGTGTGTGTTACATTCACAGAGTGGCGTCAGTCTGCTTTTCCCTGGGTATGTTACATTGACAGAGTGGTGTCAGTCTGATGTTCCCTAAGTGCGTTAAATTGACAGAGTGGGGTCAGTCTGCAGTTCCCTGGGTGTGTAACATTGACAGAGTGGAGTCAGTCTGCTCTTCCCTGGGTGTATTACATTCACAGAGTGGGGTCAGTCTGCTCTTCCCTGGGTGTGTAACATTGACAGAGTGGGGTCAGTCTGCTCTTCCCTGGGTTTATTACGTTCACAGAGTATGATCAGTCTGCTCTTCCCTGGGTGTGTTACATTCACAGAGTGGGGTCAGTCTGCTTATCCCTGGGTGGGTTACATTGACAGAGTGAGGTCAGTCTGCTCTTCCCTGGGTGTGTTACATTGACAGAGTGGGGTGAGTCTGCTCTTCCCTGTGTGTGTTACATTGACAGAGTGGGGTCAGTCTGCACTTCCCTGGGTGTGTTACATTGACAGAGTGGGGTCAGTTTGCTCTTCCCTGGGTGTGTTACATTCACAGAGTGGGGTCAGTCTGCTCTTCGCTGGGTGTGTTACATTGACAGAGTGAGGTCAGTCTGCTCTTCCTTGTGTGTGTTACATTCACAGAGTGGGGTCAGTCTGCTTTTCCCTGGGTATGTTACATTGACAGAGTGGTGTCAGTCTGATGTTCCCTCAGTGCGTTAAATTGACAGAGTGGGGTTAATCTGCTCTTCCCTGGGTGTGTAACATTGACAGAGTGGGGTCAGTCTGCTCTTCCCTGGGTGTGATACATTGACAGAGTGGGGTCAGTCTGCTCTTCCCTGGATGTGTAACATTGACAGTGTGAGGTCAGTCTGCTCTTGCCTGGGTGGGTTACATTGACAGAGTGGGGTCAGTCTGCACCTCCCTGGGTGTGTAACATTGACAGAGTGGGGTCAATCTGCTCATCCCTGGGTGTGTTACATTGACAGAGTGAGGTCAGTCTGCTCTTCCCTGGGTGTGTTACATTGACAGAGTGCGGTCAGTCTGCACTTCCCTGGGTGTGTTACATTGACAGAGTGGGGTTAATCTGCTCTTCCCTGGGTGTGTTACATTGACAGAGTGGGGTCAGTCTGCTCTTCCCTGGGTGTATTACATTCACAGAGTGGGGTCAGTCTGCTCTTCCCTGGGTGTGTAACATTGACAGAGTGGGGTCAGTCTGCTCTTCCCTGGGTTTATTACGTTCACAGAGTATGATCAGTCTGCTCTTCCCTGGGTGTGTTACATTCACAGAGTGGGGTCAGTCTGCTCTTCCCTGGGTGTGTAACATTGACAGAGTGGGGTCAGTCTGCAGTTCCCTGGGTGTATTACATTCACAGAGTGGGGTCAGTCTGCAGTTCCCTGGGTGTGTAACATTGACAGAGTGGAGTCAGTCTGCTCTTCCCTGGGTGTATTACATTCACAGAGTGGGGTCAGTCTGCTCTTCCCTGGGTGTGTAACATTGACAGAGTGGGGTCAGTCTGCTCTTCCCTGGGTTTATTACGTTCACAGAGTATGATCAGTCTGCTCTTCCCTGGGTGTGTTACATTCACAGAGTGGGGTCAGTCTGCTTATCCCTGGGTGGGTTACATTGACAGAGTGAGGTCAGTCTGCTCTTCCCTGGGTGTGTTACATTGACACAGTGGGGTCAGTCTGCTCTTCCCTGGGTGTGTTACCTTAGACACAGTGGGGTCAATCTGCTCTTCCCTGGGTGTGTTACATTGACAGAGTGGGGTCCGTCTGCTCTTCCCTGTGTGTGTTACATTGACAGTGTGGGGTCAGTCTGCTCTTCCCTGGGTGGGTTACATTGACAGAGTGTGATCAGTCTGCTATTCCCTGGGTGGGTTACATTGACAGAGTGGGGTCAGTCTGCTCTTCCCTGGGTATGTTATATTGACAGAGTGGGGTCAATTTGCTCATCCCTGGGTGTGTTACATTGACAGATTGGGGTCAGTCTGCTCTTGCCTGGGTATGTTACATTGACAGAGTGGGGTCAGTCTGCAGTTCCCTGGGTGGGTTACATTGACAGAGTGAGGTCAGTCTGCTCTTCCCTGGGTGTGTTACATTGACAGAGTGGGGTCAGTCTGCACTTCCCTGGGTGTGTTACATTGACAGAGTGGGGTCAGTCTGCTTTTCCCTGGGTGTGTTACATTGACAGAGTGGGGTCAGTCTGCTTTTCCCTGGGTGTGTTACATTGACAGAGTGAGGTCAGTCTGCTCTTCCTTGTGTGTGTTACATTCACAGAGTGGGGTCAGTCTGCTTTTCCCTGGGTATGTTACATTGACAGAGTGGTGTCAGTCTGATGTTCCCTAAGTGCGTTAAATTGACAGAGTGGGGTCAGTCTGCAGTTCCCTGGGTGTGTAACATTGACAGAGTGGAGTCAGTCTGCTCTTCCCTGGGTGTATTACATTCACAGAGTGGGGTCAGTCTGCTCTTCCCTGGGTTTATTACGTTCACAGAGTATGATCAGTCTGCTCTTCCCTGGGTGTGTTACATTCACAGAGTGGGGTCAGTCTGCTTATCCCTGGGTGGGTTACATTGACAGAGTGAGGTCAGTCTGCTCTTCCCTGGGTGTGTTACATTGACAGAGTGGGGTCAGTCTGCACTTCCCTGGGTGTGTTACATTGACAGAGTGGGGTCAGTCTGCTTTTCCCTGGGTGTGTTACATTGACAGAGTGGGGTCAGTCTGCTTTTCCCTGGGCGTGTCACATTGACAGAGTGGGGTCAGTCTGCTCTTCACTGGTTTTGGTACATTGACAGAGTGGGGTCAGTCTGCTCTTCCCTGGGTATGTTATATTGACAGAGTGGGGAAAACTTGCTCATCCCTGGTTTTGTTACATTGACAGATTGGGGTCAGTCTGCTCTTCCCTGGGTATGTTACATTGACAGAGTGGGGTCAGTCTGCTTATCCCTGGGTGGGTTACATTGACAGAGTGAGGTCAGTCTGCTCTTCCCTGGGTGTGTTACATTGACAGAGTGGGGTCAGTCTGCACTTCCCTGGGTGTGTTACATTGACAGAGTGGGGTCAGTCTGCTTTTCCCTGGGTGTGTTACATTGACAGAGTGGGGTCAGTCTGCTTTTCCCTGGGCGTGTCACATTGACAGAGTGGGGTCAGTCTGCTCTTCCCTGGGTGTGTTACATTGACAGAGTGGGGTCAGTCTGCTCTTCCCTGGGTATGTTATATTGACAGAGTGGGGTCAATTTGCTCATCCCTGGTTTTGTTACATTGACAGATTGGGGTCAGTCTGCTCTTCCCTGGGTATGTTACATTGACAGAGTGGGGTCAGTCTGCTTTTCCCTGGGTGTGTTACATTGACAGAGTGGGGTCAGTCTGCTTTTCCCTGGGCGTGTCACATTGACAGAGTGGGGTCAGTCTGCTCTTCCCTGGGTGTGTTACATTGACAGAGTGGGGTCAGTCTGCTTTTCCCTGGGTATGTTACATTGACAGAGTGGGGTCAGTCTGCTCTTCCCTGGGTATGATATATTGACAGAGTGGGGTCAATTTGCTCATCCCTGGGTGTGTTACATTGACAGAGTGAGGTCAGTCTGCTCTTCCCTGGGTGTGTTACATTGACAGAGTGGGGTCAGTCTGCTCTTCCCTTGGTGTGTTACATTGACAGAGTGGGGTCAATCTGCTCATCCCTGGGTGTGTTACATTGACAGAGTGGGGTCAGTCTTCTCTTCCCTTGGTGTGTTACATTGACAGAGTGGGGTCAGTCTGCTCTTCCCTGGGTGTGTTACATTGACAGAGTGGGGTCAGTCTGCACTTCCCTGGGTGTGTTACATTGATAGAGTGGGGTCAATCTGCTTATCCCTGGGTGTGTTACATTGACAGAGTGAGGTCAGTCTGCTCTTCCCTGGGTAAGTTACATTGACAGAGTGGGGTCAGTCTGCTCTTCCCTGGGTGTATTACATTGTCAGAGTGAGGTCAGTCTGCTCTTCCCTGGGTGTGTTACATTCACAGAGTGTGGTCAGTCTGCTCTTCCCTGTGTGTGTTACATTGACAGTGTGGGGTGATTCTGCTCTTCGGTGTGTGTGTTACATTGACAGTGTGGGGTCAGTCTGCTCTTCCCTGGGTGTGTTACATTGACACAGTGGGGTCAGTCTGCTCTTCCCTGGGTGGGTTACATTGACAGAATGCGGTCAGTTTGCTTTTCCCTGGGTGTGTTACATTGACAGAGTGGGGTCAGTCCGCTCTTCCCTGGGTGGGTTACATTGACAGAATGGGGTCAGTCTGCTCTTCTCTGGGTGTGTTACATTGTCAGAGTGGTGTCAGTCTGCTCTTCCCTGGGTGTGTTACATTGACAGAGTGGGGTCAGTGTGCTCTTCCCTGGGTGTGTTACATTGACAGAGTGGCGACAGTCTGCTCTTCCCTGGGTGTGTTACATTGACAGAGTGGGGACAGTCTGCTCTTCCCTGGGTGTGTTACATTGACAGAGTGAGGTCAGTCTCTCTTCCCTGGGTGTGTTACATTGACAGAGTGAGGTCAGTCTGCTCTTCCCTGGGTGTGTTACAGTGACAGAGTGGGATCAATCTGCTCTTCCCTGGGTGTGTTACATTGACAGAGTGGGGACAGTCTGCTCTTCCCTGGGTGTGTTACATTGACACAGTGGGGTCAGTCTGCTCTTCCCTGGGTGTGTTACATTGACACAGTGGAGTCAGTCTGCTCTTCCCTGGGTGTGTTACATTGACAGAGTGGGGTACGTCTGCTCTTCCCTGCGTAGGTTATATTGACAGAGTGGGGTTAATCTGCTCATCCCTGGGTGTGTTACATTGACAGAGTGAGGTCAGTCTGCTCTTCCCTGGGTGTGTTACATTGACAGAGTGCGGTCAGTCTGCACTTCCCTGGGTGTGTTACATTGACAGAGTGAGGTTCGTCTGCTCTTCCCTGGGTGTGTTACATTGACAGAGTAGGGTCAGTCTGTTCTTCCCTGGGTGTGTTACATTGACAGAGTGGGGTCAGTCTGCTCTTCCCTGGGTGTGTAACATTGACAGAGTGGGTTCAGTCTGCTCTTCCCTGGGTGTGTTACATTGACAGAGTGAGGTCAGTCTGCTCTTCCCTGGGTGTGTTACATTGACAGAGTGGGGTGAGTCTGCTCTTCCCTGGGTGTGTTACATTGACAGAGTGGGGTCAGTCTGCACTTCCCTGGGTGTGTTACATTGACAGAGTGGGGTCAGTTTGCTCTTCCCTGGGTGTGTTACATTCACAGAGTGGGGTCAGTCTGCTCTTCGCTGGGTGTGTTACATTGACAGAGTGAGGTCAGTCTGCTCTTCCTTGTGTGTGTTACATTCACAGAGTGGGGTCAGTCTGCTTTTCCCTGGGTATGTTACATTGACAGAGTGGTGTCAGTCTGATGTTCCCTAAGTGCGTTAAATTGACAGAGTGGGGTTAATCTGCTCTTCCCTGGGTGTGTAACATTGACAGAGTGGGGTCAGTCTGCTCTTCCCTGGGTGTGATACATTGACAGAGTGGGGTCAGTCTGCTCTTCCCTGGGTGTGTAACATTGATAGTGTGAGGTCAGTCTGCTCTTGCCTGGGTGGGTTACATTGACAGAGTGGGGTCAGTCTGCACCTCCCTGGGTGTGTAACATTGACAGAGTGGGGTCAATCTGCTCATCCCTGGGTGTGTTACATTGACAGAGTGAGGTCAGTCTGCTCTTCCCTGGGTGTGTTACATTGACAGAGTGCGGTCAGTCTGCACTTCCCTGGGTGTGTTACATTGACAGAGTGGGGTTAATCTGCTCTTCCCTGGGTGTGTTACATTGACAGAGTGGGGTCAGTCTGTTCTTCCCAGATTGTGTTACATTGACAGAGTGGGGTCACTCTGCTCTTCCCTGGGTGTGTTACATTCACAGAGTAGGGTCAGTCTGGTCTTCCCTGGGTGGGTTACATTGACAGATTGGGGTCAGTCTGCACTTCCATGGGTGTGTTACATTGACAGAGTGGGGTCAGTCTGCTCTTCCCTGGGTGTGTTACATTGACAGAGTGGGGCCAGTCTGCTCTTCCCTGGGTGTGTTACATTGACAGAGTGGGGTCAGTCTGCTCTTCCCTCGGTGTGTTACATTGACAGAGTGGGGTTAATCTGCTCATCCCTGGGTGTGTTACATTGACAGAGTGAGGTCAGTCTGCTCTTCCCTGGGTGTGTTACATTGACAGAGTGCGGTCAGTCTGCTCTTCCCTGGGTGGGTTACATTGACAGAGTGGGATCAGTCTGCACTTCCCTGGGTGTGTTACTTTGACAGGGTGGGGTTAATCTGCTTATCCCTGGGTGTGTTACATTTTCAGAGTGAGGTCAGTCTGCTCTTCCCTGGGTGTGTTACATTGACAGAGTGGGGACAGTCTGCTCTTCCCTGGGTGTGTTACATTGACACAGTGGGGTCAGTCTGCTCTTCCCTGGGTGTGTTACCTTAGACACAGTGGGGTCAGTCTGCTCTTCCCTGGGTGTGTTACATTGACAGAGTGGGGTCCGTCTGCTCTTCCCTGTGTGTGTTACATTGACAGTGTGGTGTCAGTCTGCTCTTCCCTGTGTGTGTTACAGTGACAGAGTGGGATCAGTCTGCTCTTCCCTGGGTGGGTTACATTGACAGAGTGTGATCAGTCTGCTCTTCCCTGGGTGGGTTACATTGACAGAGTGGGGTCAGTCTGCTCTTCCCTGGGTGTGTTACATTGACAGAGTGGGGTCAGTCTGCTTTTCCCTGGGTATGTTACATTGACAGAGTGGGGTCAGTCTGCTTTTCCCTGGGTGTGTTACATTGACAGAGTGGGGTCAGTCTGCTTTTCCCTGGGTGTGTTACATTGACAGAGTGAGGTCAGTCTGATGTTCCCTAAGTGCGTTAAATTGACAGAGTGGGGTCAGTCTGCAGTTCCCTGGGTGTGTAACATTGACAGAGTGGAGTCAGTCTGCTCTTCCCTGGGTGTATTACATTCACAGAGTGGGGTCAGTCTGCTTATCCCTGGGTGGGTTACATTGACAGAGTGAGGTCAGTCTGCTCTTCCCTGGGTGTGTTACATTGACACAGTGGGGTCAGTCTGCTCTTCCCTGGGTGTGTTACCTTAGACACAGTGGGGTCAGTCTGCTCTTCCCTGGGTGTGTTACATTGACAGAGTGGGGTCCGTCTGCTCTTCCCTGTGTGTGTTACATTGACAGAGTGGGGTCAGTCTGCTTATCCCTGGGTGGGTTACATTGACAGAGTGAGGTCAGTCTGCTCTTCCCTGGGTGTGTTAAATTGACAGAGTGGGGTCAGTCTGCACTTCCCTGGGTGTGTTACATTGACAGAGTGGGGTCAGTCTGCTTTTCCCTGGGTGTGTTACATTGACAGAGTGGGGTCAGTCTGCTTTTCCCTGGGTGTGTTACATTGACAGAGTGAGGTCAGTCTGCTCTTCCTTGTGTGTGTTACATTCACAGAGTGGCGTCAGTCTGCTTTTCCCTGGGTATGTTACATTGACAGAGTGGTGTCAGTCTGATGTTCCCTAAGTGCGTTAAATTGACAGAGTGGGGTCAGTCTGCAGTTCCCTGGGTGTGTAACATTGACAGAGTGGAGTCAGTCTGCTCTTCCCTGGGTGTATTACATTCACAGAGTGGGGTCAGTCTGCTCTTCCCTGGGTGTGTAACATTGACAGAGTGGGGTCAGTCTGCTCTTCCCTGGGTTTATTACGTTCACAGAGTATGATCAGTCTGCTCTTCCCTGGGTGTGTTACATTCACAGAGTGGGGTCAGTCTGCTTATCCCTGGGTGGGTTACATTGACAGAGTGAGGTCAGTCTGCTCTTCCCTGGGTGTGTTACATTGACAGAGTGGGGTCAGTCTGCACTTCCCTGGGTGTGTTACATTGACAGAGTGGTGTCAGTCTGCTTTTCCCTGGGTGTGTTACATTGACAGAGTGGGGTCAGTCTGCTTTTCCCTGGGCGTGTCACATTGACAGAGTTGGGTCAGTCTGCTCTTCACTGGTTTTGGTACATTGACAGAGTGGGGTCAGTCTGCTCTTCCCTGGGTATGTTATATTGACAGAGTGGGGTCAATTTGCTCATCCCTGGTTTTGTTACATTGACAGATTGGGGTCAGTCTGCTCTTCCCTGGGTATGTTACATTGACAGAGTGGGGTCAGTCTGCTTATCCCTGGGTGGGTTACATTGACAGAGTGAGGTCAGTCTGCTCTTCCCTGGGTGTGTTACAATGACAGAGTGGGGTCAGTCTGCACTTCCCTGGGTGTGTTACATTGACAGAGTGGGGTCAGTCTGCTTTTCCCTGGGTGTGTTACGTTGACAGAGTGGGGTCAGTCTGCTTTTCCCTGGGCGTGTCACATTGACAGAGTGGGGTCAGTCTGCTCTTCCCTGGGTGTGTTACATTGACAGAGAGGGGTCAGTCTGCTTTTCCCTGGGTATGTTACATTGACAGAGTGGGGTCAGTCTGCTCTTCCCTGGGTATGATATATTGACAGAGTGGGGTCAATTTGCTCATCCCTGGGTGTGTTACATTGACAGAGTGAGGTCAGTCTGCTCTTCCCTGGGTGTGTTAAATTGACAGAGTGGGGTCAGTCTTCTCTTCCCTTGGTCTGTTACTTTGACAGAGTGGGGTCAATTTGCTCATCCCTGGGTGTGTTACATTGACAGAGTGAGGTCAGTCTGCTCTTCCCTGGGTGTGTTACATTGACAGAGTGGGGTCAGTCTGCTCTTCCCTGGGTGTGTTACATTGACAGAGTGGGGTGAGTCTGCTCTTCCCTGGGTGTGTTACATTGACAGAGTGGGGTCAGTCTGCACTTCCCTGGGTGTGTTACATTGACAGAGTGGGGTCAGTTTGCTCTTCCCTGGGTGTGTTACATTCACAGAGTGGGGTCAGTCTGCTCTTCCCTGTGTGTGTTACATTGACAGAGTGGGGTCAGTCTGCTCTTCGCTGGGTGTGTTACATTCACAGAGTGAGGTCAGTCTGCTCTTCCTTGTGTGTGTTACATTCACAGAGTGGGGTCAGTCTGCTTTTCCCTGGGTATGTTACATTGACAGAGTGGTGTCAGTCTGATGTTCCCTAAGTGCGTTAAATTGACAGAGTGGGGTTAATCTGCTCTTCCCTGGGTGTGTAACATTGACAGAGTGGGGTCAGTCTGCTCTTCCCTCGGTGTGTTACATTGACAGAGTGCGGTCAGTCTGCTCTTCCCTGGGTGTGTAACATTGACAGAGTGGGGTCAGTCTGCTCTTCCCTGGGTGTGATACATTGACAGAGTGGGGTCAGTCTGCTCTTCCCTGGGTGTGTAACATTGACAGTGTGAGGTCAGTCTGCTCTTGCCTGGGTGGGTTACATTGACAGAGTGGGGTCAGTCTGCACCTCCCTGGGTGTGTAACATTGACAGAGTGGGGTCAATCTGCTCATCCCTGGGTGTTTTACATTGACAGAGTGAGGTCAGTCTGCTCTTCCCTGGGTGTGTTACATTGACAGAGTGCGGTCAGTCTGCACTTCCCTGGGTGTGTTACATTGACAGAGTGGGGTTAATCTGCTCTTCCCTGGGTGTGTTACATTGACAGAGTGGGGTCAGTCTGTTCTTCCCAGATTGTGTTACATTGACAGAGTGGGCTCACTCTGCTCTTCCCTGGGTGTGTTACATTCACAGAGTAGGGTCAGTCTGGTCTTCCCTGGGTGGGTTACATTGACAGATTGGGGTCAGTCTGCACTTCCATGGGTGTGTTACATTGACAGAGTGGGGTCAGTCTGCTCTTCCCTGGGTGTGTTACATTGACAGAGTGGGGCCAGTCTGCTCTTCCCTGGGTGTGTTACATTGACAGAGTGGGGTCAGTCTGCTCTTCCCTGGGTGTGTTACATTGACAGAGTGGGGTTAATCTGCTCATCCCTGGGTGTGTTACATTGACAGAGTGAGGTCAGTCTGCTCATCCCTGGGTGTGTTACATTTTCAGAGTGAGGTCAGTCTGCTCTTCCCTGGGTGTGTTACATTGACGGAGTGGGGACAGTCTGCTCTTCCCTGGGTGTGTTACATTGACACAGTGGGGTCAGTCTGCTCTTCCCTGGGTGTGTTACCTTAGACACAGTGGGGTCAGTCTGCTCTTCCCTGGGTGTGTTACATTGACAGAGTGGGGTCCGTCTGCTCTTCCCTGTGTGTGTTACATTGACAGTGTGGGGTCAGTCTGCTCTTCCCTGTGTGTGTTACAGTGACAGAGTGGGATCAGTCTGCTCTTCCCTGGGTGGGTTACATTGACAGAGTGTGATCAGTCTGCTCTTCCCTGGGTGGGTTACATTGACAGAGTGGGGTCAGTCTGCTCTTCCCTGGGTATGTTATATTGACAGAGTGGGGTCAATTTGCTCATCCCTGGGTGTGTTACATTGACAGATTGGGGTCAGTCTGCTCTTCCCTGGGTATGTTACAGTGACAGAGTGGGGTCAGTCTGCTTATCCCTGGGTGGGTTACATTGACAGAGTGAGGTCAGTCTGCTCTTCCCTGGGTGTGTTACATTGACAGAGTGGGGTCAGTCTGCTTTTCCCTGGGTGTGTTACATTGACAGAGTGGGGTCAGTCTGCTTTTCCCTGGGTGTGTTACATTGACAGAGTGAGGTCAGTCTGCTCTTCCTTGTGTGTGTTACATTCACAGAGTGGGGTCAGTCTGCTTTTCCCTGGGTATGTTACATTGACAGAGTGGTGTCAGTCTGATGTTCCCTAAGTGCGTTAAATTGACAGAGTGGGGTCAGTCTGCAGTTCCCTGGGTGTGTAACATTGACAGAGTGGAGTCAGTCTGCTCTTCCCTGGGTGTATTACATTCACAGAGTGGGGTCAGTCTGCTCTTCCCTGGGTGTGTAACATTGACAGAGTGGGGTCAGTCTGCTCTTCCCTGGGTTTATTACGTTCACAGAGTATGATCAGTCTGCTTTTCCCTGGGTGTGTTACATTGACAGAGTGGGGTCAGTCTGCTTTTCCCTGGGCGTGTCACATTGACCGAGTGGGGTCAGTCTGCTCTTCCCTGGGTGTGTTACATTGACAGAGTGGGGTCAGTCTGCTCTTCCCTGGGTATGTTATATTGACAGAGTGGGGTCAATTTGCTCATCCCTGGTTTTGTTACATTGACAGATTGGGGTCAGTCTGCTCTTCCCTGGGTATGTTACATTGACAGAGTGGGGTCAGTCTGCTTATCCCTGGGTGGGTTACATTGACAGAGTGAGGTCAGTCTGCTCTTCCCTGGGTGTGTTACAATGACAGAGTGGGGTCAGTCTGCACTTCCCTGGGTGTGTTACATTGACAGAGTGGGGTCAGTCTGCTTTTCCCTGGGTGTGTTACATTGACAGAGTGGGGTCAGTCTGCTTTTCCCTGGGCGTGTCACATTGACAGAGTGGGGTCAGTCTGCTCTTCCCTGGGTGTGTTACATTGACAGAGAGGGGTCAGTCTGCTTTTCCCTGGGTATGTTACATTGACAGAGTGGGGTCAGTCTGCTCTTCCCTGGGTATGATATATTGACAGAGTGGGGTCAATTTGCTCATCCCTGGGTGTGTTACATTGACAGAGTGAGGTCAGTCTGCTCTTCCCTGGGTGTGTTAAATTGACAGAGTGGGGTCAGTCTTCTCTTCCCTTGGTCTGTTACTTTGACAGAGTGGGGTCAATTTGCTCATCCCTGGGTGTGTTACATTGACAGAGTGAGGTCAGTCTGCTCTTCCCTGGGTGTGTTACATTGACAGAGTGGGGTCAGTCTTCTCTTCCCTTGGTGTGTTACATTGACAGAGTGGGGTCAATCTGCTCATCCCTGGGTGTGTTACATTGACAGAGTGGGGTCAGTCTTCTCTTCCCTTGGTGTGTTACATTGACAGAGTGGGGTCAGTCTGCTCTTCCCTGGGTGTGTTACATTGACAGAGTGGGGTCAGTCTGCACTTCCCTGGGTGTATTACATTGACAGAGTGGGGTCAATCTGCTTATCCCTGGGTGTGTTACATTGACAGAGTGAGGTCAGTCTGCTCTTCCCTGGGTAAGTTACATTGACAGAGTGGGGTCAGTCTGCTCTTCCCTGGGTGTATTACATTGTCAGAGTGGGGTCAGTCTGCTCTTCCCTGGGTGTGTTACATTCACAGAGTGTGGTCAGTCTGCTCTTCCCTGTGTGTGTTACATTGACAGTGTGGGGTGATTCTGCTCTTCGCTGTGTGTGTTACATTGACAGAATGCGGTCAGTCTGCTTTTCCCTGTGTGTGTTACATTGACAGAGTGGGGTCAGTCCGCTCTTCCCTGGGTGGGTTACACTGACAGAATGGGGTCAGTCTGCTCTTCTCTGGGTGTGTTACATTGTCAGAGTGGTGTCAGTCTGCTCTTCCCTGGGTGTGTTAAATTGACAGAGTGGGGTCAGTGTGCTCTTCCCTGGGTGTGTTACATTGACAGAGTGGGGTCCGTTTGCACTTCCCTGGGTGTGTTACATTGACAGAGTGGCGACAGTCTGCTCTTCCCTGGGTGTGTTACATTGACAGAGTGGGGACAGTCTGCTCTTCCCTGGGTGTGTTACATTGACAGAGTGAGGTCAGTCTCTCTTCCCTGGGTGTGTTACATTGACAGAGTGAGGTCAGTCTGCTCTTCCCTGGGTGTGTTACAGTGACAGAGTGGGATCAGTCTGCTCTTCCCTGGGTGTGTTACATTGACAGAGTGGGGACAGTCTGCTCTTCCCTGGGTGTGTTACATTGACACAGTGGGGTCAGTCTGCTCTTCCCTGGGTGTGTTACATTGACACAGTGGAGTCAGTCTGCTCTTCCCTGGGTGTGTTACATTGACAGAGTGGGGTACGTCTGCTCTTCCCTGCGTAGGTTATATTGACAGAGTGGGGTTAATCTGCTCATCCCTGGGTGTGTTACATTGACAGAGTGAGGTCAGTCTGCTCTTCCCTGGGTGTGTTACATTGACAGAGTGCGGTCAGTCTGCACTTCCCTGGGTGTGTTACATTGACAGAGTGAGGTCCGTCTGCTCTTCCCTGGGTGTGTTACATTGACAGAGTAGGGTCAGTCTGTTCTTCCCTGGGTGTGTTACATTGACAGAGTGGGGTCAGTCTGCTCTTCCCTGGGTGTGTTACTTTGACAGAGTGAGGTCAGTCTGCTCTTCCCTGGTTGTGTTACATTGCCATAGTGGGGTCAGTCTGCTCTTCCCTGGGTGTGTTACATTGACAGAGTGGGTTCAGTCTGCTCTTCCCTGGGTGTGTTACATTGACAGAGTGAGGTCAGTCTGCTCTTCCCTGGGTGTGTTACATTGACAGAGTGGGGTGAGTCTGCTCTTCCCTGGGTGTGTTACATTGACAGAGTGGGGTCAGTCTGCACTTCCCTGGGTGTGTTACATTGACAGAGTGGGGTCAGTTTGCTCTTCCCTGGGTGTTTTACATTCACAGAGTGGGGTCAGTCTGCTCTTCGCTGGGTGTGTTACATTGACAGAGTGAGGTCAGTCTGCTCTTCCTTGTGTGTGTTACATTCACAGAGTGGGGTCAGTCTGCTTTTCCCTGGGTATGTTACATTGACAGAGTGGTGTCAGTCTGATGTTCCCTAAGTGCGTTAAATTGACAGAGTGGGGTTAATCTGCTCTTCCCTGGGTGTGTAACATTGACAGAGTGGGGTCAGTCTGCTCTTCCCTGGGTGTGATACATTGACAGAGTGGGGTCAGTCTGCTCTTCCCTGGGTGTGTAACATTGACAGTGTGAGGTCAGTCTGCTCTTGCCTGGGTGGGTTACATTGACAGAGTGGGGTCAGTCTGCACCTCCCTGGGTGTGTAACATTGATAGAGTGAGGTCAGTCTGCTCTTCCCTGGGTGGGTTACATTGACAGAGTGGCGTCAGTCTGCTCTTTCCTGGGTGTGTTACATTGACAGAGTGGGGTCAGTCTGCTCTTCCCTGGGTGTGTTACATTCACAGAGTGGGGTCAGTCTGCTCTCCCCTGGGTGTGTTACATTTTAAGAGTGGGGTCAGTCTGCTCTTCCCTGGGTGTGTTACATTGACAGAGTCGAGTCAGTCTGCTCTTCCCTGGGTGTGTTACATTGACAGAGTGGGGTCAGTCTGCTTTTCCCTGGGTGTGTAACATTGACTGAGTGGGGTCAGTCCGCTCTTCCCTGGGTGTGTTATCTTGATAGAGTGGGATCAGTCTGCTCTTCTCTGGGTGTGTTACATTGTCAGAGTGGTGTCTGTCTGCTCTTCCCTGGGTGTGTTATCTTGACAGAGTGGGGTCAGTGTGCTCTTCCCTGGGTGTGTTACATTGACAGAGTGGGGTCAGTCTGCACTTCCCTGGGTGTGTTACATTGACAGAGTAGGGGCAGTCTGCTCTTCCCTGGGTGTGTTACATTGACAGAGTGGGGACAGTCTGCTCTTCCCTGGGTGTGTTATCTTGATAGAGTGGGATCAGTCTGCTCTTCTCTGGGTGTGTTACATTGTCAGAGTGGTGTCTGTCTGCTCTTCCCTGGGTGTGTTACATTGACAGAGTGGGGTCAGTGTGCTCTTCCCTGGGTGTGTTACATTGACAGAGTGGGGTCCGTTTGCTCTTCCCTGGGTGTGTTACATTGACAGAGTAGGGACAGTCTGCTCTTCCCTGGGTGTGTTACATTGACAGAGTGGGGACAGTCTGCTCTTCCCTGGGTGTGTTACATTGACAGAGTGAGGTCAATCTGCTCTTCCCTGGGTGTGTGACATTGACAGAGTGAGGTCAGTCTGCTCTTCCCTGGGTGTGTTACAGTGACAGAGTGGGATCAGTCTGCTCTTCCCTGGGTGTGTTACATTGACAGAGTGGGGACAGTCTGCACTTCCCTGGGTGTGTTACATTGACACAGTGGGGTCAGTCTGCTCTTCCCTGGGTGTGTTACATTGACGCAGTGGAGTCAGTCTGCTCTTCCCTGGGTGTGTTACATTGACAGAGTGGGGTCAGTCTGTTCTTCCCTGCGTAGGTTATATTGACAGAGTGGGGTTAATCTGCTCATCCCTGGGTGTGTTACATTGACAGAGTGAGGTCAGTCTGCTCTTCCCTGGGTGTGTTACATTGACAGAGTGAGGTCAGTCTGCTCTTCCCTGGGTGTGTTACATTGACAGAGTGGGGTCAGTCTGATCTTCCCTGGGTGTGTTACATTGACAGAGTAGGGTCAGTCTGCTCTTCCCTGGGTGTGTTACATTGACAGAGTGAGGTCAGTCTGCTCTTCGCTGGGTGTGTTACATTGACAGAGTGCGGTCAGTCTGCACTTCCCTGGGTGTGTTACATTGACAGAGTGAGGTCCGTCTGCTCTTCCCTGGGTGTGTTACATTGACAGAGTAGGGTCAGTCTGCTCTTCCCTGGGTGTGTTACATTGACAGAGTGGGGTCAGTCTGCTCTTCCCTGGGTGTGTTAAATTGACAGAGTGAGGTCCGTCTGCTCTTCCCTGGGTGTGTTACATTGACAGAGTAGGGTCAGTCTGCTCTTCCCTGGGTGTGTTACATTGACAGAGTAGGGTCAGTCTGCTCTTCCCTGGGTGTGTTACATTGACAGAGTGAGGTCAGTCTGCTCTTCCCTGGGTGTGTTACATTGACAGAGTGCGGTCAGTCTGCACTTCCCTGGGTGTGTTACATTGACAGAGTGAGGTCCGTCTGCTCTTCCCTGGGTGTGTTACATTGACAGAGTAGGGTCAGTCTGCTCTTCCCTGGGTGTGTTAAATTGACAGAGTGAGGTCCGTCTGCTCTTCCCTGGGTGTGTTACATTGACAGAGTGTGGTCAGTCTGCTCTTCCCTGGGTGTGTTACATTGACAGAGTAGGGTCAGTCTGATCTTCCCTGGGTGTGTTACATTGACAGAGTGGGGTCAGTCTGTTCTTCCCTGGGTGTGTTACATTGACAGAGTGGGGTCAGTCTGCTCTTCCCTGGGTGTGTTACATTGACAGAGTGAGGTCAGTCTGCTCTTCCCTGGGTGTGTTACATTGCCAGAGTGGGGTCAGTCTGCTCTTCCCTGGGTGTGTTACATTGACAGAGTGGGTTCAGTCTGCTCTTCCCTGGGTGTGTTACATTGACAGAGTGAGGTCAGTCTGCTCTTCCCTGGGTGTGTTACATTGACAGAGTGGGGTGAGTCTGCTCTTCCCTGGGTGTGTTACATTGACAGAGTGGGGTCAGTCTGCTCTCCCCTGGGTGTGTTACATTCACAGAGTGGGGTCAGTCTGCTCTTCCCTGGGTGTGTTACATTGACAGAGTGAGGTCAGTCTGCACTTCCCTGGATGTGTTACATTGACAGAGTGAGGTCAGTCTGCTCTTCCCTGGGTGTGTTACATTCACAGAGTGGGGTCAGTCTGCTTTTCCCTGGGTATGTTACATTGACAGAGTGGTGTCAGTCTGATGTTCCCTAAGTGCGTTAAATTGACAGAGTGGGGTCAGTCTGCAGTTCCCTGGGTGTGTAACATTGACAGAGTGGAGTCAGTCTGCTCTTCCCTGGGTGTATTACATTCACAGAGTGGGGTCAGTCTGCTCTTTCCTGGGTGTGTAACATTGACAGAGTGGGGTCAGTCTGCTCTTCCCTGGGTTTATTACGTTCACAGAGTATGATCAGTCTGCTCTTCCCTGGGTGTGTTACATTCACAGAGTGGGGTCAGTCTGCTCTTCCCTTGGGTGTTACATTGACAGAAAGGGATCAGTCTGCTCTTCCCTGGGTGAGTTACATTGAAAGAGTGGGGTCAGTCTGCTCTTCCCTGGGTGTGTTACATTGACAGAGTGGGGACAGTCTACTCTTCCCTGGGTGTGTTATATTGACAGAGTGGGGTCAGTCTGCTCTTCCCTGGGTGTGTTACATTCACAGAGTGGGGTCAGTCTGCTCTTCCCTGGGTGTGTTATACTGACAGAGTGGTGTCAGTCTGATGTTCCCTGGGTATTGTACATTTACCGAGTGGGGTCAGTCTGCTCTTCCCTGGGTGTGTTACATTGACAGAGTGGGGTCAATCTGCTCTTCCCTGGGTGTGTTACATTGACGAAGTGGGGTCAGTCTGCTCTTCCCTGGGTGTGTTACATTGACAGAGTGGGGTCAGTCTGCTCTTCCCTGGGTGTGTTACATTGACAGAGTGGGGTCAGTCTGCTCTTCCCTGGGTGTGTTACATTGTCAGAGTGGGGTCAGTCTGCTCTTCCCTGGGTGTGTTACATTGTCAGAGTGGGGTCAGTCTGCTCTTCCCTGGGTGTGTTACATTGATAGAGTGGGATCAGTCTGCTCTTCCCTGGGTGGGTTACATTGACAGATTGGGGTCAGGCTGCACTTCCCTGGGTGTGTTACATTGACAGAGTGGGGTTAATCTGCTCTTCCCTGGGTGTGTAACATTGACAGAGTGGGGTCAGTCTGCTCTTCCCTGGGTGTGATACATTGACAGAGTGGGGTCAGTCTGCTCTTCCCGGGGTGTGTTACATTGATAGAGTGAGGTCAGTCTGCTCTTCCCTGGGTGGGTTACATTGACAGAGTGGCGTCAGTCTGCTCTTCCCTGGGTGTGTTACCTTCACACAGTGGGGTCAGTCTGCTCTTCACTGGGTGTGTTACATTGACAGAGTGGGGTCAGTCTGCTGTTCCCTGTGTGTGTTACATTGACAGTGTGGGGTCAGTCTGCTCTTCCCTGGGTGTGTTACATTGACAGAGTGTGATCAGTCAGCTCTTCCCTGGGTGTGTTACATTGACAGAGTGGGGTCAGTCTGCTCTTCCCTGGGTGTGTTACTTTGATAGAGTGGGATCAGTCTGCTCTTCCCTGGTCTGTTACATTGACAGAGTAGGGTCAGTCTGGTCTTCCCTGGTTGTGGTAATTTAAAAAGTGGGCTCAGTCTGCTCTTCCCTGGGTATGTTACATTGACAGACTGGGGTCAGTCTGCTCTTCACTGGTTTTGTTACATTGACAGATTGGGGTCAGTCTGCTCTTCCCTGGGTATGTTACATTGACAGAGTGGGGTCAGTCTGCTCTTCCCTGGGTGTGTTACATTGACACAGTGGAGTCAGTCTGCTCTTCCCTGGGTGTGTTACATTGACAGAGTGGGGTCAGTCTGATCTTCCCTGGGTGTGTTACATTGACAGAGTAGGGTCAGTCTGCTCTTCCCTGGGTGTGTTACATTGACAGAGTGAGGTCAGTCTGCTCTTCGCTGGGTGTGTTACATTGACAGAGTGCGGTCAGTCTGCACTTCCCTGGGTGTGTTACATTGACAGAGTGAGGTCCGTCTGCTCTTCCCTGGGTGTGTTACATTGACAGAGTAGGGTCAGTCTGCTCTTCCCTGGGTGTGTTACATTGACAGAGTGGGGTCAGTCTGCTCTTCCCTGGGTGTGTTAAATTGACAGAGTGAGGTCCGTCTGCTCTTCCCTGGGTGTGTTACATTGACAGAGTAGGGTCAGTCTGCTCTTCCCTGGGTGTGTTACATTGACAGAGTAGGGTCAGTCTGCTCTTCCCTGGGTTTGTTACATTGACAGAGTGAGGTCAGTCTGCTCTTCCCTGGGTGTGTTACATTGACAGAGTGCGGTCAGTCTGCACTTCCCTGGGTGTGTTACATTGACAGAGTGAGGTCCGTCTGCTCTTCCCTGGGTGTGTTACATTGACAGAGTAGGGTCAGTCTGCTCTTCCCTGGGTGGGTTAAATTGACAGAGTGAGGTCCGTCTGCTCTTCCCTGGGTGTGTTACATTGACAGAGTGTGGTCAGTCTGCTCTTCCCTGGGTGTGTTACATTGACAGAGTAGGGTCAGTCTGATCTTCCCTGGGTGTGTTACATTGACAGAGTGGGGTCAGTCTGTTCTTCCCTGGGTGTGTTACATTGACAGAGTGGGGTCAGTCTGCTCTTCCCTGGGTGTGTTACATTGACAGAGTGAGGTCAGTCTGCTCTTCCCTGGGTGTGTTACATTGCCAGAGTGTGGTCAGTCTGCTCTTCCCTGGGTGTGTTACATTGACAGAGTAGGGTCAGTCTGATCTTCCCTGGGTGTGTTACATTGACAGAGTGGGGTCAGTCTGTTCTTCCCTGGGTGTGTTACATTGACAGAGTGGGGTCAGTCTGCTCTTCCCTGGGTGTGTTACATTGACAGAGTGAGGTCAGTCTGCTCTTCCCTGGGTGTGTTACATTGCCAGAGTGGGGTCAGTCTGCTCTTCCCTGGGTGTGTTACATTGACAGAGTGGGTTCAGTCTGCTCTTCCCTGGGTGTGTTACATTGACAGAGTGAGGTCAGTCTGCTCTTCCCTGGGTGTGTTACATTGACAGAGTGGGGTGAGTCTGCTCTTCCCTGGGTGTGTTACATTGACAGAGTGGGGTCAGTCTGCTCTCCCCTGGGTGTGTTACATTCACAGAGTGGGGTCAGTCTGCTCTTCCCTGGGTGTGTTACATTGACAGAGTGAGGTCAGTCTGCACTTCCCTGGATGTGTTACATTGACAGAGTGAGGTCAGTCTGCTCTTCCCTGGGTGTGTTACATTCACAGAGTGGGGTCAGTCTGCTTTTCCCTGGGTATGTTACATTGACAGAGTGGTGTCAGTCTGATGTTCCCTAAGTGCGTTAAATTGACAGAGTGGGGTCAGTCTGCAGTTCCCTGGGTGTGTAACATTGACAGAGTGGAGTCAGTCTGCTCTTCCCTGGGTGTATTACATTCACAGAGTGGGGTCAGTCTGCTCTTTCCTGGGTGTGTAACATTGACAGAGTGGGGTCAGTCTGCTCTTCCCTGGGTTTATTACGTTCACAGAGTATGATCAGTCTGCTCTTCCCTGGGTGTGTTACATTCACAGAGTGGGGTCAGTCTGCTCTTCCCTTGGGTGTTACATTGACAGAATGGGATCAGTCTGCTCTTCCCTGGGTGAGTTACATTGAAAGAGTGTGGTCAGTCTGCTCTTCCCTGGGTGTGTTACATTGACAGAGTGGGGACAGTCTACTCTTCCCTGGGTGTGTTATATTGACAGAGTGGGGTCAGTCTGCTCTTCCCTGGGTGTGTTACATTCACAGAGTGGGGTCAGTCTGCTCTTCCCTGGGTGTGTTATACTGACAGAGTGGTGTCAGTCTGATGTTCCCTGGGTATTGTACATTTACCGAGTGGGGTCAGTCTGCTCTTCCCTGGGTGTGTTACATTGACAGAGTGGCGTCAATCTGCTCTTCCCTGGGTGTGTTACATTGACGAAGTGGGGTCAGTCTGCTCTTCCCTGGGTGTGTTACATTGACAGAGTGGGGTCAGTCTGCTCTTCCCTGGGTGTGTTACATTGACAGAGTGGGGTCAGTCTGCTCTTCCCTGGGTGTGTTACATTGTCAGAGTGGGGTCAGTCTGCTCTTCCCTGGGTGTGTTACATTGTCAGAGTGGGGTCAGTCTGCTCTTCCCTGGGTGTGTTACATTGATAGAGTGGGATCAGTCTGCTCTTCCCTGGGTGGGTTACATTGACAGATTGGGGCCAGGCTGCACTTCCCTGGGTGTGATACATTGACAGAGTGGGGTTAATCTGCTCTTCCCTGGGTGTGTAACATTGACAGAGTGGGGTCAGTCTGCTCTTCCCTGGGTGTGATGCATTGACAGAGTGGGGTCAGTCTGCTCTTCCCGGGGTGTGTTACATTGATAGAGTGAGGTCAGTCTGCTCTTCCCTGGGTGGGTTACATTGACAGAGTGGCGTCAGTCTGCTCTTCCCTGGGTGTGTTACCTTCACACAGTGGGGTCAGTCTGCTCTTCACTGGGTGTGTTACATTGACAGAGTGGGGTCAGTCTTCTGTTCCCTGTGTGTGTTACATTGACAGTGTGGGGTCAGTCTGCTCTTCCCTGGGTGTGTTACATTGACAGAGTGTGATCAGTCTGCTCTTCCCTGGGTGTGTTACATTGACAGAGTGGGGTCAGTCTGCTCTTCCCTGGGTGTGTTACTTTGATAGAGTGGGATCAGTCTGCTCTTCCCTGGTCTGTTACATTGACAGAGTAGGGTCAGTCTGGTCTTCCCTGGTTGTGGTAATTTAAAAAGTGGGCTCAGTCTGCTCTTCCCTGGGTATGTTACATTGACAGACTGGGGTCAGTCTGCTCTTCACTGGTTTTGTTACATTGACAGATTGGGGTCAGTCTGCTCTTCCCTGGGTATGTTACATTGACAGAGTGGGGTCAGTCTGCTCTTCCCTGGGTGTGTTACATTGACACAGTGGAGTCAGTCTGCTCTTCCCTGGGTGTGTTACATTGACAGAGTGGGGTCAGTCTGATCTTCCCTGGGTGTGTTACATTGACAGAGTAGGGTCAGTCTGCTCTTCCCTGGGTGTGTTACATTGACAGAGTGAGGTCAGTCTGCTCTTCGCTGGGTGTGTTACATTGACAGAGTGCGGTCAGTCTGCACTTCCCTGGGTGTGTTACATTGACAGAGTGAGGTCCGTCTGCTCTTCCCTGGGTGTGTTACATTGACAGAGTAGGGTCAGTCTGCTCTTCCCTGGGTGTGTTACATTGACAGAGTGGGGTCAGTCTGCTCTTCCCTGGGTGTGTTAAATTGACAGAGTGAGGTCCGTCTGCTCTTCCCTGGGTGTGTTACATTGACAGAGTAGGGTCAGTCTGCTCTTCCCTGGGTGTGTTACATTGACAGAGTAGGGTCAGTCTGCTCTTCCCTGGGTGTGTAACATTGACAGAGTGGGGTCAGTCTGCTCTTCCCTGGGTGTGATACATTGACAGAGTGGGGTCAGTCTGCTCTTCCCGGGGTGTGTTACATTGATAGAGTGAGGTCAGTCTGCTCTTCCCTGGGTGGGTTACATTGACAGAGTGGCGTCAGTCTGCTCTTCCCTGGGTGTGTTACCTTCACACAGTGGGGTCAGTCTGCTCTTCCCTGGGTGTGTTACTTTGATAGAGTGGGATCAGTCTGCTCTTCCCTGGTCTGTTACATTGACAGAGTAGGGTCAGTCTGGTCTTCCCTGGTTGTGGTAATTTAAAAAGTGGGCTCAGTCTGCTCTTCCCTGGGTATGTTACATTGACAGACTGGGGTCAGTCTGCTCTTCACTGGTTTTGTTACATTGACAGATTGGGGTCAGTCTGCTCTTCCCTGGGTATGTTACATTGACAGAGTGGGGTCAGTCTGCTCTTCCCTGGGTGTGTTACATTGACACAGTGGAGTCAGTCTGCTCTTCCCTGGGTGTGTTACATTGACAGAGTGGGGTCAGTCTGATCTTCCCTGGGTGTGTTACATTGACAGAGTAGGGTCAGTCTGCTCTTCCCTGGGTGTGTTACATTGACAGAGTGAGGTCAGTCTGCTCTTCGCTGGGTGTGTTACATTGACAGAGTGCGGTCAGTCTGCACTTCCCTGGGTGTGTTACATTGACAGAGTGAGGTCCGTCTGCTCTTCCCTGGGTGTGTTACATTGACAGAGTAGGGTCAGTCTGCTCTTCCCTGGGTGTGTTACATTGACAGAGTGGGGTCAGTCTGCTCTTCCCTGGGTGTGTTAAATTGACAGAGTGAGGTCCGTCTGCTCTTCCCTGGGTGTGTTACATTGACAGAGTAGGGTCAGTCTGCTCTTCCCTGGGTGTGTTACATTGACAGAGTAGGGTCAGTCTGCTCTTCCCTGGGTGTGTTACATTGACAGAGTGAGGTCAGTCTGCTCTTCCCTGGGTGTGTTACATTGACAGAGTGCGGTCAGTCTGCACTTCCCTGGGTGTGTTACATTGACAGAGTGAGGTCCGTCTGCTCTTCCCTGGGTGTGTTACATTGACAGAGTAGGGTCAGTCTGCTCTTCCTGGGGGGGGGTTAAATTGACAGAGTGAGGTCCGTCTGCTCTTCCCTGGGTGTGTTACATTGACAGAGTGTGGTCAGTCTGCTCTTCCCTGGGTGTGTTACATTGACAGAGTGGGGTCAGTCTGCTCTTCCCTGGGTGTGTTACATTGACAGAGTGGGGTCAGTCTGCTCTTCCCTGGGTGTGTTACATTGTCAGAGTGGGGTCAGTCTGCTCTTCCCTGGGTGTGTTACATTGTCAGAGTGGGGTCAGTCTGCTCTTCCCTGGGTGTGTTACATTGATAGAGTGGGATCAGTCTGCTCTTCCCTGGGTGGGTTACATTGACAGATTGGGGTCAGGCTGCACTTCCCTGGGTGTGTTACATTGACAGAGTGGGGTTAATCTGCTCTTCCCTGGGTGTGTAACATTGACAGAGTGGGGTCAGTCTGCTCTTCCCTGGGTGTGATACATTGACAGAGTGGGGTCAGTCTGCTCTTCCCGGGGTGTGTTACATTGATAGAGTGAGGTCAGTCTGCTCTTCCCTGGGTGGGTTACATTGACAGAGTGAGGTCAGTCTGCTCTTCCCTGGGTGTGTTACCTTCACACAGTGGGGTCAGTCTGCTCTTCACTGGGTGTGTTACATTGACAGAGTGGGGTCAGTCTGCTGTTCCCTGTGTGTGTTACATTGACAGTGTGGGGTCAGTCTGCTCTTCCCTGGGTGTGTTACATTGACAGAGTGTGATCAGTCTGCTCTTCCCTGGGTGTGTTACATTGACAGAGTGGGATCAGTCTGCTCTTCCCTGGTCTGTTACATTGACAGAGTAGGGTCAGTCTGGTCTTCCCTGGTTGTGGTAATTTAAAAAGTGGGCTCAGTCTGCTCTTCCCTGGGTATGTTACATTGACAGACTGGGGTCAGTCTGCTCTTCACTGGTTTTGTTACATTGACAGATTGGGGTCAGTCTGCTCTTCCCTGGGTATGTTACATTGACAGAGTGGGGTCAGTCTGCTCTTCCCTGGGTGTGTTACATTGACACAGTGGAGTCAGTCTGCTCTTCCCTGGGTGTGTTACATTGACAGAGTGGGGTCAGTCTGCTCTTCCCTGGTAGGTTATATTGACAGAGTGGGGTCAGTCTGCACTTCCCTGGTGGGGTACATTGACAGAGTGAGGTCAGTCTGCTCTTCCCTGGGTGTGTTACATTTGCAGAGTGGGGTCAGTCTTCTCTTCCCTTGGTGTGTTACATTGACAGAGTGGGGTTAATCTGCTCTTCCCTGGGTGTGTTACATTGACAGAGTGGGTCAGTCTGCACTTCCCTGGGTGTGTGACATTGACAGAGTGCGGTCAGTCTGCACTTCCCTGGGAGTGTTACATTGAAAGAGTGGGGTTAATCTGCTCTTCCCTGGGTGTGTTACATTGACAGAGTGAGGTCAGTCTGTTCTTCCCAGATTGTGTTACATTGACAGAGTGGGGTCACTCTGCTCTTCCCTGCGTGTGTTACATTGACAGAGTGGGGTCAGTCTGCACTTCCCTGGGTGTGTTACATTGACAGAGTGGGGCCAGTCTGCTCTTCCCTGGGTGTGTTACATTGACAGAGTGGGGCCAGTCTGCTCTTCCCTGGGTGTGTTACATTGACAGAGTGGGGTCAGTCTGCTCTTCCCTGGGTGTGTTACATTGACAGAGTGAGGTCAGTCTGCTCTTCCCTGGGTGTGTTACATTGACAGATTGCGGTCAGTCTGCACTTCCCTGGGTGTGTTACATTGACAGAGTGGGGTCAATGTGCTTATCCCTGGGTGTGTTACATTGACAGAGTGAGGTCAGTCTGCTCTTCCCTGGGTGTGTTACATTGACAGTGTGGGGTCAGTCTGCTCTTCCCTGTGTGTCTTACATTGTCAGAGAGGGGTCAGTGTGCTCTTTACTGGGTGGGTTACATTGACAGAGTGAGGTCAGTCTGCCCTTCCCTGGGTGTTTTACATTGACAGAGTGGGGTCATTCTGCTCTTTCCTGTGTGTGTTACAGTGACAGAGTGGGATCAGTCTGCTCTTCCCTGGGTGGGTTACACTGACAGAGTGGGGTCAGTCTGCTCTTCCCTGGGTGTGTTACATTGACAGAGTGAGGTCAGACTGCTCTTCCCTGGGTGTGTTACATTGACAGAGTGGGGACAGTCTGCTCTTCCCTGGGTGTGTTACATTGACAGAGTGAGGTCAGTCTGCTCTTCCCTGGGTGTGTTACATTGACAGAGTGGGGTCAGTCTGCTCTTTCCTGTGTGTGTTACAGTGACAAAGTGGGATCAGTCTGCTCTTCCCTGGGTGTGTTACATTGACAGAGTGGGGACAGTCTGCTCTTCCCTGGGTGTGTTACATTGACAGAGTGGGGACAGTCTGCTCTTCCCTGGGTGTGTTACATTGACACAGTAGGGTCAGTCTGCTCTTCCCTGGGTGTGTTACATTGACAGAGTGGGATCAGTCTGCTCTTCCCTGTGTGTGTTACATTGACAGTGTGGGGTCAGTCTGCTCTTCCCTGGGTATGTTACAGTGACAGAGTGGGATCAGTCTGCTCTTCCCTGGGTGTGTTACATTGACAGAGAGAGGTCAGTCTGCTCTTCCCTGGTTGTGTTTCATTGATAGAGTGGCGTCAGTCTGCTCTTCCCTGGGTGTGTTACATTGACAGTGTGGGGTCAGTCTGCTCTTCCCTGGGTATGTTACAGTGACAGAGTGGGATCAGTCTGCTCTTCCCTGGGTGTGTTACATTGACAGAGTGGGGTCAGTCTGCTCTTCCCTGGGTGTGTTACATTGTCAGAGTGGGGTCAGTCTGCTCTTCCCTGGGTGTGTTACATTGACAGAGTGGGGTCAGTCTGCTCTTCCCTGGTAGGTTATATTGACAGAGTGGGGTCAGTCTGCACTTCCCTGGTGGGGTACATTGACAGAGTGAGGTCAGTCTGCTCTTCCCTGGGTGTGTTACATTGACAGAGTGGGGTCAGTCTTCTCTTCCCTTGGTGTGTTACATTGACAGAGTGGGGTTAATCTGCTCTTCCCTGGGTGTGTTACATTGACGGAGTGGGTCAGTCTGCACTTCCCTGGGTGTGTGACATTGACAGAGTGCGGTCAGTCTGCACTTCCCTGGGAGTGTTACATTGAAAGAGTGGGGTTAATCTGCTCTTCCCTGGGTGTGTTACATTGACAGAGTGGGGTCAGTCTGTTCTTCCCAGATTGTGTTACATTGACAGAGTGGGGTCACTCTGCTCTTCCCTGCGTGTGTTACATTGACAGAGTGGGGTCAGTCTGCACATCCCTGGGTGTGTTACATTGACAGAGTGGGGCCAGTCTGCTCTTCCTTGGGTGTGTTACATTGACAGAGTGGGGTCAGTCTGCTCTTCCCTGGGTGTGTTACATTGACAGAGTGAGGTCAGTCTGCTCTTCCCTGGGTGTGTTACATTGACAGATTGCGGTCAGTCTGCACTTCCCTGGGTGTGTTACATTGACAGAGTGGGGTCAATGTGCTTATCCCTGGGTGTGTTACATTGACAGAGTGAGGTCAGTCTGCTCTTCCCTGGGTGTGTTACATTGACAGTGTGGGGTCAGTCTGCTCTTCCCTGGGTGTCTTACATTGTCAGAGAGGGGTCAGTCTGCTCTTTACTGGGTGGGTTACATTGACAGAGTGAGGTCAGTCTGCCCTTCCCTGGGTGTTTTACATTGTCAGAGTGGGGTCATTCTGCTCTTTCCTGTGTGTGTTACAGTGACAGAGTGGGATCAGTCTGCTCTTCCCTGGGTGGGTTACACTGACAGAGTGGGGTCAGTCTGCTCTTCCCTGGGTGTGTTACATTGACAGAGTGAGGTCAGACTGCTCTTCCCTGGGTGTGTTACATTGACAGAGTGGGGACAGTCTGCTCTTCCCTGGGTGTGTTATATTGACAGAGTGGGGTCAGTCTGCTCTTCCCTGGGTGTGTTACATTGACACAGTAGGGTCAGTCTGCTCTTCCCTGGGTGTGTTACATTGACAGAGTGGGGTCAGTCTGCTCTTCCCTGTGTGTGTTACATTGACAGTGTGGGGTCAGTCTGCTCTTCCCTGGGTATGTTACAGTGACAGAGTGGGATCAGTCTGCTCTTCCCTGGGTGTGTTACATTGACAGAGAGAGGTCAGTCTGCTCTTCCCTGGATGTGTTACATTGACAGAGTCGGGTCAGTCTGCTTTTCCCTGCGCGTGTTACATTGACAGAGTGGGGTCAGTCTGCTCTTCCCTGTGTGTGTTACATTCACAGAGTGGGGTCAGTCTGCTCTTCCCTGGGTGTGTTACATTGACAGAGTGGGGTCAGTCTGCTTTTCCCTGGGTGTGTTACATTGACAGAGTGGGGTCAGTCTGCTTTTCCCTGGGCGTGTTACATTGACAGAGTGGGTTCAGTCTGCTCTTCCCTGGGTGTGTTACATTGACAGTGTGGGGTCAGTCTTCTCTTCCCTTGGTGTGTTACATTGACAGAGTGGGGTCAATCTGCTCATCCCTGGGTGTGTTACATTGACAGAGTGAGGTCAGTCTGCTCTTCCCTGGGTGTGTTACATTGACAGAGTGGGGTCAGTTTTCTCTTCCATTGGTGTGTTACATTGACAGAGTGGGGTCAATCTGCTCATCCCTGGGTGTGTTACATTGACAGAGTGGTGTCAGTCTTCTCTTCCCTTGGTGTGTTACATTGACAGGGTGGGGTCAGTCTGCACTTCCCTGGGTGTGTTACATTGACAGAGTGCGGTCAGTCTGCACTTCCCTGGGGGTGTTACATTGACAGAGTGGGGTCAATCTGCTCATCCCTGGGTGTGTTACATTGACAGAGTGGTGTCAGTCTTCTCTTCCCTTGGTGTGTTACATTGACAGGGTGGGGTCAGTCTGCTTTTCCCTGGGTGTGTTACATTGACAGAGTGAGGTCAGTCTGCTCTTCCCTGGGTTTGTTACATTGACAGAGTGGGGTCAGTCTGCTCTTCCCTGAGTGTATTACATTGTCAGAGTGGGGTCAGTCTGCTCTTTACTGGGTGTGTTACATTGACAGAGTGGGGTCAGTCTGCTCTTCCCTGGGTGTGTTACATTCACAGAGTGGGGTCAGTCTGCTCTTCCCTGGGTGTGTTACATTCACAGAGTGGGGTCAGTCTGCGCTTCCCTGGGTTTAGTACATTGACAGAGTGGGGTCAGTCTGCTCTTCCCTGTGTGTGTTACATTGACAGAGTGGGGTCATCTGCTCTTCCCTGGGTGTGTTAAATTGACAGAGTGGGGTCAGTCTGCTCTTCCCTTGGTGTGTTACATTGACAGAGTGGGGTCAGTCTGCTCTTCCCTGTGTGTGTTACATTGACAGTGTGGGATCAGTCTGCTCTTCCCTGGGTGGGTTACATTGACAGTGTGAGGTCAGTCTGCTCTTCCCTGGGTGTGTTACATTGACAGTGCGGGGTCAGTCTGCTCTTCCCTGGGTGTGTTACTTTGACACAGAGGGGTCAGTCTGCTCTTCCCTGGGTGTGTTACATTGACACAGTGGGGTCAGTCTGCTCTTCCCTGGGTGTGTGACATTGACAGAGTGGGATCAGTCTGCTCTTCCCTGGGTGTGTTACATTGACAGAGTGGGGTCAGCCTGCTCTTCCCTGGGTGTGTTACAGTGACAGAGTGGGATCAGTCTGCTCTTCTCTGGGTGTGTTACATTGACAGTGTGGGGTCAGTCTGCTCTTCCCTGGGTGTGTTACATTGACAGAGTGGGATCAGTCTGCTCTTCCCTGGGTGTGTTACATTGACAGAGTGGGGTGAGTCTGCTCTTCCCTGGGTGTGTTACAGTGACAGAGTGGGGTCAGTCTGCTCTTTCCTGGGTGTGTTACATTGACTGAGTGGGGTCAGTCTGCTCTTCCCTGGGTGTGTTACATTGACAGAGTGGCATCAGTCTGCTCTTCCCTGGGTGTGTTTCATTGACAGATTGGGGTCAGTCTGCACTTCCCTGGGTGTGTTACATTGACAGAGTGGGGTCAGTCTGCTCTTCCCTGGGTGTGTTACATTGACAGAGTGGGTTCAGTCTGCTCTTCCCTGGGTGTGTAACATTGACAGAGAGGGGTCAGTCTGCTCTTCCCTGGGTGTGTTACATTGACAGATTGGGGTCAGTCTGCACTTCCCTGGGTGTGTTACATTGACAGAGTGGGGTAAATCTGCTCTTCCCTGGGTGTGTTACATTGACAGAGTGGGGTCAGTCTGCTCTTCCCAGATTGTGATACATTGACAGAGTAGGGTCAGTCTGTTATTCCCTGGGTGTGTTACATTGACACAGTGGGATCAGTCTGCTCTTCCCTGGGTGTGTTACAGTGACAGAGTGGGGTCAGTCTGCTCTTTCCTGGGTGTGTTACATTGACTGAGTGGGGTCAGTCTGCTCTTCCCTGGGTGTGTTACATTGACAGATTGGGGTCAGTCTGCACTTCCCTGGGTGTGTTACATTGACAGAGTGGGGTCAGTCTGCTCTTTCCTGGGTGTGTTACATTCACAGAATGGGGTCAGTCTGCTCTTCCCTGGGTGTGTTACATTGACAGAGTGGCATCAGTCTGCTCTTCCCTGGGTGTGTTACATTGACAGATTGGGGTCAGTCTGCACTTCCCTGGGTGTGTTACATTGACAGAGTGGGGTTAGTCTGCTCTTCCCTGGGTGCGTTACTTTGACAGAGTGGGATCAGTCTGCCCTTCCCTGGGTGTGTTACATTGACAGAGTGGGGTCAGTCTGCTCTTCCCTGGGTGGGTTACATTGATAGATTGCGGTTGTCTGCACTTCCCTGGGTGTGTTACATTGACAGAGTGGGGTCAGTCTGCTCTTCCCTGGGTGGGTTACATTGACAGCGTGGGGTCAGTCTGCTCTTCCCTGGGTGTGTTACATTGACAGAGTGGGGTCAGCCTGCTTTTCCCTGGGTGTGTTTCATTCACAGAGTGGGTTCAGTCTGCTCTTCCCTGGGTGTGTTACATTGACAGAGTGGGGTCAGTCTGGTTTTCCCTCGGTGGGTTACATAGACAGAGTGGGGTCAGTCTGCTCTTCCCTGGGTGTGTTACATTCGCAGAGTGGGGTCAGTCTGCTCTTCCCTGGGTGTGTTACATTGACAGAGTGGGGTCAGTCTGCTCTTCCCTGGGTGTGTTACATTGACAGAGTGGGGTCAGTCTGCTCTTCCCTGGGTGGGTTACATTGATAGATTGGGGTTGTCTGCACTTCCCTGGGTGTGTTACATTGACAGAGTGGGGTCAGTCTGCTCTTCCCTGGGTGAGTTACATTGACAGAGTGGCGTCAGTCTGCTCTTCCCTGGGTGGGTTACATTGACAGCGTGGGGTCAGTCTGCTCTTCCCTGGGTGTGTTACATTGACAGAGTGGGGTCAGTCTGCTTTTCCCTGGGTGTGTTACATTCACAGAGTGGGGTCAGTCTGCTCTTCCCTGGGTGTGTTACATTGACAGAGTGGGGTCAGTCTGGTTTTCCCTCGATGAGTTACATAGACAGAGTGGGGTCAGTCTGCTCTTCCCTGGGTGTGTTACATTGACAGAGTGGGGTCAGTCTGCTCTTCCCTGGGTGTGTTACATTCACAGAGTGGGGTCAGTCTGCTCTTCCCTGGGTGCGTTACATTGACAGAGTGGGGTCAGTCTGCTCTTCCCTGGGTGTGTTACATTGACAGAGTGGGGTCAGTCTGCTCTTCCCTGGGTGTGTTACATTGACAGAGTGGGGTCAGTCGTCTCTTCCCTGGGTGTGTTACATTGACAGCGTGGGGTCAGTCTGCTCTTCCCGGGGTGTATGACATTGACAGAGTGGGATCAGTCTGCTCTTCCCTGGGTGTGTTCCGTTGACAGAGTGGGGTTAATCTGCTCTTCCCTGGGTCTATACATTGACAGAATGTGGTCAGTCTGCTCTTCCCTGGGTGTGTTACATTGACAGAGTGGGGTCAGTCTGCTCTTCCCTGGGTGTGTTACATTGACAGAGTGGGGTCAGTCTGCTCTTCCCTGGGTGTGTTACATTGACAGAGTGGGGTCAGTCTGCTCTTCCCTGGGTGTGTTACATTGACAGAGAGGGGTCAGTCTGCTCTTCTCTGGGGGGGTTACATTGACAGAGTGGGGTCAGTCTGCTCTTCCCTGGATTTGTTACTTTGACAGAGTGGGGTCATTCTGCTCTTCCCTGGGTGTGTTACATTGACAGAGTGGGGTCAGTCTGCTCCTCCCTGCGTGTGTTACTTTGACAGAGTGGTGTCAGTCTGCTCTTCCCTGGATGTGTTACATTCACAGATTGGGGTCAGTCTGCTCTTCCCTGGGTGTGTTACATTGACAGAGTGGGGTCAGTCTGCTCTTCCCTGGGTGTGTTACATTGACAGAGTGCGGTCAGTCTGCTCTTCCCTGGGTGTGTTACATTGACCGAGTGGGGTGAGTCTGCTCTCCCTGGGTGTGTTTCATTGACAGAGTGAGGTCAGTCTGCTCTTCCCTGCGTGTGTTACATTGACAGAGTGAGGTCAGTCTGCTCTTCCCTGGGTGTGTTACATTGACAGAGTGGGGTGAGTCTGCTCTCCCTGGGTGTGTTACATTGACAGAGTGAGGTCAGTCTGCTCTTCCCTGCGTGTGTTACATTGACAGAGTGAGGTCAGTCTGCTCTTCCCTGGGTATGTTACATTGACAGAGTGAGGTCAGTCTGCTCTTCCCTGGGTGTGTTACATTGACAGAGTGAGGTCAGTCTGCTCTTCCCTCGGTGGGTTACATTGATAGAGTCGGGTCAGTCTGCTCTTCCCTGGGTGGGTTACATTGACAGAGTGGGGTCAGTCTGCTCTTTCCTGTGTGTGTTACATTGACAGAGTGGGGTCAGTCTGCTCTTTCCTGGGTGTGTTACATTGACAGAGTGGGGTCAGTCTGCTCTTCCCTGGGTGTGTTACATTGACAGAGTGGGGTCAGTCTGCTCTTCCCTGGGTGAGTTACATTGAAAGAGTGGGGTCAGTCTGCTCTTCCCTGGGTGTGTTACATTGACAGAGTGGGATCAGTTTGCTCTTCCCTGGGTGGGTTACATTGACAGATTGGGGTTGTCTGCACTTCCCTGGGTGTGTTACATTGACAGAGTGGGGTCAGTCTGCTCTTCCGTGTGTGTGTTACATTCACAGAATGGGGTCAGTCTGCTCTTCCCTGGGTGTGTTACATTGACAGAGTGGCATCAGTCTGCTCTTCCCTGGGTGTGTTACATTGACAGATTGGGGTCAGTCTGCACTTCCCTGGGTGTGTTACATTGACAGAGTGGGGTTAGTCTGCTCTTCCCTGGGTGCGTTACTTTGACAGAGTGGGATCAGTCTGCCCTTCCCTGGGTGTGTTACATTGACAGAGTGGGGTCAGTCTGATCTTCCCTGGGTGGGTTACATTGATAGATTGGGGTTGTCTGCACTTCCCTGGGTGTGTTACATTGACAGAGTGGGGTCAGTCTGCTCTTCCCTGGGTGGGTTACATTGACAGCGTGGGGTCAGTCTGCTCTTCCCTGGGTGTGTTACATTGACAGAGTGGGGTCAGTCTGCTCTTGCCTGGGTGTGTTACATTGACTGAGTGGGGTCAGTCTGCTCTTGCCTGGGTGTGTTACATTGACTGAGTGGGGTCAGTCTGCTCTTCCCTGGGTGTGTTACATTCACAGAATGGGGTCAGTCTGCTCTTCCCTGGGTGTGTTACATTGACAGAGTGGCATCAGTCTGCTCTTCCCTGGGTGTGTTACATTGACAGATTGGGGTCAGTCTGCACTTCCCTGGGTGTGTTACATTGACAGAGTGGGGTTAGTCTGCTCTTCCCTGGGTGCGTTACTTTGACAGAGTGGGATCAGTCTGCCCTTCCCTGGGTGTGTTACATTGACAGAGTGGGGTCAGTCTGCTCTTCCCTGGGTGGGTTACATTGATAGATTGGGGTTGTCTGCACTTCCCTGGGTGTGTTACATTGACAGAGTGGGGTCAGTCTGCTCTTCCCTGGGTGGGTTACATTGACACCGTGGGGTCAGTCTGCTCTTCCCTGGGTGTGTTACATTGACAGAGTGGGGTCAGTCTGCTTTTCCCTGGGTGTGTTTCATTCACAGAGTGGGTTCAGTCTGCTCTTCCCTGGGTGTGTTACATTGACAGAGTCGGGTCAGTCTGGTTTTCCCTCGGTGGGTTACATAGACAGAGTGGGGTCAGTCTGCTCTTCCCTGGGTGTGTTACATTGACAGAGTGGGGTCAGTCTGCTCTTCCCTGGGTGTGTTACATTGACAGAGTAGGGTCAGTCTGATCTTCCCTGGGTGTGTTACATTGACAGAGTGGGGTCAGTCTGTTCTTCCCTGGGTGTGTTACATTGACAGAGTGGGGTCAGTCTGCTCTTCCCTGGGTGTGTTACATTGACAGAGTGAGGTCAGTCTGCTCTTCCCTGGGTGTGTTACATTGCCAGAGTGGGGTCAGTCTGCTCTTCCCTGGGTGTGTTACATTGACAGAGTGGGTTCAGTCTGCTCTTCCCTGGGTGTGTTACATTGACAGAGTGAGGTCAGTCTGCTCTTCCCTGGGTGTGTTACATTGACAGAGTGGGGTGAGTCTGCTCTTCCCTGGGTGTGTTACATTGACAGAGTGGGGTCAGTCTGCTCTCCCCTGGGTGTGTTACATTCACAGAGTGGGGTCAGTCTGCTCTTCCCTGGGTGTGTTACATTGACAGAGTGAGGTCAGTCTGCACTTCCCTGGATGTGTTACATTGACAGAGTGAGGTCAGTCTGCTCTTCCCTGGGTGTGTTACATTCACAGAGTGGGGTCAGTCTGCTTTTCCCTGGGTATGTTACATTGACAGAGTGGTGTCAGTCTGATGTTCCCTAAGTGCGTTAAATTGACAGAGTGGGGTCAGTCTGCAGTTCCCTGGGTGTGTAACATTGACAGAGTGGAGTCAGTCTGCTCTTCCCTGGGTGTATTACATTCACAGAGTGGGGTCAGTCTGCTCTTTCCTGGGTGTGTAACATTGACAGAGTGGGGTCAGTCTGCTCTTCCCTGGGTTTATTACGTTCACAGAGTATGATCAGTCTGCTCTTCCCTGGGTGTGTTACATTCACAGAGTGGGGTCAGTCTGCTCTTCCCTTGGGTGTTACATTGACAGAATGGGATCAGTCTGCTCTTCCCTGGGTGAGTTACATTGAAAGAGTGGGGTCAGTCTGCTCTTCCCTGGGTGTGTTACATTGACAGAGTGGGGACAGTCTACTCTTCCCTGGGTGTGTTATATTGACAGAGTGGGGTCAGTCTGCTCTTCCCTGGGTGTGTTACATTCACAGAGTGGGGTCAGTCTGCTCTTCCCTGGGTGTGTTATACTGACAGAGTGGTGTCAGTCTGATGTTCCCTGGGTATTGTACATTTACCGAGTGGGGTCAGTCTGCTCTTCCCTGGGTGTGTTAAATTGACAGAGTGGGGTCAATCTGCTCTTCCCTGGGTGTGTTACATTGACGAAGTGGGGTCAGTCTGCTCTTCCCTGGGTGTGTTACATTGACAGAGTGGGGTCAGTCTGCTCTTCCCTGGGTGTGTTACATTGACAGAGTGGGGTCAGTCTGCTCTTCCCTGGGTGTGTTACATTGTCAGAGTGGGGTCAGTCTGCTCTTCCCTGGGTGTGTTACATTGTCAGAGTGGGGTCAGTCTGCTCTTCCCTGGGTGTGTTACATTGATAGAGTGGGATCAGTCTGCTCTTCCCTGGGTGGGTTACATTGACAGATTGGGGTCAGGCTGCACTTCCCTGGGTGTGATACATTGACAGAGTGGGGTTAATCTGCTCTTCCCTGGGTGTGTAACATTGACAGAGTGGGGTCAGTCTGCTCTTCCCTGGGTGTGATACATTGACAGAGTGGGGTCAGTCTGCTCTTCCCGGGGTGTGTTACATTGATAGAGTGAGGTCAGTCTGCTCTTCCCTGGGTGGGTTACATTGACAGAGTGGCGTCAGTCTGCTCTTCCCTGGGTGTGTTACCTTCACACAGTGGGGTCAGTCTGCTCTTCACTGGGTGTGTTACATTGATAGAGTGAGGTCAGTCTGCTCTTCCCTGGGTGGGTTACATTGACAGTGTGGGGTCAGTCTGCTCTTCCCTGGGTGTGTTACATTGCCAGAGTGTGATCATGTGCTCTTCCCTGGGTGTGTTACATTGACAGAGTGGGGTCAGTCTGCTCTTCCCTGGGTGTGTTACTTTGATAGTGTGGGATCAGTCTGCTCTTCCCTGGTCTGTTACATTGACAGAGTAGGGTCAGTCTGGTCTTCCCTGGTTGTGGTAATTTAAAAAGTGGGCTCAGTCTGCTCTTCCCTGGGTATGTTACATTGACAGACTGGGGTCAGTCTGCTCTTCACTGGTTTTGTTACATTGACAGATTGGGGTCAGTCTGCTCTTCCCTGGGTATGTTACATTGACAGAGTGGGGTCAGTCTGCTCTTCCCTGGGTGTGTTACATTGACACAGTGGAGTCAGTCTGCTCTTCCCTGGGTGTGTTACATTGACAGAGTGGGGTCAGTCTGATCTTCCCTGGGTGTGTTACATTGACAGAGTAGGGTCAGTCTGCTCTTCCCTGGGTGTGTTACATTGACAGAGTGAGGTCAGTCTGCTCTTCGCTGGGTGTGTTACATTGACAGAGTGCGGTCAGTCTGCACTTCCCTGGGTGTGTTACATTGACAGAGTGAGGTCCGTCTGCTCTTCCCTGGGTGTGTTACATTGACAGAGTAGGGTCAGTCTGCTCTTCCCTGGGTGTGTTACATTGACAGAGTGGGGTCAGTCTGCTCTTCCCTGGGTGTGTTAAATTGACAGAGTGAGGTCCGTCTGCTCTTCCCTGGGTGTGTTACATTGACAGAGTAGGGTCAGTCTGCTCTTCCCTGGGTGTGTTACATTGACAGAGTAGGGTCAGTCTGCTCTTCCCTGGGTGTGTTACATTGACAGAGTGAGGTCAGTCTGCTCTTCCCTGGGTGTGTTACATTGACAGAGTGCGGTCAGTCTGCACTTCCCTGGGTGTGTTACATTGACAGAGTGAGGTCCGTCTGCTCTTCCCTGGGTGTGTTACATTGACAGAGTAGGGTCAGTCTGCTCTTCCCTGGGTGTGTTAAATTGACAGAGTGAGGTCCGTCTGCTCTTCCCTGGGTGTGTTACATTGACAGAGTGTGGTCAGTCTGCTCTTCCCTGGGTGTGTTACATTGACAGAGTAGGGTCAGTCTGATCTTCCCTGGGTGTGTTACATTGACAGAGTGGGGTCAGTCTGTTCTTCCCTGGGTGTGTTACATTGACAGAGTGGGGTCAGTCTGCTCTTCCCTGGGTGTGTTACATTGACAGAGTGAGGTCAGTCTGCTCTTCCCTGGGTGTGTTACATTGCCAGAGTGGGGTCAGTCTGCTCTTCCCTGGGTGTGTTACATTGACAGAGTGGGTTCAGTCTGCTCTTCCCTGGGTGTGTTACATTGACAGAGTGAGGTCAGTCTGCTCTTCCCTGGGTGTGTTACATTGACAGAGTGGGGTGAGTCTGCTCTTCCCTGGGTGTGTTACATTGACAGAGTGGGGTCAGTCTGCTCTCCCCTGGGTGTGTTACATTCACAGAGTGGGGTCAGTCTGCTCTTCCCTGGGTGTGTTACATTGACAGAGTGAGGTCAGTCTGCACTTCCCTGGATGTGTTACATTGACAGAGTGGGGTCAGTCTGCTCTTCCCTGGGTGTGTTACATTCACAGAGTGGGGTCAGTCTGCTTTTCCCTGGGTATGTTACATTGACAGAGTGGTGTCAGTCTGATGTTCCCTAAGTGCGTTAAATTGACAGAGTGGGGTCAGTCTGCAGTTCCCTGGGTGTGTAACATTGACAGAGTGGAGTCAGTCTGCTCTTCCCTGGGTGTATTACATTCACAGAGTGGGGTCAGTCTGCTCTTTCCTGGGTGTGTAACATTGACAGAGTGGGGTCAGTCTGCTCTTCCCTGGGTTTATTACGTTCACAGAGTATGATCAGTCTGCTCTTCCCTGGGTGTGTTACATTCACAGAGTGGGGTCAGTCTGCTCTTCCCTTGGGTGTTACATTGACAGAATGGGATCAGTCTGCTCTTCCCTGGGTGAGTTACATTGAAAGAGTGGGGTCAGTCTGCTCTTCCCTGGGTGTGTTACATTGACAGAGTGGGGACAGTCTACTCTTCCCTGGGTGTGTTATATTGACAGAGTGGGGTCAGTCTGCTCTTCCCTGGGTGTGTTACATTCACAGAGTGGGGTCAGTCTGCTCTTCCCTGGGTGTGTTATACTGACAGAGTGGTGTCAGTCTGATGTTCCCTGGGTATTGTACATTTACCGAGTGGGGTCAGTCTGCTCTTCCCTGGGTGTGTTACATTGACAGAGTGGGGTCAATCTGCTCTTCCCTGGGTGTGTTACATTGACGAAGTGGGGTCAGTCTGCTCTTCCCTGGGTGTGTTACATTGACAGAGTGGGGTCAGTCTGCTCTTCCCTGGGTGTGATACATTGACAGAGTGGGGTCAGTCTGCTCTTCCCTGGGTGTGTTACATTGTCAGAGTGGGGTCAGTCTGCTCTTCCCTGGGTGTGTTACATTGTCAGAGTGGGGTCAGTCTGCTCTTCCCTGGGTGTGTTACATTGATAGAGTGGGATCAGTCTGCTCTTCCCTGGGTGGGTTACATTGACAGATTGGGGTCAGGCTGCACTTCCCTGGGTGTGTTACATTGACAGAGTGGGGTTAATCTGCTCTTCCCTGGGTGTGTAACATTGACAGAGTGGGGTCAGTCTGCTCTTCCCTGGGTGTGATACATTGACAGAGTGGGGTCAGTCTGCTCTTCCCGGGGTGTGTTACATTGATAGAGTGAGGTCAGTCTGCTCTTCCCTGGGTGGGTTACATTGACAGAGTGGCGTCAGTCTGCTCTTCCCTGGGTGTGTTACCTTCACACAGTGGGGTCAGTCTGCTCTTCACTGGGTGTGTTACATTGACAGAGTGGGGTCAGTCTGCTGTTCCCTGTGTGTGTTACATTGACAGTGTGGGGTCAGTCTGCTCTTCCCTGGGTGTGTTACATTGACAGAGTGGGATCAGTCTGCTCTTCCCTGGTCTGTTACATTGACAGACTGGGGTCAGTCTGCTCTTCACTGGTTTTGTTACATTGACAGATTGGGGTCAGTCTGCTCTTCCCTGGGTATGTTACATTGACAGAGTGGGGTCAGTCTGCTCTTCCCTGGGTGTGTTACATTGACACAGTGGAGTCAGTCTGCTCTTCCCTGGGTGTGTTACATTGACAGAGTGGGGTCAGTCTGCTCTTCCCTGGTAGGTTATATTGACAGAGTGGGGTCAGTCTGCACTTCCCTGGTGGGGTACATTGACAGAGTGAGGTCAGTCTGCTCTTCCCTGGGTGTGTTACATTTGCAGAGTGGGGTCAGTCTTCTCTTCCCTTGGTGTGTTACATTGACAGAGTGGGGTTAATCTGCTCTTCCCTGGGTGTGTTACATTGACAGAGTGGGTCAGTCTGCACTTCCCTGGGTGTGTGACATTGACAGAGTGCGGTCAGTCTGCACTTCCCTGGGAGTGTTACATTGAAAGAGTGGGGTTAATCTGCTCTTCCCTGGGTGTGTTACATTGACAGAGTGAGGTCAGTCTGTTCTTCCCAGATTGTGTTACATTGACAGAGTGGGGTCACTCTGCTCTTCCCTGGGTGTGTTACATTGACAGAGTGGGGCCAGTCTGCTCTTCCCTGGGTGTGTTACATTGACAGAGTGGGGTCAGTCTGCACTTCCCTGGGTGTGTTACATTGACAGAGTGGGGCCAGTCTGCTCTTCCCTGGGTGTGTTACATTGACAGAGTGGGGCCAGTCTGCTCTTCCCTGGGTGTGTTACATTGACAGAGTGGGGTCAGTCTGCTCTTCCCTGGGTGTGTTACATTGACAGAGTGAGGTCAGTCTGCTCTTCCCTGGGTGTGTTACATTGACAGATTGCGGTCAGTCTGCACTTCCCTGGGTGTGTTACATTGACAGAGTGGGGTCAATGTGCTTATCCCTGGGTGTGTTACATTGACAGAGTGAGGTCAGTCTGCTCTTCCCTGGGTGTGTTACATTGACAGTGTGGGGTCAGTCTGCTCTTCCCTGTGTGTCTTACATTGTCAGAGAGGGGTCAGTGTGCTCTTTACTGGGTGGGTTACATTGACAGAGTGAGGTCAGTCTGCCCTTCCCTGGGTGTTTTACATTGACAGAGTGGGGTCATTCTGCTCTTTCCTGTGTGTGTTACAGTGACAGAGTGGGATCAGTCTGCTCTTCCCTGGGTGGGTTACACTGACAGAGTGGGGTCAGTCTGCTCTTCCCTGGGTGCGTTACATTGACAGAGTGAGGTCAGACTGCTCTTCCCTGGGTGTGTTACATTGACAGAGTGGGGACAGTCTGCTCTTCCCTGGGTGTGTTACATTGACAGAGTGAGGTCAGTCTGCTCTTCCCTGGGTGTGTTACATTGACAGAGTGGGGTCAGTCTGCTCTTTCCTGTGTGTGTTACAGTGACAAAGTGGGATCAGTCTGCTCTTCCCTGGGTGTGTTACATTGACAGAGTGGGGACAGTCTGCTCTTCCCTGGGTGTGTTACATTGACAGAGTGGGGACAGTCTGCTCTTCCCTGGGTGTGTTACATTGACACAGTAGGGTCAGTCTGCTCTTCCCTGGGTGTGTTACATTGACAGAGTGGGATCAGTCTGCTCTTCCCTGTGTGTGTTACATTGACAGTGTGGGGTCAGTCTGCTCTTCCCTGGGTATGTTACAGTGACAGAGTGGGATCAGTCTGCTCTTCCCTGGGTGTGTTACATTGACAGAGAGAGGTCAGTCTGCTCTTCCCTGGTTGTGTTTCATTGATAGAGTGGCGTCAGTCTGCTCTTCCCTGGGTGTGTTACATTGACAGTGTGGGGTCAGTCTGCTCTTCCCTGGGTATGTTACAGTGACAGAGTGGGATCAGTCTGCTCTTCCCTGGGTGTGTTACATTGACAGAGTGGGGTCAGTCTGCTCTTCCCTGGGTGTGTTACATTGTCAGAGTGGGGTCAGTCTGCTCTTCCCTGGGTGTGTTACATTGACAGAGTGGGGTCAGTCTGCTCTTCCCTGGTAGGTTATATTGACAGAGTGGGGTCAGTCTGCACTTCCCTGGTGGGGTACATTGACAGAGTGAGGTCAGTCTGCTCTTCCCTGGGTGTGTTACATTGACAGAGTGGGGTCAGTCTTCTCTTCCCTTGGTGTGTTACATTGACAGAGTGGGGTTAATCTGCTCTTCCCTGGGTGTGTTACATTGACGGAGTGGGTCAGTCTGCACTTCCCTGGGTGTGTGACATTGACAGAGTGCGGTCAGTCTGCACTTCCCTGGGAGTGTTACATTGAAAGAGTGGGGTTAATCTGCTCTTCCCTGGGTGTGTTACATTGACAGAGTGGGGTCAGTCTGTTCTTCCCAGATTGTGTTACATTGACAGAGTGGGGTCACTCTGCTCTTCCCTGCGTGTGTTACATTGACAGAGTGGGGTCAGTCTGCACATCCCTGGGTGTGTTACATTGACAGAGTGGGGCCAGTCTGCTCTTCCTTGGGTGTGTTACATTGACAGAGTGGGGTCAGTCTGCTCTTCCCTGGGTGTGTTACATTGACAGAGTGAGGTCAGTCTGCTCTTCCCTGGGTGTGTTACATTGACAGATTGCGGTCAGTCTGCACTTCCCTGGGTGTGTTACATTGACAGAGTGGGGTCAATGTGCTTATCCCTGGGTGTGTTACATTGACAGAGTGAGGTCAGTCTGCTCTTCCCTGGGTGTGTTACATTGACAGTGTGGGGTCAGTCTGCTCTTCCCTGGGTGTCTTACATTGTCAGAGAGGGGTCAGTCTGCTCTTTACTGGGTGGGTTACATTGACAGAGTGAGGTCAGTCTGCCCTTCCCTGGGTGTTTTACATTGACAGAGTGGGGTCATTCTGCTCTTTCCTGTGTGTGTTACAGTGACAGAGTGGGATCAGTCTGCTCTTCCCTGGGTGGGTTACACTGACAGAGTGGGGTCAGTCTGCTCTTCCCTGGGTGTGTTACATTGACAGAGTGAGGTCAGACTGCTCTTCCCTGGGTGTGTTACATTGACAGAGTGGGGACAGTCTGCTCTTCCCTGGGTGTGTTATATTGACAGAGTGGGGTCAGTCTGCTCTTCCCTGGGTGTGTTACATTGACACAGTAGGGTCAGTCTGCTCTTCCCTGGGTGTGTTACATTGACAGAGTGGGGTCAGTCTGCTCTTCCCTGTGTGTGTTACATTGACAGTGTGGGGTCAGTCTGCTCTTCCCTGGGTATGTTACAGTGACAGAGTGGGATCAGTCTGCTCTTCCCTGGGTGTGTTACATTGACAGAGAGAGGTCAGTCTGCTCTTCCCTGGATGTGTTACATTGACAGAGTCGGGTCAGTCTGCTTTTCCCTGGGCGTGTTACATTGACAGAGTGGGGTCAGTCTGCTCTTCCCTGTGTGTGTTACATTCACAGAGTGGGGTCAGTCTGCTCTTCCCTGGGTGTGTTACATTGACAGAGTGGGGTCAGTCTGCTTTTCCCTGGGTGTGTTACATTGACAGAGTGGGGTCAGTCTGCTTTTCCCTGGGCGTGTTACATTGACAGAGTGGGTTCAGTCTGCTCTTCCCTGGGTGTGTTACATTGACAGTGTGGGGTCAGTCTTCTCTTCCCTTGGTGTGTTACATTGACAGAGTGGGGTCAATCTGCTCATCCCTGGGTGTGTTACATTGACAGAGTGAGGTCAGTCTGCTCTTCCCTGGGTGTGTTACATTGACAGAGTGGGGTCAGTTTTCTCTTCCATTGGTGTGTTACATTGACAGAGTGGGGTCAATCCGCTCATCCCTGGGTGTGTTACATTGACAGAGTGGTGTCAGTCTTCTCTTCCCTTGGTGTGTTACATTGACAGGGTGGGGTCAGTCTGCACTTCCCTGGGTGTGTTACATTGACAGAGTGCGGTCAGTCTGCACTTCCCTGGGGGTGTTACATTGACAGAGTGGGGTCAATCTGCTCATCCCTGGGTGTGTTACATTGACAGAGTGGTGTCAGTCTTCTCTTCCCTTGGTGTGTTACATTGACAGGGTGGGGTCAGTCTGCTTTTCCCTGGGTGTGTTACATTGACAGAGTGAGGTCAGTCTGCTCTTCCCTGGGTTTGTTACATTGACAGAGTGGGGTCAGTCTGCTCTTCCCTGAGTGTATTACATTGTCAGAGTGGGGTCAGTCTGCTCTTTACTGGGTGTGTTACATTGACAGAGTGGGGTCAGTCTGCTCTTCCCTGGGTGTGTTACATTCATAGAGTGGGGTCAGTCTGCTCTTCCCTGGGTGTGTTACATTCACAGAGTGGGGTCAGTCTGCGCTTCCCTGGGTTTAGTACATTGACAGAGTGGGGTCAGTCTGCTCTTCCCTGTGTGTGTTACATTGACAGAGTGGGGTCAGTCTGCTCTTCCCTGGGTGTGTTAAATTGACAGAGTGGGGTCAGTCTGCTCTTCCCTTGGTGTGTTACATTGACAGAGTGGGGTCAGTCTGCTCTTCCCTGTGTGTGTTACATTGACAGTGTGGGATCAGTCTGCTCTTCCCTGGGTGGGTTACATTGACAGTGTGAGGTCAGTCTGCTCTTCCCTGGGTGTGTTACATTGACAGTGCGGGGTCAGTCTGCTCTTCCCTGGGTGTGTTACTTTGACACAGAGGGGTCAGTCTGCTCTTCCCTGGGTGTGTTACATTGACACAGTGGGGTCAGTCTGCTCTTCCCTGGGTGTGTGACATTGACAGAGTGGGATCAGTCTGCTCTTCCCTGGGTGTGTTACATTGACAGAGTGGGGTCAGCCTGCTCTTCCCTGGGTGTGTTACAGTGACAGAGTGGGATCAGTCTGCTCTTCTCTGGGTGTGTTACATTGACAGTGTGGGGTCAGTCTGCTCTTCCCTGGGTGTGTTACATTGACAGAGTGGGATCAGTCTGCTCTTCCCTGGGTGTGTTACATTGACAGAGTGGGGTGAGTCTGCTCTTCCCTGGGTGTGTTACAGTGACAGAGTGGGGTCAGTCTGCTCTTTCCTGGGTGTGTTACATTGACTGAGTGGGGTCAGTCTGCTCTTCCCTGGGTGTGTTACATTGACAGAGTGGCATCAGTCTGCTCTTCCCTGGGTGTGTTTCATTGACAGATTGGGGTCAGTCTGCACTTCCCTGGGTGTGTTACATTGACAGAGTGGGGTCAGTCTGCTCTTCCCTGGGTGTGTTACATTGACAGAGTGGGGTCAGTCTGCTCTTCCCTGGGTGTGTAACATTGACAGAGAGGGGTCAGTCTGCTCTTCCCTGGGTGTGTTACATTGACAGATTGGGGTCAGTCTGCACTTCCCTGGGTGTGTTACATTGACAGAGTGGGGTAAATCTGCTCTTCCCTGGGTGTGTTACATTGACAGAGTGGGGTCAGTCTGCTCTTCCCAGATTGTGATACATTGACAGAGTAGGGTCAGTCTGTTATTCCCTGGGTGTGTTACATTGACACAGTGGGATCAGTCTGCTCTTCCCTGGGTGTGTTACAGTGACAGAGTGGGGTCAGTCTGCTCTTTCCTGGGTGTGTTACATTGACTGAGTGGGGTCAGTCTGCTCTTCCCTGGGTGTGTTACATTGACAGAGTGGCATCAGTCTGCTCTTCCCTGGGTGTGTTTCATTGACAGATTGGGGTCAGTCTGCACTTCCCTGGGTGTGTTACATTGACAGAGTGGGGTCAGTCTGCTCTTCCCTGGGTGTGTTACATTGACAGAGTGGGGTCAGTCTGCTCTTCCCTGGGTGTGTAACATTGACAGAGAGGGGTCAGTCTGCTCTTCCCTGGGTGTGTTACATTGACAGATTGGGGTCAGTCTGCACTTCCCTGGGTGTGTTACATTGACAGAGTGGGGTCAGTCTGCTCTTCCCAGATTGTGATACATTGACAGAGTAGGGTCAGTCTGTTATTCCCTGGGTGTGTTACATTGACACAGTGGGATCAGTCTGCTCTTCCCTGGGTGTGTTACATTCACATAGTGGGGTCAGTCTGCTCTTCCCTGGGTGGGTTACATTGACAAAGTGAGGTCAGTCTGCTCTTCCCTGGGTGCGTTACATTGACAGAGTGGGGTCAGTCTGCTCTTCACTGGGTGTGTTACATTGACAGAGTGAGGTCAGTCTGCCCTTCCCTGGGTGTGTTACTTTGACAGAGTGGGGTCAGTCTGCTCTTCCCTGGGTGGGTTACATTGACAGAAGGGTGTCAGTCTTCCCTTCACTGGTTTTGTTACATTGACAGAGTGGGGTCGGTCTGCTCTTCCTTGGGTGAGTTACATTGACAGAATGGCGTCAGTCTGTTCTTCCCTGGGTGGGTTACATTGACAGATTGGGATCAGTCTGCACTTCCCTGGGTGTGTTACATTGACAGAAGGGTGTCAGTCTTCCCTTCACTGGTTTTGTTACATTGACAGAGTGGGGTCAGTCTGATCTTCCCTGGGTGTGTTACATTGACAGTGTGAGGTCAGTCTGCTCTTCCCTGGGTGTGTTAAATTGACATAGTGGGGTCAGTCTGCACTTCCCTGGTGGCTTATATTGACAGAGTGGGGTCTGTCTATTCTTCCCTGGGTGTGTTACTTTGATCGAGTGTGGTCAGTCTGCTCTTCCCTTGGTATGTTACTTTGATATGGTGCGGTCAATCTGATCTTCTCTAGGTGTGTTATGTTGACAGAGTGGGTTCAGTCTGCTCTTCCCTTGGTGTGTTACATTGACAGAGTGGGGTCAGTCTGCTCTTCCCTGTGTGTGTTACATTGACAGTGTGGGATCAGTCTGCTCTTCCCTGGGTGGGTTACATTGACAGTGTGAGGTCAGTCTGCTCTTCCCTGGGTGTGTTACATTGACAGTGCGGGGTCAGTCTGCTCTTCCCTGGGTGTGTTACTTTGACACAGAGGGGTCAGTCTGCTCTTCCCTGGGTGTGTTACATTGACACAGTGGGGTCAGTCTGCTCTTCCCTGGGTGTGTGACATTGACAGAGTGGGATCAGTCTGCTCTTCCCTGGGTGTGTTACATTGACAGAGTGGGGTCAGCCTGCTCTTCCCTGGGTGTGTTACAGTGACAGAGTGGGATCAGTCTGCTCTTCTCTGGGTGTGTTACATTGACAGTGTGGGGTCAGTCTGCTCTTCCCTGGGTGTGTTACATTGACAGAGTGGGATCAGTCTGCTCTTCCCTGGGTGTGTTACATTGACAGAGTGGGGTGAGTCTGCTCTTCCCTGGGTGTGTTACAGTGACAGAGTGGGGTCAGTCTGCTCTTTCCTGGGTGTGTTACATTGACTGAGTGGGGTCAGTCTGCTCTTCCCTGGGTGTGTTACATTGACAGAGTGGCATCAGTCTGCTCTTCCCAGATTGTGATACATTGACAGAGTAGGGTCAGTCTGTTATTCCCTGGGTGTGTTACATTGACACAGTGGGATCAGTCTGCTCTTCCCTGGGTGTGTTACATTGACAGTGTGAGGTCAGTCTTCCCTTCACTGGTTTTGTTACATTGACAGAGTGGGGTCAGTCTGATCTTCCCTGGGTGTGTTACATTGACAGTGTGAGGTCAGTCTGCTCTTCCCTGGGTGTGTTAAATTGACATAGTGGGGTCAGTCTGCACTTCCCTGGTGGCTTATATTGACAGAGTGGGGTCTGTCTATTCTTCCCTGGGTGTGTTACTTTGATCGAGTGTGGTCAGTCTGCTCTTCCCTTGGTATGTTACTTTGATATGGTGGGGTCAATCTGATCTTCTCTAGGTGTGTTATGTTGACAGAGTGGGTTCAGTCTGATCTTCCCTTGGTGTGTTACATTGACAGAGTGGGGTCAGTCTGCTCTTCCCTGTGTGTGTTACATTGACAGTGTGGGATCAGTCTGCTCTTCCCTGGGTGGGTTACATTGACAGTGTGAGGTCAGTCTGCTCTTCCCTGGGTGTGTTACATTGACAGTGCGGGGTCAGTCTGCTCTTTCCTGGGTGTGTTACTTTGACACAGAGGGGTCAGTCTGCTCTTCCCTGGGTGTGTTACATTGACACAGTGGGGTCAGTCTGCTCTTCCCTGGGTGTGTGACATTGACAGAGTGGGATCAGTCTGCTCTTCCCTGGGTGTGTTACATTGACAGAGTGGGGTCAGCCTGCTCTTCCCTGGGTGTGTTACAGTGACAGAGTGGGATCAGTCTGCTCTTCTCTGGGTGTGTTACATTGACAGTGTGGGGTCAGTCTGCTCTTCCCTGGGTGTGTTACATTGACAGAGTGGGATCAGTCTGCTCTTCCCTGGGTGTGTTACATTGACAGAGTGGGGTGAGTCTGCTCTTCCCTGGGTGTGTTACATTGACTGAGTGGGGTCAGTCTGCTCTTCCCTGGGTGTGTTACATTGACAGAGTGGCATCAGTCTGCTCTTCCCTGGGTGTGTTTCATTGACAGATTGGGGTCAGTCTGCACTTCCCTGGGTGTGTTACATTGACAGAGTGGGGTCAGTCTGCTCTTCCCTGGGTGTGTTACATTGACAGAGTGGGGTCAGTCTGCTCTTCCCTGGGTGTGTAACATTGACAGAGTGAGGTCAGTCTGCTCTTCCCTGGGTGGGTTACATTGACAGAGTGGTGTCAGTCTGCTCTTCCCTGAGTGTGGTACATTGACAGAGTGAGGTCAGTCTGATCTTCCCTGGGTGGGTTACATTGACAGAGTGGGGTCAGTCTGGTCTTCCCGGGGTGGGATACAATGACAGTGTGGGGTCAGTCTGCTCTTCCATGGGTGTGTTACATTGACAGAGTGGGGTCAGTCTGCTCTTCCCTGGGTGTGTTACATTGACAGAGTGGGGTCAGTCTGCTCTTCCCTGGGTGTGTTACATTGACAGTGTGAGGTCAGTCTGCTCTTCCCTGTGTCTGTTACATTGACAGAGTGGGGTCAGTTCTGATCTTCCCTGGGTGTGTTACATTGACAGTGTGAGGTCAGTCTGCTCTTCCCTGGGTGTGTTAAATTGACATAGTGGGGTCAGTCTGCACTTCCCTGGTGGCTTATATTGACAGAGTGGGGTCTGTCTATTCGTCCCTGGGTGTGTTACTTTGATCGAGTGTGGTCAGTCTGCTCTTCCCTGGGTGTGTTACATTGACAGATTGCGGTCAGTCTGCTCTTCCCTTGGTATGTTACTTTGATATGGTGGGGTCAATCTGATCTTCTCTAGATGTGTTATGTTGACAGAGTGGGTTCAGTCTGTTCTTCCCTGGGTGTGTTAAATTGACAGAGTGGGGTCAGTCTGCTCTTCACTGGGTGTGGTAATTGACAGAGTGGGGTCAGTCTGCTCTTCCCTGGGTGTGTTACATTGTCAGAGTGAGATCAGTCTGGCCTTCCCTGGGTGTGTTACATTGACAGAGTGGGGTCAGTCTGCTCTTCCCTGGGTGGGTTACATTGACCGAGTGAGGTCAGTCTGCTCTTCCCTGGGTGGGTTACATTGACAGAGTGGGGTCAGTCTGCTCTTCCCTGGGTGGGTTACATTGACAGAGTGGGGTCAGTCTCGTCTTCCCTGGGTGTGTTACATTGACAGAGCGGGGTCAGTCTGCTCTTCCTGGGTGTGTTACATGGACAGAGTGAGGTCAGTCTGCTCTTCCCTGGGTGGGGTACATTGACAGAGTGGGGTCAGTCTGGTCTTCCCTGGGTGTGTTACATTGACAGAGTGGGGTCAGTCTGCTCTTCCTGGGTGTGTTACATGGACAGAGTGAGGTCAGTCTGCTCTTCCCTGGGTGGGTTACATTGACAGATTGGGGTCAATCTGCTCTTCCCTTGGTGGGTTACATTGACAGTGTGTGGTCAGTCTGCTCTTCCCTGGGTGTGTTACATTGACAGTGTGTGGTCAGTCTGCTCTTCCCTGGGTGTGTTACATTGACAGAGTGGGGTCAATCTGCTCTTCTCTCGGTGTGTTACATTGACTGAGTGTGGTCAGTCTGCTCTTCCCTGGGTGTGTTACATTGACCGAGTGAGGTCAGTGTGCTCTTCCCTGGGTGTGTTACATTGACAGTGTGGGTTCAGTCTGTTTTTTTTTTACCTGGGTGTGTTACATTGACAGAATGGGGTCAGTCTGCTCTTCCCTGGGTGTGTTACATTGACAGTGTGAGGTCAGTCTGCTCTTCCCTGGGTCTGTTACATTGACAGAGTGGGGTCAGTCTGATCTTCCCTGGTGTGTTACATTGACAGTGTGAGGTCAGTCTGCTCTTCCCTGGGTGTGTTAAATTGACATAGTGGGGTCAGTCTGCTCTTCCCTGGTGGCTTATATTGACAGAGTGGGGTCTGTCTATTCTTCCCTGGGTGTGTTGCTTTGATCGAGTGTGGTCAGTCTGCTCTTCCCTGGGTGTGTTACATTGACAGATTGCGGTCAGTCTGCTCTTCCCTTGGTATGTTACTTTGATATGGTGGGGTCAATCTGATGTTCTCTAGGTGTGTTATGCTGACAGAGTGGGTTCAGTCTGTTCTTCCCTGGGTGTGGTAAATTGACAGAGTGGGGTCAGTCTGCTCTTCCCTGGGTGTGTTACATTGACAGAGTGAGGTCAGTCTGGCCTTCCCTGGGTGTGTTACATTGACAGAGTGGGGTGAGTCTGGTCTTTCCTTGGTTGGGTTACATTGACAGAGTGAGGTCAGTCTGCTCTTCCCTGGGTGGGTTACATTGACAGAGTGGGGTCAGTCTTCTCTTCCCTGGGTGGGTTACATTGACAGAGTGTGGTCAGTCTGGTCTTCCCTGGGTGTGTTACATTGACAGAGCGGGGTCAGTCTGCTCTTCCTGGGTGTGTTACATGGACAGAGTGAGGTCAGTCTGCTCTTCCCTGGGTGGGTTACATTGACAGATTGGGGTCAGTCTGCTCTTCCCTGGGTGGGGTACATTGACAGAGTGGGGTCAGTCTGGTCTTCCCTGGGTGTGTTACATTGACAGAGTGTGGTCAGTCTGCTCTTCCTGGGTGTGTTACATGGACAGAGTGAGGTCAGTCTGCTCTTCCCTGGGTGGGTTACATTGACAGATTGGGGTCAATCTGCTCTTCCCTGGGTGGGTTACATTGACAGTGTGTGGTCAGTCTGCTCTTCCCTGGGTGTGTTACATTGACAGTGTGTGGTCAGTCTGCTCTTCCCTGGGTGTGTTACATTGACTGAGTGTGGTCAGTCTGCTCTTCCCTGGGTGTGTTACATTGACCGAGTGAGGACAGTGTGCTCTTCCCTGGGTGTGTTACATTGACAGTGTGGGTTTAGTCTGTTTTTTTTTTACCTGGGTGTGTTACATTGACAGAATGGGGTCAGTCTGGTCTTCCCTGGGTGGGTTACAATGACAGAATGGGGTCAATCTGCTCTTCGCTGGTTGTGATTCATTGACTGAGTGGGGTCAGTGTGTTCTTCCCTGGGTGTGATACATTGACAGAGTGAGGTCAGTCTGCTCTTCCCTGGGTGGGTTACATTGACAGAGTGGGGTCAGTCTGGTCTTCCATGGGTGTGTTACATTGACAGTGTGGGGTCAGTCTGCTCTTCCCTGGGTGTGTTACATTGACAGAGTGGGGTCAGTCTGCTCTTCCCTGGGTGTGTTACATTGACAGTGTGAGGTCAGTCTGGTCTTCCCTGGGTCTGTTACATTGACAGAGTGGGGTCAGTCTGATCTTCCCTGGGTGTGTTACATTGACAGTGTGAGGTCAGTCTGCTCTTCCCTGGGTGTGTTAAATTGACAGAGTGGGGTCAGTCTGCACTTCCCTGGTGGCTTATATTGACAGAGTGGGGTGTGTCTTTTCTTCCCTGGGTGTGTTACTTTGATAGAGTGTGGTCAGTCTGCTCTTACCTGGGTGTGTTACATTGACAGATGGCGGTCAGTCTGCTCTTCCCTGGGTATGTTACATTGATAGAGTTGGGTCAATCTGATCTTCTCTGGATGTGATATATTGACAGAGTGGGTCCAGTCTGTTCTTCACTGAGTGTGTTACCTTGACAGAGTAAGGTCAGTCTGCTATTCACTGGGTGTTTTACATTGACAGAGTGGGGTCAGTCTGCTCTTCACTGGAGGCTTACATTGACAGAGTGGGGTCTGTCTATTCTTCCCTGGGTGTGTTACTTTGATCAAGTGTGGTCAGTCTGCTCTTCCCTGGGTGTGTTACATTGACAGATTGCGGTCAGACTGCTCTTCCCTTGGTATGTTACATTGATATGGTGTGGTCAATCTGATCTTCTCTGGGTGTGTTATGTTGACAGAGTGGGTTCAGTCTGTTCTTCCCTGGGTGTGTTAAATTGACAGAGTGGGGTCAGTCTGCTCTTCACTGGGTGTGGTAATTGACAGAGTGGGGTCAGTCTGCTCTTCCCTGGGTGGGTTACATTGACAGAGTGAGGTCAGTCTGCTCTTCCCTGGGTGGGTTACATTGACAGAGTGCGGTCAGTCTGCTCTTCCCTGGGTGGGTTACATTGACAGAGTGGGGTCAGTCTCGTCTTCCCTGGGTGTGTTACATTGACAAGGCGGGGTCAGTCTGCTCTTCCTGGGTGTGTTACATGGACAGAGTGAGGTCAGTCTGCTCTTCCCTGGGTGGGTTACATTGACAGATTGCGGTCAGTCTGCTCTTCCCTGGGTGGGGTACATTGACAGAGTGGGGTCAGTCTGGTCTTCCCTGGGTGTGTTACATTGACAGAGTGGGGTCAGTCTGCTCTTCCTGGGTGTGTTACATGGACAGAGTGAGGTCAGTCTGCTCTTCCCTGGGTGGGTTACATTGACAGATTGGGGTCAATCTGCTCTTCCCTTGGTGGGTTACATTGACAGTGTGTGGTCAGTCTGCTCTTCCCTGGGTGTGTTACATTGACAGTGTGTGGTCAGTCTGCTCTTCCCTGGGTGTGTTACATTGACAGAGTGGGGTCAGTCTGCTCTTCTCTGGGTGTGTTACATTGACTGAGTGTGGTCAGTCTGCTCTTCCCTGGGTGTGTTACATTGACCGAGTGAGGTCAGTGTGCTCTTCCCTGGGTGTGTTACATTGACAGTGTGGGTTCAGTCTGTTTTTTTTTTTTTACCTGGGTGTGTTACATTGACAGAATGGGGTCAGTCTGCTCTTCCCTGGGTGTGTTACATTGACAGTGTGAGGTCAGTCTGCTCTTCCCTGGGTCTGTTACATTGACAGAGTGGGGTCAGTCTGATCTTCCCTGGGTGTGTTACATTGACAGTGTGAGGTCAGTCTGCTCTTCCCTGGGTGTGTTAAATTGACATAGTGGGGTCAGTCTGCACTTCCCTGGTGGCTTATATTGACAGAGTGGGGTCTGTCTATTCTTCCCTGGGTGTGTTACTTTGATCGAGTGTGGTCAGTCTGCTCTTCCCTTGGTATGTTACTTTGATATGGTGGGGTGAATCTGATCTTCTCTAGGTGTGTTATGTTGACAGAGTGGGTTCAGTCTGTTCTTCCCTGGGTGTGTTAAATTGACAGAGTGGGGTCAGTCTGCTCTTCCCTGGGTGTGTTACATTGACAGAGTGAGGTCAGTCTGGCCTTCCCTGGGTGTGTTACATTGACAGAGTGGGGTGAGTCTGGTCTTCCCTGGGTGGGTTACATTGACAGAGTGAGGTCAGTCTGCTCTTCCCTGGGTGAATTACATTGACAGAGTGGGGTCAGTCTGCTCTTCCCTGGGTGGGTTACATTGACAGAGTGGGGTCAGTCTGGTCTTCCCTGGGTGTGTTACATTGACAGAGCGGGGTCAGTCTGCTCTTCCTGGGTGTGTTACATGGACAGAGTGAGGTCAGTCTGCTCTTCCCTGGGTGGGTTACATTGACAGATTGGGGTCAATCTGCTCTTCCCTGGGTGGGTTACATTGACAGTGTGTGGTCAGTCTGCTCTTCCCTGCGTGTCTTACATTGACAGTGTGTGGTCAGTCTGCTCTTCCCTGGTTGTGTTACTTTGACAGAGTGGGGTCAGTCTGCTCTTCTCTGGGTGTGTTACATTGACTGAGTGTGGTCAGTCTGGTCTTCCCTGGGTGGGTTACAATGACAGAATGGGGTCAGTCTGCTCTTCGCTGGTTGTGATTCATTGACTGAGTGGGGTCAGTGTGTTCTTCCCTGGGTGTGTTACATTGACAGAGTGAGGTCAGTCTGATCTTCCCTGGGTGGGTTACATTGACAGAGTGGGGTCAGTCTGGTCTTCCCGGGGTGGGTTACAATGACAGTGTGGGGTCAGTCTGCTCTTCCATGGGTGTGTTACATTGACAATGTGGGGTCAGTCTGCTCTTCCCTGGGTGTGTTACATTGACAGAGTGGGGTCAGTCTGCTCTTCCCTGGGTGTGTTACATTGACAGTGTGAGGTCAGTCTGATCTTCCCTGGGTGTGTTACATTGACAGTGTGAGGTCAGTCTGCTCTTCCCTGGGTGTGTTAAATTGACAGAGTGGGGTCAGTCTGCACTTCCCTGGTGGCTTATATTGACAGAGTCGGGTGTGTCTTTTCTTCCCTGGGTGTGTTACTTTGATAGAGTGTGGTCAGTCTGCTCTTACCTGGGTGTGTTACATTGACAGATGGCGGTCAGTCTGCTCTTCCCTGGGTATGTTACATTGATAGACTTGGGTCAATCTGATCTTCTCTGGATGTGATATATTGACAGAGTGGGTCCAGTCTGTTCTTCACTGAGTGTGTTACCGTGACAGAGTGAGGTCAGTCTGCTATTCACTGGGTGTGTTACATTGACAGAGTGGGGTCAGTCTGCTCTTCCCTGGGTGTGTTACATTGACAGTGTGAGGTCAGTCTCCTCTTCACTGGAGGCTTACATTGACAGAGTGGGGTCTGTCTATTCTTCCATGGGTGTGTTACTTTGATCAAGTGTGGTCAGTCTGCTCTTCCCTGGGTGTGTTACATTGACAGATTGCGGTCAGTCTGCTCTTCCCTTGGTATGTTACATTGATATGGTGGGGTCAATCTGATCTTCTCTGGGTGTGTTATGTTGACAGAGTGGGTTCAGTCTGTTCTTCCCTGGGTGTGTTAAATTGACAGAGTGGGGTCAGTCTGCTCTTCACTGGGTGTGGTAATTGACAGAGTGGGGTCAGTCTGCTCTTCCCTGGGTGTGTTACATTGACAGAGTGAGGTCAGTCTGGCCTTCCCTGGGTGTGTTACATTGACAGAGTGGGGTCAGTCTGGTCTTCCCTGGGTGGGTTAAATTGACAGAGTGAGGTCAGTCTGCTCTTCCCTGGGTGGGTTACATTGACAGATTGGGTCAGTCTGCTCTTCCCTGGGTGGGTTGCATTGACAGAGTGCGGTCAGTCTGGTCTTCCCTGGGTGTGTTACATTGACAGAGTGGGGTCAGTCTTCTCTTCCTGGGTGTGTTACATGGACAGAGTGAGGTCAGTCTGCTCTTCCCTGGGTGGGTTACATGACAGATTGGGGTCAATCTGCTCTTCCCTGGGTGTGTTACATTGACAGAGTGGGGTCAGTCTGCTCATCCCTGGGTGTGTTACATTGACAGAGTGGGGTCAGTCTGCTCTTCCCTGGGTGTGTTACATTGACAGTGTGGGGTCAGTCTGCTCTTCCCTGGGCGTGTTACATTGACAGATTGGGGTCAGTCTGCTCTTCCCTGGGTGTGTTACATTGACAGAGTGGTGTCAGTCTGCTCTTCCCTGGGTGTGTTACATAGACAGAGTGGGGTCAGTCTGCCCTTCACTGGGTGTGTTACATTGACAGAGTGGGGTCAGTCTGCTCTTCCCTCGGTGTGTTACATTGACAGAGTCGGGTCAGTCTGCTCTTCCCTGGGTGGGTTACATTGACAGAGTGGGGTCAGTCTGCTCTTCCCTGATTGTGTTACATTGACAGATTGATGTCAGTCTGCTCTTCGCTGGGTATTGTACATTGACAGAGTGTGGTCAGACTGCACTTCCCTGGGTGTGTTACATTGACAGAGTGGGGTCAGTCTGCTCTTCCCTCGGTGTGTTACATTGACAGAGTGGGGTCAGTCTGCTCTTCCTGGGTGTGTTACATGGACAGAGTGAGGTCAGTCTGCTCTTCCCTGGGTGGGTTACATTGACAGATTGGGGTCAATCTGCTCTTCCCTGGGTGTGTTACATTGACAGAGTGGGGTCAGTCTGCTCATCCCTGGGTGTGTTACATTGACAGAGTGGGGTCAGTCTGCTCTTCCCTGGGTGTGTTACATTGACAGTGTGGGGTCAGTCTGCTCTTCCCTGGGCGTGTTACATTGACAGATTGGGGTCAGTCTGCTCTTCCCTGGGTGTGTTACATTGACAGAGTGGTGTCAGTCTGCTCTTCCCTCGGTGTGTTACATAGACAGAGTGGGGTCAGTCTGCTCTTCACTGGGTGTGTTACATTGACAGAGTGGGGTCAGTCTGCTCTTCCCTCGGTATGTTACATTGACAGAGTGGGGTCAGTCTGCTCTTCCCTGGGTGTGTTACAGTGACAGAGTGGGGTCAGTCTGCTCTTCCCTGGGTGGGTTACATTGACAGAGTGGGGTCAGTCTGCTCTTCCCTGATTGTGTTACATTGACAGATTGATGTCAGTCTGCTCTTCGCTGGGTATTGTACATTGACAGAGTGGGGTCAGACTGCGCTTCCCTGGGTGTGTTACATTGACAGAGTGGTGTCAGTCTGCTCTTCCCTCGGTGTGTTACATTGACTGAGTGGGGTCGTACTGCTCTTTCCTTGGTGTGTTACATTGACAGTGTGCGGTCAGTCTGTTTTTTTTACCTGTGTGGGTTACATTGACAGAGTGGGGTCAGTCTGGTCTTCCCTGGGTGGGTTACAATGACAGAGTGGGGTCAGTCTGCTCTTCGCTGGTTGTGATTCATTGACTGAGTGGGGTCAGTGTGTTCTTCCCTGGGTGCGTTATATTGACAGAGTGAGGTCAATCTGATCTTCCCTGGGTGGGTTACATTGACAGAGTGGGGTCAGTCTGGTCTTCCCTGGGTGTGTTACATTGACAGAGTGGGGTCAGTCTGCTCTTCCCTGGGTGGTTTACAATGACAGTGTGGGGTCATTCTCCTCTTCCCTGGGTGGGTTACATTGACAGAGTGGTGTCTGTGTATTCTTCCCTGGGTGTGTTACTTTGATAGAGTGTGGTCAGTCTGCTCTTAACTGGGTGTGTTACATTGACAGATTGCGGTCAGTCTGGTCTTCCCTGGTTGTGTTACATTGACAGAGTGGGGTCAGTCTGCTCTTCCCTGGGTGGTTTACAATGACAGTGTGGGGTCATTCTGCTCTTCCCTGGGTGGGTTACATTGACAGAGTGGGGTCAGTCTGCACATCCCTGGTGGCTTACATTGACAGAGTGGGGTCTGTGTATTCTTCCCTGGGTGTGTTACTTTGATAGAGTGTGGTCAGTCTGCTCTTAACTGGGTGTGTGACATTGACAGATTGCGGTCAGTCTGCTCTTCCCTGGGTGTGTTACATTGACAGAGTGAGGTCAGTCTGCTATTCACTGGGTATGTTACATTGACAGAGTGGGGTCAGTCTGCTCTTCCCTGGGGGTGTTACACTGACAGAATGGGGTCAGTCTGCTCTTCCCTGGGTGTGTTACATTGACAGTGTGGGGTCAACTTGGTCATCCCTGGGCGTGTTACATTGACAGAGTGGGGTCAGTCTGGTCTTCACTGGGTGTGTTACATTGACAGAGTGGGGTCAGTCTGCTCTTCTCTGGGTGTGTTACATTTACTGAGTGGGGTCAGTCTGCTCTTCCCTGGGTGGGTTACATTGACAGAGTGGTGTCAGTCTGCTCTTCCCTGATTGTGTTACATTGACAGATTGATGTCAGTCTGCTCTTCCCTGGGTATTGTACATTGACAGAGTGGGGTCCGTCTGCTCTTCCCTCGGTGTGTTACATTGACTGAGTGGGGTCGTACTGCTCTTCCCTGGGTGTGTTACATTGACAGTGTGCGGTCAGTCTGTTTTTTTTACCTGTGTGGGTTACATTGACAGAGTGGGTTCAGTCTGGTCTTCCCTGGGTGGGTTACAATGACAGAGTGGGGTCAGTCTGCTCTTCGCTGGTTGTGATTCATTGACTGAGTGGGGTCAGTGTGTTCTTCCCTGGGTATGTTATATTGACCGAGTGAGGTCAGTGTGCTCTTCCCTGGGTGTGTTACATTGACAGTGTGGGTTCAGTCTGGTTTTTTTTTACCTGGGTGTGTTACATTGACAGAATGGGGTCAGTCTGCTCTTCCCTGGGTGTGTTACATTGACAGTGTGAGGTCAGTCTGCTCTTCCCTGGGTCTGTTACATTGACAGAGTGGGGTCAGTCTGATCTTCCCTGGGTGTGTTACATTGACAGTGTGAGGTCAGTCTGCTCTTCCCTGGGTGTGTTAAATTGACATAGTGGGGTCAGCCTGCACTTCCCTGGTGGCTTATATTGACAGAGTGTGGTCTGTCTATTCTTCCCTGGGTGTGTTACTTTGATCGAGTGTGGTCAGTCTGCTCTTCCCTTGGTATGTTACTTTGATATGGTGGGGTCAATCTGATCTTCTCTAGGTGTGTTATGTTGACAGAGTGGGTTCAGTCTGTTCTTCCCTGGGTGTGTTAAATTGACAGAGTGGGGTCAGTCTGCTCTTCCCTGGGTGTGTTACATTGACAGAGTGAGGTCAGTCTGGCCTTCCCTGGGTGTGTTACATTGACAGAGTGGGGTCAGTCTGGTCTTCCCTGGGTGGGTTACATTGACAGAGTGAGGTCAGTCTGCTCTTCCCTGGTTGGGTTACATTGACAGAGTGGGGTCAGTCTGCTCTTCCCTGGGTGGGTTACATTGACAGAGTGGGGTCAGTCTGGTCTTCCCTGGGTGTGTTACATTGACAGAGCGGGGTCAGTCTGCTCTTCCTGGGTGTGTTACATGGCTAGAGTGAGGTCAGTCTGCTCTTCCCTGGGTGGGTTACATTGACTGATTGGGGTCAATCTGCTCTTCCCTGGGTGGGTTACATTGACAGTGTGTGGTCAGTCTGCTCTTCCCTGGGTGTGTTACATTGACAGTGTGTGGTCAGTCTGCTCTTCCCTGGGTGTGTTACATTGACAGAGTGGGGTCAGTCTGCTCTTCTCTGGGTGTGTTACATTGACTGAGTGTGGTCAGTCTGCTCTTCCCTGGGTGTGTTACATTGACCGAGTGAGGTCAGTGTGCTCTTCCCTGGGTGTGTTACATTGACAGTGTGGGTTCAGTCTGTTTTTTTTTTACCTGGGTGTGTTACATTGACAGAATGGGGTCAGTCTGGTCTTCCCTGGGTGGGTTACAATGACAGAATGGGGTCAGTCTGCTCTTCGCTGGTTGTGATTCATTGACTGAGTGGGGTCAGTGTGTTCTTCCCTGGGTGTGTTACATTGACAGAGTGAGGTCAGTCTGATCTTCCCTGGGTGGGTTACATTGACAGAGTGGGGTCAGTCTGGTCTTCCTGGGGTGGGTTACAATGACAGTGTGGGGTCAGTCTGCTCTTCCATGGGTGTGTTACATTGACAATGTGGGGTCAGTCTGCTCTTCCCTGGGTGTGTTACATTGACAGAGTGGGGTCAGTCTGCTCTTCCCTGGGTGTGTTACATTGACAGTGTGAGGTCAGTCTGGTCTTCCCTGGGTCTGTTACATTGACAGAGTGGGGTCAGTCTGATCTTCCCTGGGTGTGTTACAGTGACAGTGTGAGGTCAGTCTGCTCTTCCCTGTGTGTGTTAAATTGACAGAGTGGGGTCAGTCTGCACTTCCCTGGTGGCTTATATTGACAGAGTGGGGTGTGTCTTTTCTTCCCTGGGTGTGTTACTTTGATAGAGTGTGGTCAGTCTGCTCTTACCTGGGTGTGTTACATTGACAGATGGCGGTCAGTCTGCTCTTCCCTGGGTATGTTACATTGATAGAGTTGGGTCAATCTGATCTTCTCTGGATGTGATATATTGACAGAGTGGGTCCAGTCTGTTCTTCACTGAGTGTGTTACCGTGACAGAGTGAGGTCAGTCTGCTATTCACTGGGTGTGTTACATTGACAGAGTGGGGTCAGTCTGCTCTTCCCTGGGTGTGTTACATTGACAGTGTGAGGTCAGTCTGCTCTTCACTGGAGGCTTACATTGACAGAGTGGGGTCTGTCTATTCTTCCATGGGTGTGTTACTTTGATCAAGTGTGGTCAGTCTGCTCTTCCCTGGGTGTGTTACATTGACAGATTGCGGTCAGTCTGCTCTTCCCTTGGTATGTTACATTGATATGGTGGGGTCAATCTGATCTTCTCTGGGTGTGTTATGTTGACAGAGTGGGTTCAGTCTGTTCTTCCCTGGGTGTGTTAAATTGACAGAGTGGGGTCAGTCTGCTCTTCACTGGGTGTGGTAATTGACAGAGTGGGGTCAGTCTGCTCTTCCCTGGGTGTGTTACATTGACAGAGTGAGGTCAGTCTGGCCTTCCCTGGGTGTGTTACATTGACAGAGTGGGGTCAGTCTTCTCTTCCTGGGTGTGTTACATGGACAGAGTGAGGTCAGTCTGCTCTTCCCTGGGTGGGTTACATTGACAGATTGGGGTCAATCTGCTCTTCCCTGGGTGTGTTACATTGACAGAGTGGTGTCAGTCTGCTCTTCCCTGGGTGTGTTACATAGACAGAGTGGGGTCAGTCTGCTCTTCCCTGGGTGTGTTACATTGACAGTGTGGGGTCAGTCTGCTCTTCCCTGGGCGTGTTACATTGACAGATTGGGGTCAGTCTGCTCTTCCCTGGGTGGGTTACATTGACAGAGTGGGGTCAGTCTGCTCTTCCCTGATTGTGTTACATTGACAGATTGATGTCAGTCTGCTCTTCGCTGGGTATTGTACATTGACAGAGTGTGGTCAGACTGCACTTCCCTGGGTGTGTTACATTGACAGAGTGGGGTCAGTCTGCTCTTCCCTCGGTGTGTTACATTGACAGAGTGGGGTCAGTCTGCTCTTCCTGGGTGTGTTACATGGACAGAGTGAGGTTAGTCTGCTCTTCCCTGGGTGGGTTACATTGACAGATTGGGGTCAATCTGCTCTTCACTGGGTGTGTTACATTGACAGAGTGGGGTCAGTCTGCTCATCCCTGGGTGTGTTACATTGACAGAGTGGGGTCAGTCTGCTCTTCCCTGGGTGTGTTACATTGACAGTGTGGGGTCAGTCTGCTCTTCCCTGGGCGTGTTACATTGACAGATTGGGGTCAGTCTGCTCTTCCCTGGGTGTGTTACATTGACAGAGTGGTGTCAGTCTGCTCTTCCCTCGGTGTGTTACATAGACAGAGTGGGGTCAGTCTGCTCTTCACTGGGTGTGTTACATTGACAGAGTGGGGTCAGTCTGCTCTTCCCTCGGTATGTTACATTGACAGAGTGGGGTCAGTCTGCTCTTCCCTGGGTGTGTTACAGTGACAGAGTGGGGTCAGTCTGCTCTTGCCTGGGTGGGTTACATTGACAGAGTGGGGTCAGTCTGCTCTTCCCTGATTGTGTTACATTGACAGATTGATGTCAGTCTGCTCTTCGCTGGGTATTGTACATTGACAGAGTGGGGTCAGACTGCACTTCCCTGGGTGTGTTACATTGACAGAGTGGGGTCAGTCTGCTCTTCCCTCGGTGTGTTACATTGACTGAGTGGGGTCGTACTGCTCTTTCCTTGGTGTGTTACATTGACAGTGTGCGGTCAGTCTGTTTTTTTTACCTGTGTGGGTTACATTGACAGAGTCGGGTCAGTCTGGTCTTCCCTGGGTGGGTTACAATGACAGAGTGGGGTCAGTCTGCTCTTCGCTGGTTGTGATTCATTGACTGAGTGGGGTCAGTGTGTTCTTCCCTGGGTGCGTTATATTGACAGAGTGAGGTCAATCTGATCTTCCCTGGGTGGGTTACATTGACAGAGTGGGGTCAGTCTGGTCTTCCCTGGGTGTGTTACATTGACAGAGTGGGGTCAGTCTGCTCTTCCCTGGGTGGGTTACATTGACAGAGTGGTGTCTGTGTATTCTTCCCTGGGTGTGTTACTTTGATAGAGTGTGGTCAGTCTGCTCTTAACTGGGTGTGTTACATTGACAGATTGCGGTCAGTCTGGTCTTCCCTGGTTGTGTTACATTGACAGAGTGGGGTCAGTCTGCTCTTCCCTGGGTGGTTTCCAATGACAGTGTGGGGTCATTCTGCTCTTCCCTGGGTGGGTTACATTGACAGAGTGGGGTCAGTCTGCACATCCCTGGTGGCTTACATTGACAGAGTGGGGTCTGTGTATTCTTCCCTGGGTGTGTTACTTTGATAGAGTGTGGTCAGTCTGCTCTTAACTGGGTGTGTGACATTGACAGATTGCGGTCAGTCTGCTCTTCCCTGGGTGTGTTACATTGACAGAGTGAGGTCAGTCTGCTATTCACTGGGTGTGTTACATTGACAGAGTGGGGTCAGTCTGCTCTTCCCTGGGTGTGTTACACTGACAGAATGGGGTCAGTCTGCTCTTCCCTGGGTGTGTTATTTTGACAGTGTGGGGTCAACTTGGTCATCCCTGGGCGTGTTACATTGACAGAGTGGGGTCAGTCTGCTCTTCTCTGGGTGTGTTACATTTACTGAGTGGGGTCAGTCTGCTCTTCCCTGGGTGGGTTACATTGACAGAGTGGTGTCAGTCTGCTCTTCCCTGATTGTGTTACATTGACAGATTGATGTCAGTCTGCTCTTCCCTGGGTATTGTATATTGACAGAGTGGGGTCCGTCTGCTCTTCCCTCGGTGTGTTTCATTGACTGAGTGGGGTCGTACTGCTCTTCCCTGGGTGTGTTACATTGACAGTGTGCGGTCAGTCTGTTTTTTTTACCTGTGTGGGTTACATTGACAGAGTGGGTTCAGTCTGGTCTTCCCTGGGTGGGTTACAATGACAGAGTGGGGTCAGTCTGCTCTTCGCTGGTTGTGATTCATTGACTGAGTGGGGTCAGTGTGTTCTTCCCTGGGTGTGTTAAATTGACAGAGTGGGGTCAGTCTGCTCTTCACTGGGTGTGGTAATTGACAGAGTGGGGTCAGTCTGCTCTTCCCTGGGTGTGTTACATTGACAGAGTGAGGTCAGTCTGGCCTTCCCTGGGTGTGTTACATTGACAGAGTGGGGTCAGTCTTCTCTTCCTGGGTGTGTTACATGGACAGAGTGAGGTGAGTCTGCTCTTCCCTGGGTGGGTTACATTGACAGATTGGGGTCAATCTGCTCTTCCCTGGGTGTGTTACATTGACAGAGTGGGGTCAGTCTGCTCATCCCTGGGTGTGTTACATTGACAGAGTGGGGTCAGTCTGCTCTTCCCTGGGTGTGTTACATTGACAGTGTGGGGTCAGTCTGCTCTTCCCTGGGCGTGTTACATTGACAGATTGGGGTCAGTCTGCTCTTCCCTGGGTGTGTTACATTGACAGAGTGGTGTCAGTCTGCTCTTCCCTGGGTGTGTTACATAGACAGAGTGGGGTCAGTCTGCCCTTCACTGGGTGTGTTACATTGACAGAGTGGGGTCAGTCTGCTCTTCCCTCGGTGTGTTACATTGACAGAGTGGGGTCAGTCTGCTCTTCCCTGGGTGGGTTACATTGACAGAGTGGGGTCAGTCTGCTCTTCCCTGATTGTGTTACATTGAAAGATTGATGTCAGTCTGCTCTTCGCTGGGTATTGTACATTGACAGAGTGTGGTCAGACTGCACTTCCCTGGGTGTGTTACATTGACAGAGTGGGGTCAGTCTGCTCTTCCCTCGGTGTGTTACATTGACAGAGTGGGGTCAGTCTGCTCTTCCTGGGTGTGTTACATGGACAGAGTGAGGTCAGTCTGCTCTTCCCTGGGTGGGTTACATTGACAGATTGGGGTCAATCTGCTCTTCCCTGGGTGTGTTACATTGACAGAGTGGGGTCAGTCTGCTCATCCCTGGGTGTGTTACATTGACAGAGTGGGGTCAGTCTGCTCTTCCCTGGGTGTGTTACATTGACAGTGTGGGGTCAGTCTGCTCTTCCCTGGGCGTGTTACATTGACAGATTGGGGTCAGTCTGCTCTTCCCTGGGTGTGTTACATTGACAGAGTGGTGTCAGTCTGCTCTTCCCTCGGTGTGTTACATAGACAGAGTGGGGTCAGTCTGCTCTTCACTGGGTGTGTTACATTGACAGAGTGGGGTCAGTCTGCTCTTCCCTCGGTATGTTACATTGACAGAGTGGGGTCAGTCTGCTCTTCCCTGGGTGTGTTACAGTGACAGAGTGGGGTCAGTCTGCTCTTCCCTGGGTGGGTTACATTGACAGAGTGGGGTCAGTCTGCTCTTCCCTGATTGTGTTACATTGACAGATTGATGTCAGTCTGCTCTTCGCTGGGTATTGTACATTGACAGAGTGGGGTCAGACTGCACTTCCCTGGGTGTGTTACATTGACAGAGTGGGGTCAGTCTGCTCTTCCCTCGGTGTGTTACATTGACTGAGTGGGGTCGTACTGCTCTTTCCTTGGTGTGTTACATTGACAGTGTGCGGTCAGTCTGTTTTTTTTACCTGTGTGGGTTACATTGACAGAGTGGGGTCAGTCTGGTCTTCCCTGGGTGGGTTACAATGACAGAGTGGGGTCAGTCTGCTCTTCGCTGGTTGTGATTCATTGACTGAGTGGGGTCAGTGTGTTCTTCCCTGGGTGCGTTATATTGACAGAGTGAGGTCAATCTGATCTTCCCTGGGTGGGTTACATTGACAGAGTGGGGTCAGTCTGGTCTTCCCTGGGTGTGTTACATTGACAGAGTGGGGTCAGTCTGCTCTTCCCTGGGTGGGTTACATTGACAGAGTGGTGTCTGTGTATTCTTTCCTGGGTGTGTTACTTTGATAGAGTGTGGTCAGTCTGCTCTTAACTGGGTGTGTTACATTGACAGATTGCGGTCAGTCTGGTCTTCCCTGGTTGTGTTACATTGACAGAGTGGGGTCAGTCTGCTCTTCCCTGGGTGGTTTCCAATGACAGTGTGGGGTCATTCTGCTCTTCCCTGGGTGGGTTACATTGACAGAGTGGGGTCAGTCTGCACATCCCTGGTGGCTTACATTGACAGAGTGGGGTCTGTGTATTCTTCCCTGGGTGTGTTACTTTGATAGAGTGTGGTCAGTCTGCTCTTAACTGGGTGTGTGACATTGACAGATTGCGGTCAGTCTGCTCTTCCCTGGGTGTGTTACATTGACAGAGTGAGGTCAGTCTGCTATTCACTGGGTGTGTTACATTGACAGAGTGGGGTCAGTCTGCTCTTCCCTGGGTGTGTTACACTGACAGAATGGGGTCAGTCTGCTCTTCCCTGGGTGTGTTATTTTGACAGTGTGGGGTCAACTTGGTCATCCCTGGGCGTGTTACATTGACAGAGTGGGGTCAGTCTGGTCTTCACTGGGTGTGTTACATTGACAGAGTGGGGTCAGTCTGCTCTTCTCTGGGTGTGTTACATTTACTGAGTGGGGTCAGTCTGCTCTTCCCTGGGTGGGTTACATTGACAGAGTGGTGTCAGTCTGCTCTTCCCTGATTGTGTTACATTGACAGATTGATGTCAGTCTGCTCTTCCCTGGGTATTGTATATTGACAGAGTGGGGTCCGTCTGCTCTTCCCTCGGTGTGTTACAATGACTGAGTGGGGTCGTACTGCTCTTCCCTGGGTGTGTTACATTGACAGTGTGCGGTCAGTCTGTTTTTTTTACCTGTGTGGGTTACATTGACAGAGTGGGTTCAGTCTGGTCTTCCCTGGGTGGGTTACAATGACAGAGTGGGGTCAGTCTGCTCTTCGCTGGTTGTGATTCATTGACTGAGTGGGGTCAGTGTGTTCTTCCCTGGGTGTGTTATATTGACAGAGTGAGGTCAATCTGATCTTACCTGGGTGGGTTAAATTGACAGAGTGGGGTCAGTCTGCTCTTCCCTGGGTGGTTTACAATGACAGTGTGGGGTCATGCTCCTCTTCCCTGGGTGGGTTACATTGACAGAGTGGGGTCAGTCTGCACATCCCTGGTGGCTTACATTGACAGAGTGGGGTCTGTGTATTCTTCCCTGGGTGTGTTACTTTGATCGAGTGTGGTCAGTCTGCTCTTAACTTGGTGTGTTAAATTGACAGATTGCGGTAAGTCTGCTCTTCCCTGGGTGTGTTACATTGACAGAGTGAGGTCAGTCTGCTATTCACTGGGTGTGTTACATTGACAGAGTGTGGTCAGTCTGCTCTTCCCTGGGTGTGTTACACTGACAGAGTGGGGTCAATCTGGTCTTCCCTGGGCGTGTTACATTGACAGAGTGGGGTCAGTCTGGTCTTCCCTGGGTGTGTTACATTGACAGAGTGGGGTCAGTCTGCTCTTCACTGGGTGTGTTACATTGACCGAGTGAGCTCAGTCAGCTCTTCCCTGGGTGTGTTACATTGACAGTTTGGGTTCAGTCTGCTATTCACTGGGTGTGTTACATTGACCGAGTGAGCTCAGTCAGCTCTTCCCTGGGAGGGTTACATTGACAGAGTGGGGTCAGTCTGGTCTTCCCTGGGTGGGTTAAAATGACACAGCGGGGTCAGTCTACGCTTCGCTGGTTGTGATTCATTGACTGAGTGGGGTCAGTGTGTTCTTCCCTGGGTGTGTTACATTGACAGAGTGGGGTCAGTCTGGTCTTCCCTGGGTGGGTTACAATGACAGTGTGGGGTCAGTCGGCTCTTCCATGGGTGTGTTACATTGACAGAGTGGGGTCAGTCTGCTCTTCCCTGGGTGTGTTACATTGACAGAGTGGGGTCAGTCTGCTCTTCCCTGGGTGTGTTACATTGACAGTGTGAGGTCAGACTGCTCTTCCCTGGGTCAGTAACATTGACAGAGTGGGGTCAGTCTGATCTTACCTGGTTGTGTTACATTGACAGTGTGAGGTCAGTCTGCGCTACCCTGGTTACTTATATTGACAGAGTGGGGTCTGTCTATTCTTCCCTGGGTGTGTTACTTTGATAGAGTGTGGTCAGTCTGCTCTTACCTGGGTGTGTTACATTGACAGATTGCGGTCAGTCTGCTGTTCCCTGGATGTGGTACATTGACAGAGTGTGGTCAGTCTGCTCTTCCCTGGGTGTGTTACTTTGACAGTGTGAGGTCAGTCTGCTCTTCCCTGGGTGTGTTACATTGACAGTGTGAGGTCAGCCTGCTCTTCCCTGGGTGTGTTACACTGACAGATTGCGCTCAGTCTGCTCTTCCCTTGGTATGTTACATTGATAGAGTGGGGTCAATCTGATCTTCTCTGGGTGTGTTATATTGACAGAGTGGGTTCAGTCTGTTCTTCCCTGGGTGTGTTAAATTCGCAGAGTGGGGTCAGTCTGCTCTTCAATGGGTGTGGTAATTGACACAGTGGGGTCAGTCTGCTATTCCCTCGGTGTGTTGCACTGACAGAGTGGGGTCAGTCTGCTGTTCCCTGGGTGTGTTACATTGACAGTGTGGGGTCAGTCTGGTCTTCCCTGGGTGTGTTACATTGACAGAGTGTGGTCAGTCTGGTCTTCCCTGGGTCTGTTACATTGACAGAGTGGGGTCAGTCTGCTCTTCGCTGGTTGTGATTCATTGATTGAGTGGGGTCAGTTTGTTCTTCCCTGGGTGTGTTACATTGACAGAGTGAGGTTAGTCTGGTCTTCCCTGGGTGTGTTACATTGACAGAGTGGGGTCAGTCTGCTATTCACTGGGTGTGTTACATTGACAGTGTGGGGTCAGTCTGGTCTTCCCTGTGTGTGTTACATTGACTGATTGGGGTCAGTTTGTTCTTCACTGGGTGTGTTACATTGACAGATTGAGGTTAGTCTGGTCTTCCCTGGGTGTGTTACATTGACAGAGTGGGGTCAGTCTGCTCTTCCCTGGGTGGGTTTCAATGACAGTGTGGGGTCAGTCTGCTCTTCCCTGGGTGGGTTACATTGACAGAGTGGGGTCAGTGTGCACATCCCTGGTGGCTTAAATTGACAGAGTGTGGTCTGTCTATTCTTCCATGGGTGTGTTACATTGACAGAGTGGGGTCAGTCTGCTGTTCCCTGGGTGTGTTACATTGACAGTGTGGGGTCAGTCTGGTCTTCCCTGGGTGTGTTACATTGACAGAGTGGGGTCAGTCTGGTGTTCCCTGGGTGTGTTACATTGACAGAGTGGGGTCAGTCTGCTCTTCGCTGGTTGTGATTCATTGACTGAGTGGGGTCAGTGTGTTCTTCCCTGGGTGTGTTACATTGACAGAGTGAGGTCAGTCTGATCTTCCCTGGGTGGGTTACATTGACAGAGTGGGGTCAGTCTGGTCTTCCCTGGGTGGGTTACAATGACAGAGTGGGGTCAGTCTGCTCTTCCCTGGGTGGTTTACAATGACAGTGTGGGATCAGTTTGCTCTTCCCTGGGTGGGTTACATTGACAGAGTGGGGTCAGTCTGCTCTTCGCTGGGTGGGTTACAATGACAGTGTGGGGTCAGTCTGCTCTTCTCTGGGTGGGTTACATTGACAGAGTGGGGTCAGTCTGCACCTCCCTGGTGGCTTACATTGACAGAGTGGGGTCTGTCTATTCTTCCCTGGGTGTGTTACTTTGATAGAGTGTTGTCAGTCTGCTCTTCCCTGGGTGTGTTACATTGACAGAGTGCGGTCAGTCTGCTCTTCCCTGGGAATGTTACATTGACAGAGTGGGTTCAGTCTGTTCTTTCCTGAGTGTGTTACATTGACAGAGTGAGGTCAGTCTGCTATTCACTGGGTGTGTTACATTGACAAAGTGGGGTCAGTCTGCTCTTCCCTGGGTGTGTTACATTGACAGAGTGGGGTCAGTCTGCTCTTCCCTGGGTGTGTTACATTGACTGTGTGAGGTCAGTCTGCTCTTCCCTGGGTCAGTAACATTGACAGAGTGGGGTCAGTCTGATCTTACCTGGTTGTGTAACATTGACAGTGTGAGGTCAGTCTGCGCTACCCTGGTTACTTATATTGACAGAGTGGGGTCTGTCTATTCTTCCCTGGGTGTGTTACTTTGATAGAGTGTGGTCAGTCTGCTCTTACCTGGGTGTGTTACATTGACAGATTGCGGTCAGTCTGCTGTTCCCTGGATGTGGTACATTGACAGAGTGTGGTCAGTCTGCTCTTCCCTGGGTGTGTTACATTGACAGTGTGAGGTCAGTCTGCTCTTCCCTGGGTTTGTTACATTGACAGTGTGAGGTCAGTCTGATCTTCCCTGGGTGGGTTACATTGACAGATTGGGGTCAGTCTGGTCTTCCCTGGGTCGGTTACCTTGACAGAGTGGGGTCAGTCTGCTCTTCCCTGGGTGGTTTACAATGACAGTGTGGGATCAGTTTGCTCTTCCCTGGGTGGTTTACATTGACAGAGTGGGGTCAGTCTGCTCTTCGCTGGGTGGGTTACAATGACAGTGTGGGGTCAGTCTGCTCTTCTCTGGGTGGGTTACATTGACAGAGTGGGGTCAGTCTGCACCTCCCTGGTGGCTTACATTGACAGAGTGGGGTCTGTCTATTCTTCCCTGGGTGTGTTACTTTGATAGAGTGTGGTCAGTCTGCTCTTCCCTGGGTGTGTTACATTGACAGAGTGCGGACAGTCTGCTCTTCCCTGGGTATGTTACATTGACAGAGTGGGTTCAGTCTGTTCTTCCCTGAGTGTGTTACATTGACAGAGTGAGGTCAGTCTGCTATTCACTGGGTGTGTTACACTGACAGAGTGGGGTCAGTCTGTTCTTCCCTGAGTGTGTTACATTGACAGAGTGAGGTCAGTGTGCTCTTTCCTGGGTGTGTTACATTGACAGTGTGGGATCAGTCTGTGTTTTTTTACCTGGGTGGTTTACATTGACAGAGTGGGGCCAGTCTGGTCTTCCCTGGGTGTGTTAAAATGACAGAGTGGGTCAGTCTGCTCTTCGCTGGTTGTGATTCATTGACTGAGTGGGGTCAGTGTGTTGTTCCCTGGGTGTGTTACATTGACAGAGTGAGGTCAGCCTGATCGTCCCTGGGTAGATTACATTCACAGAGTGGGGTCAGTCTGGTCTTCCCTGGGTGGGTTACAATGACAGTGTGGGGTCAGTCTGCTCTTCCATGGGTGTGTTACATTGACAGAGTGGGGTCAGTCTGCTCTTCCCTGGTTGTGTTACATTGACAGTGTGAGGTCAGTCTGCTCTTCCCTGGGGGTGTGTTACATTGACAGTGTGGGGTCAGTCTGATCTTCCCTGGGTGTGTTACATTGACAGAGTGGGGTCTGTCTATTCCTCCCTGGGTGTGTTACTTTGATTGAGTGTGGTTAGTCTACTCTTACCTGGGTGTGTTACATTGACAGATTGCGGTCAGTCTGCTCTTCCCTGGGTATGTTACATTGATAGAGTGGGGTCAATCTGATCTTTCTGGGTGTGTTATATTGACAGAGTGGGTTCAGTCCGCTCTTCCCTGGGTGTGTTACACTGACAGATTCGGGTCAGTCTGCTCTTCACTGGGTGTGGTACATTGACAGAGTGTGGTCAGTCTGCTCTTCCCTGGGTGTGTTACATTGACAGAGTGAGGTCAGTCTGCTATTCACTGGGTGTGTTCCATTGACAGAGTGGGGTCTGTCTTCTCTTCACTGGGTGTGGTACATTGACCGAGTCGGGTCAGTCTGCTGTTCCCTGGGTGTGGTACATTGACAGAGTGTGGTCAGTCTGCTATTCACTGGGTGTGTTACATTGACAGAGTGGGGTCAGTCTGCTCTTCCCTGGTGGCTTACATTGACAGAGTGGGGTCTGTCTATTCTTCCCTGGGTGTGTTACTTTGATCGAATGTGGTCAGTATGCTCTTCCCTGGCTGTGTGACATTGACAGATTGCGGTCAGTCACCTCCTCCCTGGGTGTGTTACATTGACAGAGTCGGGCCAGTCTACTCTTCCCTGGGTGTGTTACATTGACAGAGTAGGGTCAGTCGGCTCTTCCCTGGTTGTGTTACATTGATAGAGTCGGGTCAGTCTGCTCTTCCTTGGGTGTGTTACATTGACAGAGTGGGATCAGTCTGTGTTTTTTTACCTGGGTGGTTTACATTGACAGAGTGGGGCCAGTCTGGTCTTCCCTGGGTGTGTTAAAATGACAGAGTGGGTCAGTCTGCTCTTCGCTGGTTGTGATTCATTGACTGAGTGGGGTCAGTGTGTTCTTCCCTGGGTGTGTTACATTGACAGAGTGAGGTCAGCCTGATCGTCCCTGGGTAGATTACATTCACAGAGTGGGGTCAGCCTGGTCTTCCCTGGGTGGGTTACAATGACAGTGTGGGGTCAGTCTGCTCTTCCATGGGTGTGTTACATTGACAGAGTGGGGTCAGTCTGCTCTTCCCTGGTTGTGTTACATTGACAGAGTGGGGTCAGTCTGCTCTTCCCTGGGTGTGTTACATTGACAGTGTGAGGTCAGTCTGCTCTTCCCTGGGGGTCTGTTACATTGACAGTGTGGGGTCAGTCTGATCTTCCCTGGGTGTGTTACATTGACAGAGTGGGGTCTGTCTATTCCTCCCTGGGTGTGTTACTTTGATTGAGTGTGGTTAGTCTACTCTTACCTGGGTGTGTTACATTGACAGATTGCGGTCAGTCTGCTCTTCCCTGGGTATGTTACATTGACTGAGTGGGGTCAGTCTGCTCTTCCCTGGGTGGGTTACATTGACAGAGTGAGGTCAGTCTGCTATTCACTGGGTGTGTTACATTGACAGAGTGGGCTCAGTCTGCTCTTCCTTGGGTGTGTTACATTGACAGAGTGGGGTCAGTCTGCTCGTCCCTGGGTGTGTTACATTGACAGAGTGGGGTCAGTCTGCTCTTCCCTGGGTCTGTTATATTGACAGCGTGAGGTCAGTCTGCTCTTCCCTGGGTGTGTTACATTGACAGTATGAGGTCAGTCTGCTCTTCCCTGGTGGCTTACATTGACAGAGTGGGGTCTGTCTATTCTTCCCAGGGTGTGTTACTTTGATAGAGTGTGGTCAGTCTGCTCTTCCCTGGGTGTGTTATATTGACAGATTGCGGTCAGTCTGCTCTTCCCTGAGGATGTTACATTGATAGCTTGGGGTCAATCTGCTCTTCTCTGGGTGTGTTATATTGACAGAGTGCGTTCAGTCTGTTCTGCCCTGGGTGTGTTACATTGACAGAGTGTGGTCAGTCTGCTATTCACTGGATGTGTTACATTGACAGAGTGGGGTCAGTCTGCTCTTCCCTGGGTGTGTTACACTGACAGAGTCGGGTCAGTCTGCTCTTCACTGGGTGTGGTACATTGACCGAGTCAGGTCAGTCTGCTGTTCCCTGGGTGTGGTACATTGACAGAGTGTGTTCAGTCTGCTCTTCCCTGGGTGTGTTACATTGACAGAGTCGGGTCAGTCTGCTGTTCACTGGGTGTGGGACATTGACCGAGTCGGGTCAGTCTGCTCTTCCATGGGTGTGGTACATTGACAGAGTGTGGTCAGTCTGCTCTTCCCTGCGTGGGTTACATTGACAGAGTGGGGTCAGTCTGCTCTTCCGTGGGTGTGTTACATTGACAGTGTGAGGTCAGTCTGCTCTTCCCCGGGTGTGTTACATTGACAGTGTGAGGTCAGTCTGCTCTTCCCTGGTGGCTTACATTGACAGAGTGGGGTCTGTCTATTCTTCCCTGGGTGTGTTACTTTGATCGAGTGTGGTCAGTCTGCTCTTCCCTGGCTGTGTTACATTGACAGATTGCGGTCAGTCGGCTCTTCCCTTGGTATGTTACATTGATAGAGTGGGTTCAGTCTGCCCTTCCCGGGGTGTGTTACATTGACAGTGTGAGTTCAGTCTGCTCCTCCCTGGGTGTGTTACACTTACAGAGTCGGGTCAGTCTGCTGTTCACTGGGTGTGGTTCATTGACAGAGTGTGGTCAGTCTCCTCTTCCCTGTGTGTGTTACATTGACTGAGTGGGGTCGTACTGCTCTTCCCTGGGTGTGTTACATTGACAGAGTGGGGTCAGTCTTGTCTTCCCTGGGTATGTTACATTGACAGTTTGGGGTCAGTCTGTTCTTCACTGGGTGTGTTACATTGATAGAGTGGGGTCAATCTGATCTTTCTGGGTGTGTTATATTGACAGAGTGGGTTCAGTCCGCTCTTCCCTGGGTGTGTTACACTGACAGATTCGGGTCAGTCTGCTCTTCACTGGGTGTGGTACATTGACAGAGTGTGGTCAGTCTGCTCATTCCTGGGTGTGTTACATTGACAGATTGCGCTCAGTCTGCTCTTCCCTTGGTATGTTACATTGATCGAGTGGGGTCAATCTGATCTTCTCTGGTTGTGTTATATTGACAGAGTGGGTTCAGTCTGTTCTTCCCTGGGTGTGTTAAATTCACAGAGTGGGGTCAGTCTGCTCTTCAATGGGTGTGGTAATTGACACAGTGGGGTCAGTCTGCTATTCCCTCGGTGTGTTGCACTGACAGAGTGGGGTCAGTCTGCTGTTCCCTGGGTGTGTTACATTGACAGTGTGGGGTCAGTCTGGTCTACCCTGGGTGTGTTACATTGACAGAGTGTGGTCAGTCTGGTCTTCCCTGGGTGTGTTACATTGACAGAGTGGGGTCAGTCTGCTCTTCGCTGGTTGTGATTCATTGATTGAGTGGGGTCAGTTTGTTCTTCCCTGGCTGTGTTACATTGACAGAGTGAGGTTAGTCTGGTCTTCCCTGGGTGTGTTACATTGACAGAGTAGGGTAAGTCTGCTATTCACTGGGTGTGTTACATTGACAGTGTGGGGTCAGTCTGGTCTTCCCTGTGTGTGTTACATTGACTGAGTGGGGTCAGTTTGTTCTTCCCTGGGTGTGTTACATTGACAGAGTGAGGTTAGTCTGGTCTTCCCTGGGTGTGTTACATTGACAGAGTGGGGTCAGTCTGCTCTTCCCTGCGTATGTTACATTGACAGAGTGGGGTCAGTCTGCTGTTCCCTGGGTGTGTTACATTGACAGTGTGCGGTCAGTCTGGTCTTCCCTGGGTGTGTTACATTGACAGAGTGGGGTCAGTCTGGTGTTCCCTGGGTGTGTTACATTGACAGAGTGGGGTCAGTCTGCTCTTCGCTGGTTGTGATTCATTGACTGAGTGGGGTCAGTGTGTTCTTCCCTGGGTGTGTTACATTGAGAGAGTGAGGTCAGTCTGATCATCCCTGGGTGGGTTACATTGACAGAGTGGGGTCAGTCTGGTCTTCCCTGGGTGGGTTACAATGACAGAGTGGGGTCAGTCTGCTCTTCCATGGGTGTGTTACATTGACAGTGTGGGGTCAGTCTGCTCTTCCCTGGGTGTGTTACATTGACAGAGTGCGGGCAGTCTGCTCTTCCCTGGGTGTGTTACATTGACAGTGTGAGGTCAGTCTGCTCTTCCCTGGGTGTGTTACATTGACAGAGTGGGGTCCGTCTGATCTTCCCTGGGTGTGTTACCTTGACAGAGTGGGGTCAGTCTGCTCTTCCCTGGGTGGTTTACAATGACAGTGTGGGATCAGTCTGCCCTTCACTGGGTGGGTTACATTGACAGAGTGGGGTCAGTCTGCACATCCCTGGTGGCTTACATTGACAGAGTGGGGTCTGTCTATTCTTCCCTGGGTGTGTTACTTTGATAGAGTGTGGTCAGTCTGCTCTTCCCTTGGTGTGTTACATTGACAGATTGCGGTCAGTCTGCTCTTCCCTGGGTATGTTACATTGACAGAGTGGGTTCAGTTTGTTCTTCCCTGAGTGTGTTACATTGACAGAGTGAGGTCAGTCTGCTATTCACTGGGTGTGTTACATTGACAGAGTGGGGTCAGTCTGCTCTTCCCTGGGTGTGTTACACTGACAGAGTGGGGTCAGTCTGTTCTTCCCTGAGTGTGTTACATTGACAGAGTGAGGTCAGTGTGCTCTTTCCTCGGTGTGTTACATTGACAGTGAGGGTTCAGTCTGTGTTTTTTTACCTGGGTGGTTTACATTGACAGAGTGGGGTCAGTCTGGTCTTCCCTGGGTGGGTTACAATGACAGAGTGGGGTCAGTCTGCTCTTCGCTGGTTGTGATTCATTGACTGAGTGGGGTCAGTGTGTTCTTCCCTGGGTGTGTTACATTGACAGAGTGAGGTCAGCCTGATCTTCCCTGGGTAGGTTACATTCACAGAGTGGGGTCAGTCTGGTCTTCCCTGGGTGGGTTACAATGACAGTGTGGGGTCAGTCTGATCTTCCATGGGTGTGTTACATTGACAGAGTGGGGTCAGTCTGCTCTTCCCTGGTTGTGTTACATTGACAGAGTGGGGTCAGTCTGCTCTTCCCTGGGTGTGTTACATTGACAGTGTGAGGTCAGTCTGCTCTTCCCTGGGGGTGTGTTACATTGACAGTGTGGGGTCAGTCTGATCTTCCCTGGGTGTGTTACATTGACAGAGTGGGGTCTGTCTATTCCTCCCTGGGTGTGTTACTTTGATTGAGTGTGGTAAGTCTACTCTTACCTTGGTGTGTTACATTGACAGATTGCGGTCAGTCTGCTCTTCCCTGGGTATGTTACATTGATAGAGTGGGGTCAATCTGATCTTTCTGGGTGTGTTATATTGACAGAGTGGGTTCAGTCCGCTCTTCCCTGGGTGTGTTACACTGACAGGTTCCGGTCAGTCTGCTCTTCACTGGGTGTGGTACATTGACAGAGTGAGGTCAGTCTGCTATTCACTGGGTGTGTTACATTGACAGAGTGGGCTCAGTCTGCTCTTCCCTGGTGGCTTACATTGACAGAGTGGGGTCTGTCTATTCTTCCCTGGGTGTGTTACTTTGATCGAATGTGGTCAGTCTGCTCTTCCCTGGGTGTGTTATATTGACAGATTGCGGTCAGTCACCTCCTCCCTGGGTGTGTTACATTGACAGAGTGGTGCCAGTCTACTCTTCCCTGGGTGTGTTACATTGACAGTGTAGGGTCAGTCGGCTCTTCCCTCGTTGTGTTACATTGATAGAGTCGGGTCAGTCTGCTCTTCCTTGGGTGTGTTACATTGACAGAGTGGGGTCCGTCTGATCTTCCCTGGGTGTGTTACCTTGACAGAGTGGGGTCAGTCTGCTCTTCCCTGGGTGGTTTACAATGACAGTGTGGGATCAGTCTGCCCTTCACTGGGTGGGTTACATTGACAGAGTGGGGTCAGTCTGCACATCCCTGGTGGCTTACATTGACAGAGTGGGGTCTGTCTATTCTTCCCTGGGTGTGTTACTTTGATAGAGTGTGGTCAGTCTGCTCTTCCCTTGGTGTGTTACATTGACAGATTGCGGTCAGTCTGCTCTTCCCTGGGTATGTTACATTGACAGAGTGGGTTCAGTTTGTTCTTCCCTGAGTGTGTTACATTGACAGAGTGAGGTCAGTCTGCTATTCACTGGGTGTGTTACATTGACAGAGTGGGGTCAGTCTGCTCTTCCCTGGGTGTGTTACACTGACAGAGTGGGGTCAGTCTGTTCTTCCCTGAGTGTGTTACATTGACAGAGTGAGGTCAGTGTGCTCTTTCCTCGGTGTGTTACATTGACAGTGAGGGTTCAGTCTGTGTTTTTTTACCTGGGTGGTTTACATTGACAGAGTGGGGTCAGTCTGGTCTTCCCTGGGTGGGTTACAATGACAGAGTGGGGTCAGTCTGCTCTTCGCTGGTTGTGATTCATTGACTGAGTGGGGTCAGTGTGTTCTTCCCTGGGTGTGTTACATTGACAGAGTGAGGTCAGCCTGATCTTCCCTGGGTAGGTTACATTCACAGAGTGGGGTCAGTCTGCTCTTCCCTGGGTCTGTTATATTGACAGTGTGAGGTCAGTCTGCTCTTCCCTGGGTGTGTTACATTGACAGTATGAGGTCAGTCTACTCTTCACTGGTGGCTTACATTGACAGAGTGGGGTCTGTCTATTCTTCCCTGGGTGTGTTACTTTGATAGAGTGTGGTCAGTCTGCTCTGCCCTGGGTGTGTTATATTGACAGATTGCGGTCAGTCTGCTCTTCCCTGAGGATGTTACATTGATAGCGTGGGGTCAATCTGATCTTCTCTGGGTGTGTTATATTGACAGAGTGGGTTCAGTCTGTTCTTCCCTGGGTGTGTTACATTGACAGAGTGTGGTCAGTCTGCAATTCACTGGATGTGTTACATTGACAGAGTGGGGTCAGTCTGCTCTTCCCTGGGTGTGTTACACTGACAGAGTCGGGTCAGTCTGCTCTTCACTGGGTGTGGTACATTGACCGAGTCAGGTCAGTCTGCTGTTCCCTGGGTGTGGTACATTGACAGAATGTGTTCAGTCTGCTCTTCCCTGGGTGTGTTACATTGACAGTATAAGTTCAGTCTACTCCTCCCTGGGTGTGTTACACTGACAGAGTCGGGTCAGTCTGCACTTCACTGGGTGTGGGACATTGACCGAGTCGGGTCAGTCTGCTCTTCCCTGGGTGTGGTACATTGACAGAGTGTGGTCAGTCTGCTCTTCCCTGCGTGGGTTACATTGACAGAGTGGGGTCAGTCTGCTCCTCCCTGGGTGTGTAATATTGACAGAGTGGGTTCAGTCTGTTCTTCCCTGGGTGTGTTACATTGACAGAGTGAGGTCAGTCTGCTCTTCCCTGGGTGTGTTACACTGACAGAGTCGGGTCAGTCTGCTGTTCACTGGGTGTGGTTCATTGACAGAGTGTGGTCAGTCTCCTCTTCCCTGGGTGTGTTACATTGACTGAGTGGGGTCGTACTGCTCTTGCCTGGGTGTGTTACATTGACAGAGTGGGTACTGTCTATTCCTCCCTGGGTGTGTTACTTTGATTGAGTGTGGTCAGTCTACTCTTACCTGGGTGTGTTACATTGACAGATTGCGGTCCGTCTGATCTTTCTGGGTGTGTTATATTGACAGAGTGGGTTCAGTCCGCTCTTCTCTGGGTGTGTTACACTGACAGATTCGGGTCAGTCTGCTCTTCACTGGGTGTGGTACATTGACAGAGTGTGGTCAGTCTGCTCTTCCCTGGGTGTGTTACATTGACAGAGTGAGGTCAGTCTGCTATTCACTGGGTGTGTTACATTGACAGAATGGGGTCAGTCTGCTCTTCACTGGGTGTGATACATTGACCGAGTCGGGTCAGTCTGCTGTTCCCTGGGTGTGGTACATTGACAGAGTGTGGTCAGTCTGCTCTTCCCTGGGTGGGTTACATTGACTGAGTGGGGTCAGTCTGCTCTTCCCTGGGTGTGTTACATTGACAGAGTGGGGTCAGTCTGCTCTTCCCTGGGTGTGTTACATTGACAGAGTTGGGTCAGTCTGCTCTTCCCTGGGTGTGTTACATTGACAGAGTGAGGTCAGTCTGCTATTCACTGGGTGTGTTACATTGACAGAGTGGGATCAGTCTGCTCTTCCCTGGTGGCTTACATTGACAGAGTTGGGTCTGTCTATTCTTCCCTGGGTGTGTTACTTTGATCGAATGTGGTCAGTCTGCTCTTCCCTGGCTGTGTTACATTGGCAGATTGCGGTCAGTCACCTCCTCCCTGGGTGTGTTACATTGACAGAGTGGGGCCAGTCTACTCTTCCCAGGGTGTGTTACATTGACAGAGTAGGGTCAGTTGGCTCTTCCCTTGTTGTGTTACATTGATAGAGTCGGGTCAGTCTGCTCTTCCTTGGGTGTGTTACATTGACAGAGTGGGGTCAGTCTGCTCTTCCCTGGGTGTGTTACATTGACAGAGTGGGGTCAGTCTGCTCTTCCCTGGGTCTGTTATATTGACAGTGTGAGGTCAGTCTGCTCTTCCCTGCGTGTGTTACATTGACAGTATGAGGTCAGTCTACTCTTTCCTGGTGGCTTACATTGACAGAGTGGGGTCTGTCTATTCTTCCCTGGGTGTGTTACTTTGATAGAGTGTGGTCAGTCTGCTCTTCCCTGGGTGTGTTATATTGACAGATTGCGGTCAGTCTGCTCTTCCCTGAGGATGTTACATTGATAGCGTGGGGTCAATCTGATCTTCTCTGGGTGTGTTATATTGACAGAGTGCGTACAGTCTGTTCTTCCCTGGGTGTGTTACATTGACAGAGAGTGGTCAGTCTGCTATTCACTGGATGTTTTACATTGACAGAGTGGGGTCAGTCTGCTCTTCCCTGGGTGTGTTACACTGACAGAGTCGGGTCAGTCTGCTCTTCACTGGGTGTGGTACATTGACCGAGTCAGATCAGTCTGCTGTTCCCTGGGTGTGGTACGTTGACAGAGTGTGTTCAGTCTGCTCTTCCCTGGGTGTGTTACATTGACAGTGTGAGTTCAGTCTGCTCCTCCCTGGGTGTGTTACACTGACAGAGTCGGGTCAGTCTGCTCTTCACTGGGTGTGGGACATTGACCGAGTCGGGTCAGTCTGCTCTTCCCTGGGTGTGGTACATTGACAGAGTGTGGTCAGTCTGCTCTTCCCTGCGTGGGTTACATTGACAGAGTGGGGTCAGTCTGCTCTTCCCTGGGTGTGTTACATTGACAGTGTGAGGTCAGTCTGCTCATCCCTGGGTGTGTTACATTGACAGTGTGAGTTCAGTCTGCTCTTCCCTGGTGGCTTACATTGACAGAGTGGGGTCTGTCTATTCTTCCCTGGGTGTTTTACTTTGATCGAGTGTGGTCAGTCTGCTCTTCCCTGGCTGTGTTACATTGACAGATTGCGGTCAGTCGGCTCTTCCCTTGGTATGTTACATTGATAGAGTGGGGTCAATCTGATCTTCTCTGGGTGTGTAATATTGACAGAGTGGGTTCAGTCTGTTCTTCCCTGGGTGTGTTACATTGACAGAGTGAGGTCAGTCTGCTCTTCCCTGGGTGTGTTACACTGACAGAGTCGGGTCAGTCTGCTGTTCACTGGGTGTGGTTCATTGACAGAGTGTGGTCAGTCTCCTCTTCCCTGGGTGTATTACATTGACTGAGTGGGGTCGTACTGCTCTTCCCTGGGTGTGTTACATTGACAGAGTGGGGTCAGTCTTGTCTTCCCTGGGTATGTTACATTGACAGTTTGGGGTCAGTCTGTTCTTCCCTGGGTGTGTTACATTGACAGAGTGGGGTCAGTCTGCTATTCACTGGGTGTGTTACATTGACAGAGTGGGGTCAGTCTGCTCTTCACTGGGTGTGGTACATTGACCGAGTCGGGTCAGTCTGCTGTTCCCTGGGTGTGGTACATTGACAGAGTGTGGTCAGTCTGCTATTCACTGGGTGTGTTACATTGACAGAGTGGGGTCAGTCTTCTCTTCACTGGGTGTGGTACATTGACCGAGTCGGGTCAGTCTGCAGTTCCCTGGGTGTGGTACATTGACAGAGTGTGGTCAGTCTGCTCTTCCCTGGGTGGTTTACATTGACAGAGTGGGGTCAGTCTGCTCTTCCCTGGGTGTGTTACATTGACAGAGTGCGGGCAGTCTGCTCTTCCCTGGGTGTGTTACATTGACAGTGTGAGGTCAGTCTGCTCTTCCCTGGGTGTGTTACATTGACAGAGTGGGGTTCGTCTGATCTTCCCTGGGTGTGTTACCTTGACAGAGTGGGGTCAGTCTGCTCTTCCCTGGGTGGTTTACAATGACAGTGTGGGATCAGTCTGCTCTTCACTGGGTGTGGTAATTGACCGAGTGAGGTCAGTGTGCTCTTCCCTGGGTGTGTTACATTGACTGAGTGGGGTCAGTCTGATCTTCCCTGGGTGGGTTACATTGACAGAGTGGGGTCAGTCTGCTCTTCGCTGGGTGGCTTACAATGACAGTGTGGGGTCAGTCTGCTCTTCTCTGGGTGGGTTACATTGACAGAGTGGGGTCAGTCTGCACATCCCTGGTGGCTTACATTGACAGAGTGGGGTCTGTCTATTCTTCCCTGGGTGTGTTACTTTGATAGAGTGTGGTCAGTCTGCTCTTCCCTGGGTGTGTTACATTGACAGATTGCAGTCAGTCTGCTCTTCCCTGGGTATGTTACATTGACAGAGTGGGTTCAGTCTGTTCTTCCCTGAGTGTGTTACATTGACAGAGTGAGGTCAGTCTGCTATTCACTGGGTGTGTTACATTGACATAGTGGGGTCAGTCTGCTCTTCCCTGGGTGTGTTACACTGACAGAGTGGGGTCAGTCTGTTCTTCCCTGAGTGTGTTACATTGACAGAGTGAGGTCAGTGTGCTCTTTCCTCGGTGTGTTACATTGACAGTGAGGGTTCAGTCTGTGTTTTTTTACCTGGGTGGTTTACATTGACAGAGTGGGGTCAGTCTGGTCTTCCCTGGGTGGGTTACAATGACAGAGTGGGGTCAGTCTGCTCTTCGCTGGTTGTGATTCATTGACTGAGTGGGGTCAGTCTGCTCTTCCCTGGGTGTGTTACATTGACAGAGTGAGGTCAGCCTGATCTTCCCTGGGTAGGTTACATTCACAGAGTGGGGTCAGTCTGGTCTTCCCTGGGTGGGTTACAATGACAGTGTGGGGTCAGTCTGCTCTTCCATGGGTGTGTTACATTGACAGAGTGGGGTCAGTCTGCTCTTCCCTGGTTGTGTTACATTGACAGAGTGGGGTCAGTCTGCTCTTCCCTGGGTGTGTTACATTGACAGTGTGAGGTCAGTCTGCTCTTCCCTGGGGGTGTGTTACATTGACAGTGTGGGGTCAGTCTGATCTTCCCTGGGTGTGTTACATTGACAGAGTGGGGTCTGTCTGTTCCTCCCTGGGTGTGTTACTTTGATTGAGTGTGGTCAGTCTACTCTTACCTGGGTGTGTTACATTGACAGATTGCGGTCAGTCTGCTCTTCCCTGGGTATGTTACATTGATAGAGTGGGGTCAATCTGATCTTTCTGGGTGTGTTATATTGACAGAGTGGGTTCAGTCCGCTCTTCCCTGGGTGTGTTACACTGACAGATTCGGGTCAGTCTGCTCTTCACTGGGTGTGGTACATTGACAGAGTGTGGTCAGTCTGCTCTTTCCTGGGTGTGTTAGATTGACAGAGTGAGGTCAGTCTGCTATTCACTGGGTGTGTTACATTGACAGAGTGGGGTCAGTCTGCTCTTCACTGGGTGTGGTACATTGACCGAGTCAGGTAAGTCTGCTGTTCCCTGGGTGTGGTACATTGACAGAGTGTGGTCAGTCTGCTCTTCCCTGGGTTGGTTACATGGACTGAGTGGGGTCAGTCTGCTCTTCCCTGGGTGTGTTACATTGACAGAGTGGGGTCAGTCTGCTCTTCCCTGGGTGTGTTACATTGACAGAGTGGGGTCAGTCTGCTCTTCCCTGGGTGTGTTACATTGACAGAGTGGGGTCAGTCTGCTCTTCCCTGGGTCTGTTATATTGACAGTGTGAGGTCAGTCTGCTCTTCCCTGGGTGTGTTACATTGACAGTATGAGGTCAGTCTACTCTTCCCTGGTGGCTTACCTTGACAGAGTGGTTTCTGTCTATTCTTCCCTGGGTGTGTTACTTTGATAGACTGTGGTCAATCTGATCTTCTCTGGGTGTGTTATATTGACAGAGTGGGTTCAGTCTGTTCTTCCCTGGGTGTGTTACATTGACAGAGTGGGGTCAGTCTGCTCTTCCCTGGGTGTGTTACACTGACAGAGTCGGGTCAGTCTGCTCTTCACTGGGTGTGGTACATTGACCGAGTCAGGTCAGTCTGCTGTTCCCTAGGTGTGGTACATTGACAGAGTGTGTTCAGTCTGCTCTTCCCTGGGTGTGTTACATTGACAGTGTGAGTTCAGTCTGCTCCTCCCTGGGTGTGTTACACTGACAGAGTCGGGTCAGTCTGCTCTTCACTGGGTGTGGGACATTGACCGAGTCGGGTCAGTCTGCTCTTCCCTGGGTGTGGTACATTGACAGAGTGTGGTCAGTCTGCTCTTCCCTGCGTGGGTTACATTGACAGAGTGGGGTCAGTCTGCTCTTCCCTGGGTGTGTTACATTGACAGTGTGAGGTCAGTCTGCTCTTCCCTGGGTGTGTTACATTGACAGTGTGAGGTCAGTCTGCTCTTCCCTGGTGGCTTAAATTGACAGAGTGGGGTCTTTCTATTCTTCCCTGGATGTGTTACTTTGATCGAGTGTGGTCAGTCTGCTCTTCCCTGGCTGTGTTACATTGACAGATTGCGGTCAGTCGGCTCTTCCTTGGTATGTTACATTGATAGAGTGGGGTCAATCTGATCTTCTCTGGGTGTGTAATATTGACAGAGTGGGTTCAGTCTGTTCTTCCCTGGGTGTGTTACATTGACAGAGTGAGGTCAGTCTGCTCTTCCCTGGGTGTGTTACACTGACAGAGTTGGGTCAGTCTGCTGTTCACTGGGTGTGGTTCATTGACAGAGTGTGGTCAGTCTCCTCTTCCCTGGGTGTGTTACATTGACTGAGTGGGGTCGTACTGCTCTTCCCTGGGTGTGTTACATTGACAGAGTGGGGTCTGTCTATTCCTCCCTGGGTGTGTTACTTTGATTGAGTGTGGTCAGTGTACTCTTACCTGGGTGTGTTACATTGACAGATTGCGGTCAGTCTGATCTTTCTGGGTGTGTTATATTGACAGAGTGGGTTCAGTCCGCTCTTCCCTGGGTGTGTTACACTGACAGATTCGGGTCAGTCTTCTCTTCACTGGGTGGGTTACATTGACTGAGTGGGGTCAGTCTGCTCGTCCCTGGGTGTGTTACATTGACAGAGTGGGGTCAGTCTGCTCTTCCCTGGGTGTGTTACATTGACAGATTGAGGTCAGTCTGCTATTCACTGGGTGTGTTACATTGACAGAGTGGGGTCTGTCTATTCTTCCCTGGGTGTGTTACTTTGATCGAATGTGGTCAGTCTGCTCTTCCCTGGCTGTGTTACATTGGCAGATTGCGGTCAGTCACCTCCTCCCAGGGTGTGTTACATTGACAGAGTGGGGCCAGTCTACTCTTCCCTGGGTGTGTTACATTGACAGAGTAGGGTCAGTCGGCTCTTCCCTGGTTGTGTTACATTGATAGAGTCGGGTCAGTCTGCTCTTCCTTGGGTGTGTTACATTGACAGAGTGGGGTCAGTCTGCTCTTCCCTGGGTGTGTTACATTGACAGAGTGGGGCCAGTCTGCTCTTCCCTGGGTCTGTTATATTGACAGTGTGAGGTCAGTCTGCTCTTCCCTGGGTGTGTTACATTGACAGTATGAGGTCAGTCTACTCTTCCCTGGTGGCTTACATTGACAGAGTGGGGTCTGTCTATTCTTCCCTGGGTGTGTTACTTTGATAGAGTGTGGTCAGTCTGATCTTCCCTGGGTGTGTTATATTGACAGATTGCGGTCAGTCTGCTCTTCCCTGAGGATGTTACATTGATAGCGTGGGGTCAGTCTGCTATTCACTGGATGTGTTACATTGACAGAGTGGGGTCAGTCTGCTCTTCCCTGGGTGTGTTACACTGACAGAGTCGGGTCAGTCTGCTCTTCACTGGGTGTGGTACAATGACCGTGTCAGGTCAGTCTGCTGTTCCCTGGGTGTGGTACATTTACAGAGTGTGTTCAGTCTGCTCTTCCCTGGGTGTGTTACATTGACAGTGTGAGTTCAGTCTGCTCCTCCCTGGGTGTGTTACACTGACAGAGTCGGGTCAGTCTGCTCTTCACTGGGTGTGGGACATTGACCGAGTCGGGTCAGTCTGCTCTTCCCTGGGTGTGGTACATTGACAGAGTGTGGTCAGTCTGCTCTTCCCTGCGTGGGTTACATTGACAGAGTGGGGTCAGTCTGCTCTTCCCTGGGTGTGTTACATTGACAGTGTGAGGTCAGTCTGCTCATCCCTGGGTGTGTTACATTGACAGTGTGAGGTCAGTCTGCTCTTCCCTGGTGGCTTACATTGACAGAGTGGGGTCTGTCTATTCTTCCCTGGGTGTGTTACTTTGATCGAGTGGGTTCAGTCTGCTCTTACCTGGGTGTGTTACATTGACAGTGTGAGTTCAGTCTGCTCCTCCCTGGGTGTGTTACACTGACAGAGTCGGGTCAGTCTGCTCTTCACTGGGTGTGGGACATTGACCGAGTCGGGTCAGTCTGCTCTTCCCTGGCTGTGTTACATTGACAGATTGCGGTCAGTCGGCTCTATCATTGGTATGTTACATTGATAGAGTGGGGTCAATCTGATCTTCTCTGGGTGTGTAATATTGACAGAGTGGGTTCAGTCTGTTCTTCCCTGGGTGTGTTACATTGACAGAGTGAGGTCAGTCTGCTCCTCCCTGGGTGTGTTACACTGACAGAGTCGGGTCAGTCTGCTGTTCACTGGGTGTGGTTCATTGACAGAGTGTGGTCAGTCTCCTCTTCCCTGGGTGTGTTACATTGACTGAGTGGGGTCGTACTGCTCTTCCCTGGGTGTGTTACATTGACAGAGTGGGGTCAGTCTTGTCTTCCCTGGTTATGTTACATTGACAGTTTGGGGTCAGTCTGTTCTTCCCTGGGTATGTAATATTGACAGAGTGTGGTCAGTCTGCTCTTCCCTGCGTGGGTTAGATTGACAGAGTGGGGTCAGTCTGCTCTTCACTGGGTGTGGGACTTTGACCGAGTCGTTTCAGTCTGCTCTTCCCTGGGTGTGTTACATTGACAGTGTGAGGTCAGTCTGCTCATCCCTGGGTGTGTTACATTGACAGTGTGAGGTCAGTCTGCTCTTCCCTGGTGGCTTACATTGACAGAGTGGGGTCTGTCTATTCTTCCCTGTGTGTGTTACTTTGATCGAGTGTGGTCAGTCTGCTCTTCCCTGGCTGTGTTACATTGACAGATTGCGGTCAGTCGGCTCTTCCCTTGGTATGTTACATTGATAGTTTGGGGTCAATCTGATCTTCTCTGGGTGTGTAATATTGACAGAGTGGGTTCAGTCTGTTCTTCCCTGGGTGTGTTACATTGACAGAGTGAGGTCAGTCTGCTCTTCCCTGGGTGTGTTACACTGACAGAGTCGGGTCAGTCTGCTGTTCACTGGGTGTGTTACATTGACTGAGTGGGGTCGTACTGCTCTTCCCTGGGTGTGTTACATTGACAGAGTGGGGTCAGTCTTGTCTTCCCTGGGTATGTTACATTGACAGTTTGGGGACAGTCTGTTCTTCCCTGGGTGTGTTACATTGACAGAGTGGGGTCAGTCTGCTATTCACTGGGTGTGTTACATTGACAGAGTGGGGTCAGTCTGCTCTTCACTGCGTGTGGTACATTGACCGAGTCGGGTCAGTCTGCAGTTCCCTGGGTGTGGTACATTGACAGAGTGTGGTCAGTCTGCTCTTCACTGGGTGGTTTACATTGACAGAGTGAGGTCAGTCTGCTATTCACTGGGTGTGTTCCATTGACAGAGTGGGCTCAGTCTGCTCTTCCCTGGTGGCTTACATTGACAGAGTGGGGTCTGTCTATTCTTCCCTGGGTGTATTAGTTTGATAGAGTGTGGTCAGTCTGCTCTTCCCTGGGTGTGTTATATTGACAGATTGCGGTCAGTCTGCTCTTCCCTGAGGATGTTACATTGATAGCGTGGGGTCAATCTGATCTTCTCTGGGTGTGTTATATTGACAGAGTGGGTTCAGTCTGTTCTTCCCTGGGTGTGTTACATTGACAGAGTGAGGTCAGTCTGCTATTCACTGGGTGTGTTACATTGACAGAGTGGGGTCAGTCTGCTCTTCCCTGGGTGTATTACACTGACAGAGTCGGGTCAGTCTGCTATTTACTGGGTGTGGTACATTGACCGAGTCGGTTCAGTCTTCTGTTCCCTGGGTGTGGTACATTGACAGAGTGTGGTCAGTCTGCTCTTCCCTGGGTGTGTTACATTGACAGTGTGAGTTCAGTCTGCTCCTCCCTGGGTGTGTTACACTGACAGAGTCGGGTCAGTCTGCTCTTCACTGGGTGTGGTACATTGACCGAGTCGGGTCAGTCTGCACTTCCCTGGGTGTGGTACATTGACAGAGTGTGGTCAGTCTGCTCTTCCCTGCGTGGGTTACATTGACAGAGTGGGGTCAGTCTGCTCTTCCCTGGGTGTGTTACATTGACAGTGTGAGGTCAATCTGCTCTTCCCTGGGTGTGTTACTTTGACAGTGTGAGGTCAGTCTGCTCTTCCCTGGTGGCTTACATTGACAGAGTGGGGTCTGTCTCTTCTTCCCAGGGTGTGTTACTCTGATCGAGTGTGGTCAGTCTGCTCTTCCCTGGCTGTGTTACATTGACAGATTGCGGTCAGTCGGCTCTTCCCTTGGTATGTTACATTGATAGAGTGGGGTCAATCTGATCTTCTCTGGGTGTGTAATATTGACAGAGTGGGTTCAGTCTGTTCTTCCCTGGGTGTGTTACATTGACAGAGTGAGGTCAGTCTGCTCTTCCCTGGGTGTGTTACACTGACAGAGTCGGGTCAGTCTTCTGTTCACTGGGTGTGGTTCATTGACAGAGTGTGGTCAGTCTCCTCTTCCCTGGGTGTGTTACATTGACTGAGTGGGGTCGTACTGCTCTTCCCTGGGTGTGTTACATTGACAGAGTGGGGTCAGTCTTGTCTTCCCTGGGTATGTTACATTGACAGAGTGTGGTCAGTCTGCTCTTTCCTGGGTGTGTTACGTTGACAGAGTGTGGTCAGTCTGCTCTTCCCTGGGTGTGTGACATTGACAGAGTGGGGTCAGTCTGCTCTTCCCTGTGTGTGTTACATTGACAGAGTGGGGTCAGTCTGGTCTTCCCTGGGTGGGTTACAATGACAGACTGGGTCAGTCTGTTCTTCCCTGGGTGTGTTACATTGACAGAGTGAGGTCAGTCTGCTCTTCCCTGGGTGGGTTACATTGACAGAGTGGGGTCAGTCTGGTCCTCCCTGGTTGTGTTACATTGATAGAGTCGGGTCAGTCTGCTCTTCCTTGGGTGTGTTACATTGACAGAGTGTGGTCAGTCTGCTCTTCCCTGGGTGTGTGACATTGACAGAGTGGGGTCAGTCTGCTCTTCACTGGGTGTGGTACATTGACCGAGTCGGGTCAATCTGATCTTCTCTGGGTGTGTTATATTGACTGAGTGCGTTCAGTCTGTTCTTACCTGGGTGTGTGACATTGACAGAGTGAGGTCAGTCTGCTAATCACTGGGTGAGTTACATTGACAGAGTGGGGTCAGTCTGCTCTTCCCTGGGTGTGTTACATTGACAGATTGCGCTCAGTCTGCTCTTCCCTGGGTATGTTACATTCATAGAGTGGGGTCAATCTGATCTTGTCTGGGTGTGTTATATTGACAGAGTGGGTTCAGTCTGTTCTTCCCTGGGTGTGTTACATTGACAGAGTGAGGTCAGTCTGCTATTCACTGGGTGTGTTACATTGACAGAGTCGGGTCAGTCTGCTCTTCCATGGGTGTGTTACACTGCCAGAGTCGGGTCAGTCTGCTCTTCCCTGGGTGTGTTACACTGACAGAGTGGGGTCAGTCTGCTCTTCCCTGGGTGTGTTACATTGACAGAGTGGGGTCAGTCTGCTCCTCCCTGGGTGTGTTACACTGACCGAGTCGGGTCAGTCTGCTGTTCCCTGGGTGTGGTACATTGACAGAGTGAGGTCAGTGTGCTATTCACTGGTTGTGTTACATTGACAGAGTGGGTTCAGTCTGCTCTTCCCTGGTGGCCTACATTGACAGAGTGGGGTCTATCTATTCTTCCCTGGGTGTGTTACTTTGATCGAGTGTGGTCAGTCTGCTCTTCCCTGGCTGTGTTACATTGACAGATTGCGGTCAGTCTGCTCTTCCCTTGGTATGTTACATTGATAGAGTAGGTTCAACCTGATCTTCTCTGGGAGTGTTATATTAACAGAGTTGGTTCAGTCTGTTCTTCCCTGGGTGTGTTACATTGACAGAGTGAGGTCAGTCTGCAATTCACTGGGTGTGTTACATTGACAGAGTGGGGTCAGTCTGCTCTTCCCTGGGTGTGTTACACTGACAGAGTCGGGTCAGTCTGCTCTTCACTGGGTGTGGTACATTGACCGAGTCGTGTCAGCCTGCTGTTCACTGGGTGTGGTTCATTGACAGAGTGTGGTCAGTCTGCTCTTCCCTGGGTGTGTTACATTGACTGAGTGGGGTCGTACTGCTCTTCCCTGGGTGTGTTACATTCACAGAGTGGGGTCAGTCTGCTCTTTCCTGGGTGTGTTACATTGACAGAGTGTGGTCAGTCTGCTCTTTCCTGGGTGTCTTACATTGACAGAGTGTGGTCAGTCTGCTCTTCCCTGGGTGGGTTACATTGACAGAATGGGGTCAATAAACTCTTCCCTGGGTGTGTTACATTGACAGTGTGAGGTCAGTCTGCTCTTCCCTGTGTGTGTGACAATGACAGAGTGGGGTCAGTCTGGTCTTCCCTGTGTGTGTTACATTGACAGACTGATGTCAGTCTGCTATTCACTGGGTGTGTTACATTGACAGTGTGAGGTCAGTCTGCTCTTCCCTGGGTCTGTTACATTGACAGATTCGGGTCAGTCTGATCTTCCCTGGGTGTGTTATATTGACAGAGTGGGTTCAGTCTGCTCTTCTCTGGGTGTGGTACATTGACAGAGTGAGGTCAGTCTGCTATTCACTGGGTGTGTAACATTGACAGAGTGGGTTCAGTCTGCTCTTCCCTGGGTGTGTTACACTGACAGAGTCGGATCGTACTTCTCTTCCCTGGGTGTGTGACATTGACAGAGCGGGGTCAGTCTGCTCTTCCCTGTGTGTGTTACATTGACAGAGTGGGGTCAGTCTGATCTTCCCTGGGTGGGTTACAATGACAGACTGGGTCAGTCTGCTCTTCCCTGGGTGTGTTACGTTGAAAGAGTGTGGTCAGTCTGTTCTTCCCTGGGTGTGTGACATTGACAGAGTGAGGTCAGTCTGCTCTTCCCTGGGAGGGTTAGATTGACAGAGTGGGGTCAGTCTGGTCTTCCCTGGTTGTGTTACATTGATACAGTCGGGTCAGTCTGCTCTTCCTTGGGTGTGTTACATTGACAGAGTGGGGTCAGTCTGCTCTTCCCTGGGTGTGTTACATTGACAGACTGCGGTCAGTCTGCTCTTCCCTGGGTCTGTTACATTGACAGTGTGAGGTCAGTCTGCTCTTCCCTGGGTGTGTTACATTGACAGTATGAGGTCAGTATACTCTTACCCGTTGGTTTACATTGACAGAGTGGGGTCTGTCTATTCTTCCCTGGTGTGTTACTTTGATAGAGTGTGTCAGTCTGCTCTTCCCTGGGTTTGTTATATTGACAGATTGCGGTCAGTCTGCTCTTCCCTGAGTATGTTATATTGATAGAGTAGGGTCAATCTGATCTTCTCTGGGTGTGTTATATTGACAGAGTGCGTTCAGTCTGTTCTTCCCTGGGTGTGTGACATTGACAGAGTGAGGTCAGTCTGCTATTCACTGGGTGTGTGACATTGACAGATTGCCGTCAGTCTGCTCTTCCGTGGGTGTGTTACATTGACAGATTGCGCTTAGTCTGCTCTTCCCTGGGTGTGGTACATTGACAGTGTGTGGTCAGTCTGCTCTTCCCTGGGTGTGTTACATTGACAGAGTGAGGTCAGTCTGCTATTCACTGGGTGTGTTACATTAACAGAGTGGGTTCAGTCTGCTCTTCCCTGGGTGTGTTACATTGACAGAGTGGGGTCAGTCGGCTCTTCCCTGGGTGTGTGACAATGACAGAGTGGGTTCTCTCTATTCTTCCCTGGGCGTGTTACTTTGATCGAGTGTGGTCAGTATGCTCTTCCCAGGCTGTGTTACATTGACAGAGTGAGGTCAGTCGGCTATTCCCTTGGTATGTTACATTGATAGAGTGGGGTCAATCTGATCTTCTCTGGGTGTGTAATATTGACAGATTGGGTTCAGTCTGTTCTTCCCTGGGTGTGTTACATTGACAGAGTGAGGTCAGTGTGCTCTTCCCTGGGTGTGTTACACTGACAGAGTCGGGTCAGTCTGCTGTTCTCTGGGTGTGGTTCATTGACAGAGTGTGGTCAGTCTCCTCTTCCCTGGGTGTGTTACATTGACTGAGTGGGGTCGTACGACTCTTCCCTGGGTGTGTTACATTGACAGAGTGGGGTCAGTCTTGTCTTCCCTGGGTATGTTACATTGACAGAGTGTGGTCAGTCTGCTCTTTCCTGGGTGTGTTACATTGACAGAGTGTGGTCAGTCTGCTCTTCCCTGGGTGTGTGACATTGACAGAGTGGGGTCAGTCTGCTCTTCCCTGTGTGTGTTACATTGACAGAGTGGGGTCAGTCTGGTCTTCCCTGGGTGGGTTCCAATGACAGACTGTATCAGTCTGTTCTTCCCTGGTTGTGTTACATTGACAGAGTGATGTTCTGTCTGCTCTGCCCTGGGTGTGTTACATTGACAGAGTGGGGTCAGTCTGGTCTTCCCTGGTTGTGTTTGATTGATAGAGTCGGGTCAGTCTGCTCTTCCTTGGGTGTGTTACATTGACAGAGTGTGGTCAGTCTGCTCTTCCCTGGGTGTGTGACATTGACAGAGTGGGGTCAGTCTGCTCTTCACTGGGTGGGTTACATTGACAGAATGGGGTCAGTCTGCTCTTCCCTGGGTCTGTTACATTGACAGTGTGAGGTCAGTCTGCTCTTCCCTGGGTGTGTTACATTGACAGAGTGGGGTCAGTCGGCTCTTCCCTGGGTGTGTGACAATGACAGAGTGGGGTCAGTCTGCTCTTCCCTGGGTGTGTTACGTTGACAGAGTGTGGTCAGTCTGCTCTTCCCTGGCTGTGTTACATTGACAGATTGCGGTCAGTCTGCTCTTCCCTGGGTGTGTTACATTGACAGAGTGATGTCAGTCTGTTATTCACTGGGTGTGTTACATTGACAGTGTGAGGTCAGTCTGCTCTTCCCTGGGTCTGTGACATTGACAGAGTGGGGTCAGTCTGCTCTTCCCTGGGTGTGTTACATTGACAGATTGCGCTCAGTCTGCTCTTCGTGGGTATGTTACATTCATAGAGTGGGGTCAATCTGATCTTCTCTGGGTGTGTTATATTGACAGAGTGGGTTCAGTCTGCTCTTCCCTGGGTGTGTTACATTGACAGAGTGAGGTCAGTCTGCTATTCACTGGGTGTGTTACAGTGACAGAGTGGGGCCAGTCTGCTCTTCCATGGGTGTGTTACACTGCCAGAGTCGGGTCAGTCTGCTCTTCACTGGGTGTGGTACATTGACCGAGTCGGGTCAGTCTGCTGTTCCCTCTGTCTGGTACATTGACAGAGTGTGGTCAGTCTGCTCTTCCCTGGGTGTGTTCCATTGACAGAGTGGGGTCACTCTGCTCTTCCCTGGGTGTGTTACACTGACAGAGTCGGGTCAGTCTGCTCTTCACTGGGTGTGGTACATTGACCGAGTCGGGTCAGTCTGCTGTTCCCTGGGTGTGGTACATTGACAGTGTGTGGTCAGTCTGCTCTTCCCTGGGTGTGTTACATTGACAGAGTGAGGTCAGTCTGCTATTCACTGGGTGTGTTACATTAACAGAGTGGGTTCAGTCTGCTCTTCCCAGGGTGTGTTACATCGACAGAGTGGGGTCAGTCGGCTCTTCCCTGGGTGTGTGACAATGACAGTGTGGGGTCAGTCTGGTCTTCCCTGTGTGTGTTAAATTGACAGAGTGTGGTCAGTCTGCTCTTCCCTGGCTGTGTTACATTGACAGATTGCGTTCAGTCTGCTCTTCCCTTGGTATGTTACATTGATAGAGTGGGGTCAATCTGATCTTCTCTGGGTGTGTAATATTGACAGAGTGGGTTCAGTCTGTTCTTCCCTGGGTGTGTTACATTGACAGAGTGAGGTCAGTCTGCTCTTCACTGGGGGTGGTACATTGACCGAGTCGGTTCAGTCTGCTGTTCCCTGGGTGTGGTACATTGACAGAGTGTGGTCAGTCTGCTCTTCCCTGGGTGTGTTACATTGACAGAGTGAGGTCAGTCTGCTATTCACTGGGTGTGTAACATTGACAGAGTGGGTTCAGTCTGCTCTTCCCTGGGTGTGTTACACTGACAGAGTCGGGTCGTACTTCTCTTCCCTGGGTGTGTGACATTGACAGAGCGGGGTCAGTCTGCTCTTTCCTGTGTGTGTTACATTGACAGAGTGGGGTCAGTCTGGTCTTCCCTCGGTGGGTTACAATGACAGACTGGGTCAGTCTGCTCTTCCCTGGGTGTGTTACGTTGACAGAGTGGGGTCAGTCTGTTCTTCCCTGGGTGTGTTACATTGACAGAGTGAGGTCAGTCTGCTCTTCCCTGGGAGGGTTACATTGACAGAGTGGGGTCAGTCTGGTCTTCCCCGGTTGTGTTACATTGATACAGTCGGGTCAGTCTGCTCTTCCTTGGGTGTGTTACATTGACAGAGTGGGGTCAGTCTGCTCTTCCCTGGGTGTGTTACATTGACAGACTGGGGTCAGTCTGCTCTTCCCTGGGTCTGTTACATTGACAGTGTGAGGTCAGTCTGCTCTTCCCTGGGTGTGTTACATTGACAGTATGAGGTCAGTATACTCTTCCCCGGTGGTTTACATTGACAGAGTGGGTCTGTCTATTCTTCCCTGGTGTGTTACTTTGATAGAGTGTGGTCAGTCTGCTCTTCCCTGGGTGTGTTATATTGACAGATTGTGGTCAGTCTGCTCTTCCCTGAGTATGTTATATTGATAGAGTAGGGTCAATCTGATCTTCTCTGTGTGTGTTATATTGACAGAGTGCGTTCAGTCTGTTCTTCCCTGGGTGTGTGACATTGACAGAGTGAGGTCAGTCTGCTATTCACTGGGTGTGTGACATTGACAGATTGCCGTCAGTCTGCTCTTCCGTGGGTGTGTCACATTGACAGATTGCGCTTAGTCTGCTCTTCCCTGGGTATGTTACATTCATAGAGTGGGGTCAATCTGATCTTCTCTGGGTGTGTTATATTGACAGAGTGGGTTCAGTCTGTTCTTCCCTGGGTGTATTCCATTGACAGAGTGAGGTCAGTCTGCTATTCACTGGGTGTGTTACATTGACAGAGTGGGGTCAGTCTGCTGTTCCCTGGGTCTGGTACATTGACAGTGTGTGGTCAGTCTGCTCTTCCCTGGGTGTGTTACATTGACAGAGTGGGGTCAATCTGCTCTTCACTGGGTGTGTTACATTGACAGAGTTGGGTCAGTCTGCTCTTCCCTGGGTGGGTAACATTGACTGAGCGGGGTCTGTCTGCTCTTTCCTGGGTGTGTTACATTGACAGAGTGTGGTCAGTCTGCTCTTCCCTGGGTGTATAACATTGACAGAGTGGGGTCAGTCTGATCTTCCCTGGGTGTGATACAATGACAGTGTGAGGTCAGTCTGCTCTTCCCTGCGTGTGTTACATTGACAGAGTTGGTTCAGTCTGCTCTTCCCTGGGTGTGTTACATTGACAGTGTGGGGTCAGTCTGCTCTTTCCTGGGTGTGTTACATTGACAGAGTGTGGTCAGTCTGCTCTTCCCTGGGTGTATTACATTGACAGAGTGGGGTCAGTCTGATCTTCCCTGGGTGTGATACAATGACAGTGTGAGGTCAGTCTGCTCTTCCCTGGCTGTGTTACATTGACAGAGTTGGGTCAGTCTGCTCTTCCCTGGGTGTGTTACATTGACAGTGTGGGGTCAGTCTGTTCTTCCCTGGGTGGGTTACATTGACAGAGTGAGGTCAGTCTGGTCTTCCCTGGTTGTGTTACATTGACAGAGTGGGGTCAGTCTGCTCTTCCCTGGTTGTGTTACACTGACAGAGTGGGGTCAGTCTGCTCTTCCCTGGGTGTGTTACATTGAGAGTGTGGGGTCAGTCTGGTCTTCGCTGTGTGTGTTACATTGACAGAGTGGGGTCAGTCTGGTCTTCCCTGGGTTGGGTACGTTGACAGAGTGGGGTCAGGCTGGTCTTCCCTGGTTGTGTTACATTGACAGAGTGGGGTCAGTCTGCTCTTCCCTGAGTGTGTTACACTGACAGAGTGGGGTCAGGCTGCTCTTCCCTGGGTGTGTTACATTGACATTGTGGGGTCAGTCTGGTCTTCCCTGGGTGTGTTACATTGACAGAGTTGGGCCAGTCTGCTCTTCCCTGGGTGTGTTACACTGACAGAGTGGGGTCAGTCTGTTCTTCCCTGAGTGTGTTACATTGACAGAGTGAGGTCAGTCTGCTATTCACTGGGTGTGGTAATTGACCGAGTGAGGTCAGTGTGCTCTTCCCTGGGTGTGTTACATTGACAGTGTGGGTTCAGTCCGTTTTGTTTTACCTGGGTGGGTTACATTGACAGAGTGGGGTCAGTCTGGTCTTCCCTGGGTGGGTTACAATGACAGAGTGGGGTCAGTCTGCTCTTCGCTGGTTGTGATTCATTGACTGAGTGGGGTCAGTGTGTTCTTCCCTGTGTGTGTTACATTGACAGAGTGACGTCAGTCTGTTCTTCGCTGGGTGTGTTACATTGACAGAGTGGGGTCAGTCTGCTCTTCGCTGGTTGTGATTCATTGACTGAGTGGGGTCAGTGTGTTCTTCCCTGTGTGTGTTACATTGACAGAGTGAGGTCAGTCTGTTCTTCCCTGGCTGTGTTACATTGACAGATTGCGGTCAGTCGGCTATTCCCTTGGTATGTTACATTGATAGAGTGGGGTCAATCTGATCTTCTCTGGGTGTGTAATATTGACAGATTGGGTTCAGTCTGTTCTTCCCTGGGTGTGTTACATTGACAGAGTGAGGTCAGTGTGCTCTTCCCTGGGTGTGTTACACTGACAGAGTCGGGTCAGTCTGCTGTTCTCTGGGTGTGGTTCATTGACAGAGTGTGGTCAGTCTCCTCTTCCCTGGGTGTGTTACATTGACTGAGTGGGGTCGTACTGCTCTTCCCTGGGTGTGTTACATTGACAGAGTGGGGTCAGTCTTGTCTTCCCTGGGTATGTTACATTGACAGAGTGTGGTCAGTCTGCTCTTTCCTGGGTGTGTTACATTGACAGAGTGTGGTCAGTCTGCTCTTCCCTGGGTGTGTGACATTGACAGAGTGGGGTCAGTCTGCTCTTCCCTGTGTGTGTTACATTGACAGAGTGGGGTCAGTCTGGTCTTCCCTGGGTGGGTTACAATGACAGACTGTGTCAGTCTGTTCTTCCCTGGGTCTGTTACATTGACAGTGTGAGGTCAGTCTGCTCTTCCCTGGGTGTGTTACATTGACAGAGTGGGGTCAGTCGGCTCTTCCCTGGGTGTGTGACAATGACAGAGTGGGGTCAGTCTGGTCTTCCCTGTGTGTGTTACGTTGACAGAGTGTGGTCAGTCTGCTCTTCCCTGGCTGTGTTACATTGACAGATTGCGTTCAGTCTGCTCTTCCCTGGGTGTGTTACATTGACAGAGTGATGTCAGTCTGCTATTCACTGGGTGTGTTACATTGACAGTGTGAGGTCAGTCTGCTCTTCCCTGGGTCTGTTACATTGACAGAGTGGGGTCAGTCTGCTAATCACTGGGTGTGTTATATTGACAGAGTGGGGTCAGTCTGGTCTTCCCTGGGTGGGTTACAATGACAGAGTGGGGTCAGTCTGCTCTTCGCTGGTTGTGATTCATTGACAGAGTGGGGTCAGTGTGTTCTTCCCTGTGTGTGTTACATTGACAGAGTGAGGTCAGTCTGTTCTTCCCTGGGTGTGTTACATTGACAGAGTGGGGTCAGTCTGGTCTTCCCTGGGTGTGTTACATTGACAGATTGCAGTCAGTCTGCTCTTCCCTGGGTATGTTACATTGACAGAGTGGGGTCAGTCTGGTCTTACCTGGGTGTGTTACACTGACAGAGTGGGGTCAGTCTGTTCTTCCCTGAGTGTGTTACATTGACAGAGTGAGGTCAGTCTGCTATTCACTGGGTGTGGTAATTGACCGAGTGAGTTCAGTGTGCTCTTCCCTGGGTGTGTTACATTGACAGTGTGGGTTCAGTCTGTTTTTTTTTACCTGGGTGGGTTACATTGACAGAGTGGGGTCAGTCTGGTCTTCCCTGGGTGGGTTACATTGACAGAGTGAGGTCAGTCTGATCTTCCATGGGTGGGTTACATTGACAGAGCGGGGTCAGTCTGGTCTTCCCTGGGTGTGTTACATTGACAGTGTGAGGTCAGTCTGCTCTTCCCTGGGTCTGTCACATTGACAGAGTGGGGTCAGTCTGATCTTCCCTGGCTGTGTTACATTGACAGAGTGGGGTCTGTCTATTCTTCCCTGGGTGTGTTACTTTGACAGAGTGTGGTCATTCTGCTCTTACTTGGGTGTGTTACATTGACAGATTGCGGTCAGTCTGCTCTTCCCTGGGTATGTTACATTGACAGAGTTGGGTCAGTCTGCTCTTCCCTGGGTGTGTTACACTGACAGAGTCGGGTCAGTCTGCTGTTCACTGGGTGTGGTTCATTGACAGAGTGTGGTCAGTCTGCTCTTCCCTGGGTGTGTTACATTGACAGAGTGGGGTCAGTCTTGTCTTCCCTGGGTGTGTTACATTGACAGAGTGTGGTCATTCTGCTCTTCCCTGGGTGTGTGACATTGACTGAGTGGGGTCAGTCTGTTCTTCCCTGAGTGGGTTACAATGACAGACTGGGCCAGTCTGTTCTTCCCTGGGTGTGTTACATTGACAGAGTGAGGTCAGTCTACTCTGCCCTGGCTGGGATACATTGACAGAGTGGGGTCAGTCTGGTCTTCCCTGGTTGTGTTACATTGATAGAGTCGGGTCAGTCTGCTCTTCCTTGGGTGTGTTACATTGACAGAGTGTGGTCAGTCTGCTCTTCCCTGGGTGTGTGACATTGACAGAGTGAGGTCAGTCTGCTATTCACTGGGTGTGTTACATTGACAGAGTGAGGTCAGTCTGCTATTCACTGGGTGTGTTACATTGACAGAGTGGGGTCAGTCTGCTCTTCCATGGGTGTGTTACACTGCCCGAGTCGGGTCAGTCTGCTCTTCACTGTGTGTGGTACATTGACCGAGTTGTGTCAGTCTGCTGTTCCCTGTGTCTGGTACATTGACAGAGTGTGGTCAGTCTGCTCTTCCCTGGGTGTGTTACATTGACAGAGTGGGGTCAGTCTGCTCTTCTTTGGGTGTGTTACACTGACAGAGTCGGGTCAGTCTGCTCTTCACTGGGTGTGGTACATTGACCGAGTCGGGTCAGTCTGCTGTTCCCTGGGTGTGGTATATTGACAGAGTGTGGTCAGTCTGCTCTTTCCTGGGTGTGTTACATTGACAGAGTGTGGTCTGTCTGCTCTTCCCTGGGTGTGTTACATTGACAGAGTGGGGTCAGTCTGCTCTTCCCTTTGTGTGTTACATTGACAGAGTGGGGTCAGTCTGCTCTGCCCTGGGTGGGTTACATTGACAGAGTGGGGTCAGTCTGGTCTTCCCTGGTTGTATTACATTGATAGAGTCGGGTCAGTCTGCTCTTCCTTGGGTGTGTTACATTGACAGAGTGGGGTCAGTCTGCTCTTTCTGGGTCTGTTACATTGACAGTGTGAGGTCAGTCTGCTCTTCCCTGGCTTTGTTAAATTGACAGTATGAGGTCAGTCTACTCTTCCCTGAGTATGTTACGTTGATAGAGTGGGGTCAATCTCATCTTCTCTGGCTGTGTTATATTGACAGAGTGCTTTCCGTCTGTTCTTCCCTGGGTGTGTGACATTGACAGAGTGAGGTCAGTCTGCTATTCACTGGGTGTGTTACATTGACAGATTGCGCTCAGTCTGCTCTTCCCTGGGTATGTTACATTCATAGAGTGGGGTCAATATGATCTTCTCTGGGTGTGTTATATTGACAGAGTGTGTTCAGTCTGTACTTCCCTGGGTGTTTTACATTGACAGAGTGGGGTCAGTCTGCTCTTCCCTGGGTGTGTTACATTGACAGAGTGGGGTCAGTCTGCTCTTCCCTGAGTGTGTTACATTGACAGAGTGAGGTCAGTCTGCTATTCACTGGGTGTGTTACATTGAAAGAGTGGGGTCAGTCTGCTCTTCCATGGGTGTGTTACACTGCCAGAGTCGGGTCAGTCTGCTCTTCACTGGGTGTGGTACATTGACCGAGTCGTGTCAGTCTGCTGTTCCCTGGGTCCGGTACATTGACAGAGTGTGGTCAGTCTGCTCTTCCCTGGGTGTGTTACATTGACAGAGTGGGGTCAGTCTGCTCTTCCCTGGGTGTGTTACACTGGCAGAGTCGGGTCAGTCTGCTCTTCACTGGGTGTGGTACATTGACCGAGTCGGGTCAGTCTGCTGTTCCCTGGGTGTGGTACATTGACAGAGTGTGGTCAGTCTGCTCTACCCTGGGTGTGTTACATTGACAGAGTGAGGTCAGTCTGGTATTCACTGGGTGTGTTACATTGAGAGAGTGGGTTCAGTCTGCTCTTCCCTGGGTGTGTTACACTGACAGAGTCGGGTCAGTCTGCTCTTCACTGGGTGTGGTAGATTGACTAAGTCGGGTCAGTCTGCTGTTCCCTGTGTGTGTTACATTGACAGATTGTGGTCAGTCTGCTCTTCCCTGCGTGTGTTACGTTGACAGTTTGAGGTCAGTCTGCACTTCCCTGGTGGCTTACATTGGCAGAGTGGTATCTGTCTATTCTTCCCTGGGTGTGTTACTTTGACCGAGTGTGGTCAGTCTGCTCTTCCCTGGCTGTGTTACATTGACAGATTGCGGTCAGTCTGCTCTTCCCTTGGTATGTTACATTGATAGAGTGGGGTCAATCTGATCTTCTCTGGGTGTGTAATATTGACAGAGTGGGTTCAGTCTGTTCTTCCCTGAGTGTGTTACATTGACAGAGTGGGGTCAGTCTGCTCTTTCCTGGGTGTGTTACATTCACAGAGTGTGGTCAGTCTGCTCTTCCCTGGGTGTGTGACATTGACAGAGTGGGGTCAGTCTGCTCTTCCCTGTGTGTGTTACATTGTCAGAGTGGGGTCAGTCTGGTCTTCCCTGGGTGGGTTACAATGACAGACTGGGTCAGTCTGTTCTTCCCTGGTTGTGTTACATTGACAGAGTGATGTCAGTCTGCTCTGCCCTGCGTGGGTTACATTGACAGAGTGGAGTCAGTCTGGTCTTCTCTGGTTGTGTTTCATTGATAGAGTCGGGTCAGTCTGCTCTTCCTTGGGTGTGTTACATTGACAGAATGTGGTCAGTCTGCTCTTCCCTGGGTGTGTGACATTGACAGAGTGGGGTCAGTCTGCTCTTCACTGGGTGGGTTACATTGACAGAATGGGGTCAGTCTGCTCTCCCCTGGGTCTGTTACATTGACAGTGTGACGTCAGTCTGCTCTTCCCTGGGTGTGTTACATTGTCAGAGTGGGGTCAGTCGGCTCTTCCCTGGGTGTGTGACAATGACAGAGTGGGGTCAGTCTGGTCTTCCCTGTGTGTGTTACATTGACAGAGTGTGGTCAGTCTGCTCTTCCCTGGCTGTGTTACATTGACAGATTGCGGTCAGTCTGCTCTTCCCTGGGTGTGTTACATTGACAGAGTGATGTCAGTCTGCTTTTCACTGGGTGTGTTACATTGACAGTGTGAGGTCAGTCTGCTCTTCCCTGGGTCTGTTACATTGACAGAGTGGGGTCAGTCTGCTAATCACTGGGTGTGTTATATTGACAGAGTGGGTTCAGTCTGCTCTTCCCTGGGTGTGTGACATTGACAGAGTGAGGTCAGTCTGCTAATCACTGGGTGAGTTACTTTGACAGAGTGGGGTCAGTCTGCTCTTCCCTGGGTGTGTTACATTGACAGATTGCGCTCAGTCTGCTCATCCCTGGGTATGTTACATTCATAGAGTGGGGTCAATCTGATCTTCTCTGGGTGTGTTATATTGACAGAGTGGGTTCAGTCTGTTCTTCCCTGGGTGTGTTACATTGACAGAGTGAGGTCAGTCTGCTATTCACTGGGTGTCTTACAGTGACAGAGTAGGGTCAGTCTGCTCTTCCATGGGTGTGTTACACTGCCAGAGTCGGGTCAGTCTGCTCTTCACTGGGTGTGGTACATTGACCGAGTCGGGTCAGTCTGCTGTTCCCTCTGTCTGGTACATTGACAGAGTGTGGTCAGTCTGCTCTTCCCTGGGTGTGTTACATTGACAGAGTGGGGTCAGTCTGCTCTTCCCTGGGTGTGTTACACTGACAGAGTCGGGTCAGTCTGCTCTTCACTGGGTGTGGTAAATTGACCGAGTCGGGTCAGTCTGCTGTTCCCTGGGTGAGGTACATTGACAGAGTGTGGTCAGTCTGCTCTTCCCTGGGTGTGTTACATTGACAGAGTGAGGTCAGTCTGCTATTCACTGGGTGTGTTACATTAACAGAGTGGGTTCAGTCTGCTCTTCCCTGGGTGTGTTACATTGACAGAGTGGGGTCAGTCGGCTCTTCCCTGGGTGTGTGACAATGACAGAGTGGGGTCAGTCTGGTCTTCCCTGTGTGTGTTACATTGACAGAGTGTGGTCAGTCTGCTCTTCCCTGGCTGTGTTACATTGACAGATTGCGTTCAGTCTGCTCTTCCCTTGGTATGTTACATTGATAGAGTGCGGTCAATCTGATCTTCTCTGGGTGTGGTACATTGACAGAGTCGGGTCTTACTTCTCTTCCCTGGGTGTGTGACATTGACAGAGCGGGGTCAGTCTGCTCTTCTCTGTGTGTGTTACATTGACAGAGTGGGGTCAGTCTGGTCTTCCCTGGGTGGGTTACAATGACAGACTGGGTCAGTCTGCTCTTCCCTGGGTGTGTTACGTTGACAGAGTGGGGTCAGTCTGTTCTTCCCTGGGTGTGTTACATTGACAGAGTGAGGTCAGTCTGCTCTTCCCTGGGAGGGTTAGATTGACAGAGTGGGGTCAGTCTGGTCTTCCCTGGTTGTGTTACATTGATACAGTCGGGTCAGTCTGCTCTTCCTTGGGTGTGTTACATTGACAGAGTGGGGTCAGTCTGCTCTTCCCTGGGTGTGTTACATTGACAGACTGTGGTCAGTCTGCTCTTCCCTGGGTCTGTTACTTTGACAGTGTGAGGTCAGTCTGCTCTTCCCTGGGTGTGTTACATTGACAGTATGAGGTCAGTATACTCTTCCCCGGTGGTTTACATTGACAGAGTGGGGTGTGTCTATTCTTCCCTGGTGTGTTACTTTGATAGAGTGTGGTCAGTCTGCTCTTCCCTGGGTGTGTTATATTGACAGATTGCGGTCAGTCTGCTCTTCCCTGAGTATGTTGTATTGATAGAGTCGGTTCAATCTGATCTTCTCTGGGTGTGTTATATTGACAGAGTGCGTTCAGTCTGTTCTTCCCTGGGTGTGTGACATTGACAGAGTGAGGTCAGTCTGCTATTCACTGGGTGTGTGACATTGACAGATTGCCGTCAGTCTGCTCTTCCGTGGGTGTGTTACATTGACAGATTGCGCTTAGTCTGCTCTTCCCTGGGTATGTTACATTCATAAAGTGGGGTCAATCTGATCTTCTCTGGGTGTGTTATATTGACAGAGTGGGTTCAGTCTGTTCTTCCCTGGGTGTATTCCACTGACAGAGTGAGGTCAGTCTGCTATTCACTGGGTGTGTTACATTGACAGAGTGGGGTCAGTCTGCTCTTCCCTGGGTCTGGTACATTGACAGTGTGTGGTCAGTCTGCTCTTCCCTGGGTGTGTTACATTGACAGAGTGGGGTCAATCTGCTCTTCACTGGGTGTGTTACATTGACAGAGTGGGGTCAGTCTGCTCTTCCCTGGGTGGGTTACATTGACTGAGTGGGGTCTGTCTGCTGTTTCCTGGGTGTGTTACATTGACAGAGTGTGGTCAGTCTGCTCTTCCCTGGGTGTATTACATTGACAGAGTGGGGTCAGTCTGATCTTCCCTGGGTGTGATACAATGACAGTGTGAGGTCAGTCTGCTCTTCCCTGGGCATGTTACATTGACAGAGTTAGGTCAGTCTGCTCTTCCCTGGGTGTGTTACATTGACAGTGTGGGGTCAGTCTGCTCTTTCCTGGGTGTGTTACATTGACAGAGTGTGGTCAGTCTGCTCTTCCCTGGGTGTATTACATTGACAGAGTGGGTTCAGTCTGATCTTCCCTGGGTGTGTGACATTGACAGAGTGAGGTCAGTCTGCTATTCACTGGGTGTGTTACATTGACAGATTGCGCTCAGTCTGCTCATCCCTGGGTATGTTACATTCATAGAGTGGGGTCAATCTGATCTTCTCTGGGTGTGTTATATTGACAGAGTGGGTTCAGTCTGTTCTTCCCTGGGTGTGTTACATTGACAGAGTGAGGTCAGTCTGCTATTCACTGGGTGTGTTACAGTGACAGAGTAGGGTCAGTCTGCTCTTCCATGGGTGTGTTACACTGCCAGAGTCGGGTCAGTCTGCTCTTCACTGGGTGTGGTACATTGACCGAGTCGGGTCAGTCTGCTGTTCCCTCTGTCTGGTACATTGACAGAGTGTGGTCAGTCTGCTCTTCCCTGGGTGTGTTACATTGACAGAGTGGGGTCAGTCTGCTCTTCCCTGGGTGTGTTACACTGACAGAGTCGGGTCAGTCTGCTCTTCACTGGGTGTGGTAAATTGACCGAGTCGGGTCAGTCTGCTGTTCCCTGGGTGAGGTACATTGACAGAGTGTGGTCAGTCTGCTCTTCCCTGGGTGTGTTACATTGACAGAGTGAGGTCAGTCTGCTATTCACTGGGTGTGTTACATTAACAGAGTGGGTTCAGTCTGCTCTTCCCTGGGTGTGTTACATTGACAGAGTGGGGTCAGTCGGCTCTTCCCTGGGTGTGTGACAATGACAGAGTGGGGTCAGTCTGGTCTTCCCTGTGTGTGTTACATTGACAGAGTGTGGTCAGTCTGCTCTTCCCTGGCTGTGTTACATTGACAGATTGCGTTCAGTCTGCTCTTCCCTTGGTATGTTACATTGATAGAGTGCGGTCAATCTGATCTTCTCTGGGTGTGGTACATTGACAGAGTCGGGTCTTACTTCTCTTCCCTGGGTGTGTGACATTGACAGAGCGGGGTCAGTCTGCTCTTCTCTGTGTGTGTTACATTGACAGAGTGGGGTCAGTCTGGTCTTCCCTGGGTGGGTTACAATGACAGACTGGGTCAGTCTGCTCTTCCCTGGGTGTGTTACGTTGACAGAGTGGGGTCAGTCTGTTCTTCCCTGGGTGTGTTACATTGACAGAGTGAGGTCAGTCTGCTCTTCCCTGGGAGGGTTAGATTGACAGAGTGGGGTCAGTCTGGTCTTCCCTGGTTGTGTTACATTGATACAGTCGGGTCAGTCTGCTCTTCCTTGGGTGTGTTACATTGACAGAGTGGGGTCAGTCTGCTCTTCCCTGGGTGTGTTACATTGACAGACTGGGGTCAGTCTGCTCTTCCCTGGGTCTGTTACTTTGACAGTGTGAGGTCAGTCTGCTCTTCCCTGGGTGTGTTACATTGACAGTATGAGGTCAGTATACTCTTCCCCGGTGGTTTACATTGACAGAGTGGGGTGTGTCTATTCTTCCCTGGTGTGTTACTTTGATAGAGTGTGGTCAGTCTGCTCTTCCCTGGGTGTGTTATATTGACAGATTGCGGTCAGTCTGCTCTTCCCTGAGTATGTTGTATTGATAGAGTCGGGTCAATCTGATCTTCTCTGGGTGTGTTATATTGACAGAGTGCGTTCAGTCTGTTCTTCCCTGGGTGTGTGACATTGACAGAGTGAGGTCAGTCTGCTATTCACTGGGTGTGTGACATTGACAGATTGCCGTCAGTCTGCTCTTCCGTGGGTGTGTTACATTGACAGATTGCGCTTAGTCTGCTCTTCCCTGGGTATGTTACATTCATAAAGTGGGGTCAATCTGATCTTCTCTGGGTGTGTTATATTGACAGAGTGGGTTCAGTCTGTTCTTCCCTGGGTGTATTCCACTGACAGAGTGAGGTCAGTCTGCTATTCACTGGGTGTGTTACATTGACAGAGTGGGGTCAGTCTGCTCTTCCCTGGGTCTGGTACATTGACAGTGTGTGGTCAGTCTGCTCTTCCCTGGGTGTGTTACATTGACAGAGTGGGGTCAATCTGCTCTTCACTGGGTGTGTTACATTGACAGAGTGGGGTCAGTCTGCTCTTCCCTGGGTGGGTTACATTGACTGAGTGGGGTCTGTCTGCTGTTTCCTGGGTGTGTTACATTGACAGAGTGTGGTCAGTCTGCTCTTCCCTGGGTGTATTACATTGACAGAGTGGGGTCAGTCTGATCTTCCCTGGGTGTGATACAATGACAGTGTGAGGTCAGTCTGCTCTTCCCTGGGCATGTTACATTGACAGAGTTAGGTCAGTCTGCTCTTCCCTGGGTGTGTTACATTGACAGTGTGGGGTCAGTCTGCTCTTTCCTGGGTGTGTTACATTGACAGAGTGTGGTCAGTCTGCTCTTCCCTGGGTGTATTACATTGACAGAGTGGGTTCAGTCTGATCTTCCCTGGGTGTGATACAATGACAGTGTGAGGTCAGTCTGCTCTTCCCTGGGTGTGTTACATTGACAGAGTTGGGTCAGTCTGCTCTTCCCTGGGTGTGTTACATTGACAGTGTGGGGTCAGTCTGTTCTTCCCTGGGTGGGTTACATTGACAGAGTGGGGTCAGTCTGGTCTTCCCTGTTTGGGTTACATTGTTAGAGTGGGGTCAGTCTGGTCTTCCCTGGTTGTGTTACATTGACAGAGTGGGGTCAGTCTGCTCTTCCCTGGTTGTGTTACACTGACAGAGTGGGGTCAGTCTGCTCTTCCCTGGGTGTGTTACATTGAGAGTGTGGGGTCAGTCTGGTCTTCCCTGTGTGTGTTCCATTGACAGAGTGGGGTCAGTCTGGTCTTCCCTAGGTTGGTTACGTTGACAGAGTGGGGTCAGGCTGGTCTTCCCTGGTTGTGTTACATTGACAGAGTAGGGTCAGTCTGCTCTTCCCTGAGTGTGTTACACTGACAGAGTGGGGTCAGTCTGGTCTTCCCTGGTTGTGTTATGTTGACAGAGTGGGGTCAGTCTGGTCTTCCCTGGGTGTGTTACATTGACAGATTGCAGTCAGTCTGCTCTTCCCTGGGTGTGTTACATTGACAGAGTTGGGCCAGTCTGCTCTTCCCTGGGTGTGTTACACTGACAGAGTGGGGTCAGTCTGTCCTTCCCTGAGTGTGTTACATTGACAGAGTGAAGTCAGTCTGCTATTCACTGGGTGTGGTAATTGACCGAGTGTGGTCAGTGTGCTCTTCCCTGGGTGTGTTACATTGACAGTGTGGGTTCAGTCTGTTTTGTTTTACCTGGGTGGGTTACATTGACAGAGTGGGGTCAGTCTGCTCTTTCCTGGGTGTGTTACATTGACAGAGTGTGGTCAGTCTGCTCTTCCCTGGGTGTATTACATTGACAGAGTGGGTTCAGTCTGATCTTCCCTGGGTGTGATACAATGACAGTGTGAGGTCAGTCTGCTCTTCCCTGGGTGTGTTACATTGACAGAGTTGGGTCAGTCTGCTCTTCCCTGGGTGTGTTACATTGACAGTGTGGGGTCAGTCTGTTCTTCCCTGGGTGGGTTACATTGACAGAGTGGGGTCAGTCTGGTCTTCCCTGTTTGGGTTACATTGTTAGAGTGGGGTCAGTCTGGTCTTCCCTGGTTGTGTTACATTGACAGAGTGGGGTCAGTCTGCTCTTCCCTGGTTGTGTTACACTGACAGAGTGGGGTCAGTCTGCTCTTCCCTGGGTGTGTTACATTGAGAGTGTGGGGTCAGTCTGGTCTTCCCTGTGTGTGTTCCATTGACAGAGTGGGGTCAGTCTGGTCTTCCCTAGGTTGGTTACGTTGACAGAGTGGGGTCAGGCTGGTCTTCCCTGGTTGTGTGACATTGACAGAGTAGGGTCAGTCTGCTCTTCCCTGAGTGTGTTACACTGACAGAGTGGGGTCAGTCTGGTCTTCCCTGGTTGTGTTATGTTGACAGAGTGGGGTCAGTCTGGTCTTCCCTGGGTGTGTTACATTGACAGATTGCAGTCAGTCTGCTCTTCCCTGGGTGTGTTACATTGACAGAGTTGGGCCAGTCTGCTCTTCCCTGGGTGTGTTACACTGACAGAGTGGGGTCAGTCTGTCCTTCCCTGAGTGTGTTACATTGACAGAGTGAAGTCAGTCTGCTATTCACTGGGTGTGGTAATTGACCGAGTGTGGTCAGTGTGCTCTTCCCTGGGTGTGTTACATTGACAGTGTGGGTTCAGTCTGTTTTGTTTTACCTGGGTGGGTTACATTGACAGAGTGGGGTCAGTCTGGTCTTCCCTGGGTGGGTTACAATGACAGAGTGGGGTCAGTCTGCTCTTCGCTGGTTGTGATTCATTGACTGAGTGGGGTCAGTGTGTTCTTCCCTGTGTGTGTTACATTGACAGAGTGAGGTCAGTCTGTTCTTCCCTGGGTGTGTTACATTGACAGAGTGGGGTCAGTCTGGTCTTCCCTGGGTGTGTTACATTGACAGATTGCAGTCAGTCTGCTCTTCCCTGGGTGTGTTACATTGACAGAGTGGGGTCAGTCTGCTTCTCCCTGGGTGTGTTACACTGACAGAGTGGGTCCAGTCTGTTCTTCCCTGAGTGTGTTACATTGAAAGAGTGAGGTCAGTCTGCTATTTACTCGGTGTGTTACATTGACAGAGTGGGGTCAGTCTGCTCTTCCATGGGTGTGTTACACTGCCAGAGTCGGGTCAGTCTGCTGTTCCCTGTGTCTGGTATATTGACAGAGTGTGGTCAGTCTGCTCTTCCCTGGGTGTGTTACATTGACAGAGTGGGGTCAGAATGCTCTTCTTTGGGTGTGTTACACTGACAGAGTCGGGTCAGTCTGCTCTTCACTGGGTGTGGTACATTGACCGAGTCGGGTCAGTCTGCTGTTCCCTGGGTGTGGTATATTGACAGAGTGTGGTCAGTCTGCTCTTTCCTGGGTGTGTTGCATTGACAGAGTGTGGTCAGTCTGCTCTTCCCTGGGTGTGTTACATTGACAGAGTGGGGTCAGTCTGCTCTTCCCTGTGTGTGTTACATTGACAGAGTGGGGTCAGTCTGGTCTTCCCTGGGTGGGTTACAATGACAGTCTGGGTCATTCTGTTCTTCCCTGCGTGTGTTACATTGACAGAGTGAGGTCAGTCTGCTCTGCCCTGGGTGGGTTACATTGACAGAGTGGGGTCAGTCTGGTCTTCCCTGGTTATATTACATTGATAGAATCGGGTCAGTCTTCTCTTCCTTGGGTGTGTTACATTGACAGAGTGGGGTCAGTCTGCTCTTTCTGGGTCTGTTACATTGACAGTGTGAGGTCAGTCTGCTCTTCCCTGGGTTTGTTAAATTGACAGTATGAGGTCAGTCTACTCTTCCCTGACTATGTTACGTTGATAGAGTGGGGTCAATCTCATCTTCTCTGGCTGTGTAATATTGACAGAGTGCTTTCCGTCTGTTCTTCCCTGGGTGTGTGACATTGACAGAGTGAGGTCAGTCTGCTATTCACTGGGTGTGTTACATTGACAGAGTGGGGTCAGTCTGCTCTTCCCTGGGTGTGTTACATTGACAGATTGCGCTCAGTCTGCTCTTCCCTGGGTATGTTACATTCATAGAGTGGGGTCAATGTGATCTTCTCTGGGTGTGTTATATTGACAGAGTGTGTTCAGCCTGTTCTTCCCTGGGTGTGTTACATTGACAGAGTGAGGTCAGTCTGCTATTCACTGGGTGTGTTACATTGACAGAGTGGGGTCAGTCTGCTCTTCCATGGGTGTGTTACACTGCCAGAGTCGGGTCAGTCTGCTCTTCACTGGGTGTGGTACATTGGCCGAGTCGGGTCAGTCTGTTGTTCCCTGGGTCTGGTACATTGACAGAGTGTGGTCAGTCTGATCTTCCCTGGGTGTGTTACATTGACAGAGTGGATTCAGTCTGCTCTTCCCTGGGTGTGTTACATTGACAGAGTCGGGTCAGTCTGCTCTTCACTGGGTGTGGTACATTGACCGAGTCGGGTCAGTCTGCTGTTCCCTGGGTGTGGTACATTGACAGAGTGTGGTCAGTCTGCTCTTCCCTGGGTGTGTTACATTGACAGAGTGAGGACAGTCTGCTATTCACTGGGTGTGTTACATTGACAGAGTGGGTTCAGTCTGCTCTTCCCTGGGTGTGTTACACTGACAGAGTGGGGTCTCTCTATTCTTCCCTGGGTGTGTTACTTTGACCGAGTGTGGTCAGTCTGCTCTTCCCTGGCTGTGTTACATTGACAGATTGCGGTCAGTCTGCTCTTCCCTTGGTATGTTACATTGATAGAGTGGGGTCAATCTGATCTTCTCTGGGTGTGTAATATTGACAGAGTGGGTTCAGTCTGTTCTTCCCTGCGTGTGTTACATTGGCAGAGTGAGGTCAGTCTGCTATTCACTGGGTGCGTTACATTGACAGAGTGGGGTCAGTCTGCTCTTCCCTGGGGGTGTTACACTGACAGAGTCGGGTCAGTCTGCTCTTCACTGGGTGTGGTACATTGACCGAGTCGGTTCAGTCTGCTGTTCACTGGGTGTGGTTCATTGACACAGTGTGGACGGTCTGCTCTTCCCTGGGTGTGTTACATTGACTGAGTGGGGTCGTACTGCTCTTCCCTGGGTGTGTGACATTGACAGAGCGGGGTCAGTCTGCTCTTCCCTGTGGGTGTTACATTGACAGAGTGGGGTCAGTCTGGTCTTCCCTGGGTGGGTTACAATGACAGACTGGGTCATTCTGCTCTTCCCTGGGTGTGTTACATTGACAGAGTGGGGTCAGTCTGTTCTTCCCTGGGTGTGTTACATTGACAGAGTGAGGTCAGTCTGCTCTTCCCTGGGAGGGTTACATTGACAGAGTGGGGTCAGTCTGGTCTTCCCTGGTTGTGTTACATTGATAGAGTCGGGTCACTCTGCTCTTCCTTGGGTGTGTTACATTGACAGAATTGGGTCAGTCTGCTCTTCCCTGGGTGTGTTACATTGACAGAGTGGGGTCAGACTGCTCTTCCCTGGGTCTGTTACATTGACAGTGTGAGGTCAGTCTGCTCTTCCCTGGGTGTGTTACATTGACAGATTGCGGTCAGTCTGCTCTTCCCTGAGTATGTTATATTGATAGAGTGGGGTCAATCTGCTCTTCTCTGGGTTTGTTATATTGACAGAGTGCGTTCAGTCTGTTCTTCCCTGGGTGTGTGACATTGACAGAGTGAGGTCAGTCTGCTATTCACTGGGTGTGTGACATTGACAGATTGCGGTCAGTCTGCTCTTCCCTGGGTGTGTTACATTGACAGATTGCGCTTAGTCTGCTCTTCCCTGGGTATGTTACATTCATAGAGTGGGGTCAATCTGATCTTCTCTGGGTGTGTTATATTGACAGAGTGGGTTCAGTCTCTACTTCCCTGGGTGTATTCCATTGACAGAGTGAGGTCAGTCTGCTATTCACTGGGTGTGTTACATTGACAGAGTGGGGTCAGTCTGCTCTTCCATGGGTGTGTTACATTGACAGAGTCGGGTCAGTCTGCTCTTCACTGTGTGTGGTACATTGACAGAGTGGGGTCAGTCTGCTGTTCCCTGGGTCTGGTACATTGACAGTGTGTGGTCAGTCTGCTCTTCCCTGGGTGTGTTACATTGACAGAGTGGGGTCAATCTGCTCTTCACTGGGTGTGTTACATTGACAGTGTGTGTTCAGTCTGGTCTTCCCTGTTTGTGTTACATTGACAGAGTGGGGTCAGTCTGGTCTTCCCTGGGTTGGTTACATTGACAGAGTGGGGTCAGTCTGGTCTTCCCTGGTTGTGTTACATTGACAGAGTGGGGTCAGTCTGCTCTTCCCTGAGTGTGTTACACTGACAGAGTGGGGTCAGTCTGCTCTTCCCTGGGTGTGTTACATTGACATTGTGGGGTCAGTCTGGTCTTCCCTGGGTGTGTTACATTGACAGAGTGGGGTCAGTCTGGTCTTCCCTGGGTGTGTTACATTGACAGATTGCAGTCAGTCTGCTCTTCCCTGGGTGTGTTACATTGACAGAGTGGGTTCAGTCTGCTCTTCCCTGGGTGTGTTACACTGACAGAGTGGAATCAGTCTGTTCTTCCCTCAGTGTGTTACATTGACAGAGTGAGGTCAGTCTGCTATTCACTGGGCGTGGTAATTGACCGAGTGAGGTCAGTGTGCTCTTCCCTGGGTGTGTTACATTGACAGTGTGGGTTCAGTCTGTTTTTTTTTTACCTGGGTGGGTTACATTGACAGTGTGGGGTCAGTCTGATCTTCCCTGGGTGGGTTACAATGACAGAGTGGGGTCAGTCTGCTCTTCGCTGGTTGTGATTCATTGACTGAGTGTGGTCAGTGTGTTCTTCCCTGGGTGTGTTACATTGACAGAGTGAGGTCAGTCTGATCTTGCCTGGGTGGGTTACATTGACAGAGTGGGGTCAGTCTGGTCTTCCCTGGGTGTGTTACATTGACAGATTGCAGTCAGTCTGCTCTTCCCTGGGTGTGTTACATTGACAGAGTGGGGTCAGTCTGCTCTTCCCTGGGTGTGTTACATTGACAGAGTGGTGTCAGTCTGCTCTTCCCTGGGTGTGTTACACTGACAGAGTGGGTCAGTCTGTTCCTCCCTGAGTGTGTTACATTGACAGAGTGAGGTCAGTCTGCTATTCACTGGGTTCGGTAATTGACCGAGTGAGGTCAGTGTGTTCTTCCCTGGGTGTGTTACATTGACAGAGTGAGGTCAGTCTGATCTTCCCTGGGTGGTTTACATTGACAGAGTGGGGTCAGTCTGGTCTTCCCTGGGTGTGTTACATTGACAGATTGCAGTCAGTCTGCTCTTCCCTGGGTGTGTTACATTGACAGATTGCGGTCAGTCTGCTCTTCCCTGAGTATGTTATATTGATAGAGTGGGGTCAATCTGATCTTCTCTGGGTTTGTTATATTGACAGAGTGCGTTCAGTCTGTTCCTCCCTGGGTGTGTGACATTGACAGAGTGAGGTCAGTCTGCTATTCACTGGGTGTGTGACATTGACAGATTGCGGTCAGTCTGCTCTTCCCTGGGTGTGTTACATTGACAGATTGCGCTTAGTCTGCTCTTCCCTGGGTATGTTACATTCATAGAGTGGGGTCAATCTGATCTTCTCTGGGTGTGTTATATTGACAGAGTGGGTTCAGTCTCTACTTCCCTGGGTGTATTCCATTGACAGAGTGAGGTCAGTCTGCTATTCACTGGGTGTGTTACATTGACAGAGTGGGGTCAGTCTGCTCTTCCTGGGTGTGTTACATTGACAGAGTCGGGTCAGTCTGCTCTTCACTGTGTGTGGTACATTGACAGAGTGGGGTCAGTCTGCTGTTCCCTGGGTCTGGTACATTGACAGTGTGTGGTCAGTCTGCTCTTCCCTGGGTGTGTTACATTGACAGAGTGGGGTCAATCTGCTCTTCACTGGGTGTGTTACATTGACAGTGTGTGTTCAGTCTGGTCTTCCCTGTTTGTGTTACATTGACAGAGTGGGGTCAGTCTGGTCTTCCCTGGGTTGGTTACATTGACAGAGTGGGGTCAGTCTGGTCTTCCCTGGTTGTGTTACATTGGCAGAGTGGGGTCAGTCTGCTCTTCCCTGAGTGTGTTACACTGACAGAGTGGGGTCAGTCTGCTCTTCCCTGGGTGTGTTACATTGACATTGTGGGGTCAGTCTGGTCTTCCCTGGGTGTGTTACATTGACAGATTGGGGTCAGTCTGGTCTTCCCTGGGTGTGTTACATTGACAGAGTGGTGTCAGTCTGCTCTTCCCTGGGTGTGTTACATTGACAGAGTGGGTTCAGTCTGCTCTTCCCTCGGTGTGTTACACTGACAGAGTGGAATCAGTCTGTTCTTCCCTGAGTGTGTTACATTGACAGAGTGAGGTCAGTCTGCTATTCACTGGGTTCGGTAATTGACCGAGTGAGGTCAGTGTGTTCTTCCCTGGGTGTGTTACATTGACAGAGTGAGGTCAGTCTGATCTTCCCTGGGTGGTTTACATTGACAGAGTGGGGTCAGTCTGGTCTTCCCTGGGTGTGTTACATTGACAGATTGCAGTCAGTCTGCTCTTCCCTGGGTGTGTTACATTGACAGATTGCGGTCAGTCTGCTCTTCCCTGAGTATGTTATATTGATAGAGTGGGGTCAATCTGATCTTCTCTGGGTTTGTTATATTGACAGAGTGCGTTCAGTCTGTTCTTCCCTGGGTGTGTGACATTGACAGAGTGAGGTCAGTCTGCTATTCACTGGGTGTGTGACATTGACAGATTGCGGTCAGTCTGCTCTTCCCTGGGTGTGTTACATTGACAGATTGCGCTTAGTCTGCTCTTCCCTGGGTATGTTACATTCATAGAGTGGGGTCAATCTGATCTTCTCTGGGTGTGTTATATTGACAGAGTGGGTTCAGTCTCTACTTCCCTGGGTGTATTCCATTGACAGAGTGAGGTCAGTCTGCTATTCACTGGGTGTGTTACATTGACAGAGTGGGGTCAGTCTGCTCTTCCTGGGTGTGTTACATTGACAGAGTCGGGTCAGTCTGCTCTTCACTGTGTGTGGTACATTGACAGAGTGGGGTCAGTCTGCTGTTCCCTGGGTCTGGTACATTGACAGTGTGTGGTCAGTCTGCTCTTCCCTGGGTGTGTTACATTGACAGAGTGGGGTCAATCTGCTCTTCACTGGGTGTGTTACATTGACAGTGTGTGTTCAGTCTGGTCTTCCCTGTTTGTGTTACATTGACAGAGTGGGGTCAGTCTCGTCTTCCCTGGGTTGGTTACATTGACAGAGTGGGGTCAGTCTGGTCTTCCCTGGTTGTGTTACATTGGCAGAGTGGGGTCAGTCTGCTCTTCCCTGAGTGTGTTACACTGACAGAGTGGGGTCAGTCTGCTCTTCCCTGGGTGTGTTACATTGACATTGTGGGGTCAGTCTGGTCTTCCCTGGGTGTGTTACATTGACAGATTGGGGTCAGTCTGGTCTTCCCTGGGTGTGTTACATTGACAGAGTGGTGTCAGTCTGCTCTTCCCTGGGTGTGTTACATTGACAGAGTGGGTTCAGTCTGCTCTTCCCTCGGTGTGTTACACTGACAGAGTGGAATCAGTCTGTTCTTCCCTGAGTGTGTTACATTGACAGAGTGAGGTCAGTCTGCTATTCACTGGGCGTGGTAATTGACCGAGTGAGGTCAGTGTGCTCTTCCCTGTGTGTGTTACATTGACAGTGTGGGTTCAGTCTGTTTTTTTTTTACCTGGGTGGGTTACATTGACAGTGTGGGGTCAGTCTGATCTTCCCTGGGTGGGTTACAATGACAGAGTGGGGTCAGTCTGCTCTTCGCTGGTTGTGATTCATTGACTGAGTGTGGTCAGTGTGTTCTTCCCTGGGTGTGTTACATTGACAGAGTGAGGTCAGTCTGATCTTGCCTGGGTGGGTTACATTGACAGAGTGGGGTCAGTCTGGTCTTCCCTGGGTGTGTTACATTGACAGATTGCAGTCAGTCTGCTCTTCCCTGGGTGTGTTACATTGACAGAGTGGGGTCAGTCTGCTCTTCCCTGGGTGTGTTACACTGACAGAGTGGGGTCAGTCTGTTCTTCCCTGAGTGTGTTACATTGACAGAGTGAGGTCAGTCTGCTATTCACTGGGTGTGGTAATTGACCGAGTGAGGTCAGTGTGCTCTTCCCTGGGTGTGTTACATTGACAGTGTGGGTTCAGTCTGTTTTTTTTTTACCTGGGTGGGTTACATTGACAGAGTGGGGTCAGTCTGGTCTTCCCTGGGTGGGTTACAATGACAGAGTGGGGTCAGTCGGCTCTTCGCTGGTTGTGATTCATTGACTGAGTGGGGTCAGTGTGTTCTTCCCTCGGTGTGTTACATTGACAGAGTCAGGTCAGTCTGATCTTCCCTGGGTGGGTTACATTGACAGAGTGGGGTCAGTCTGGTCTTACCTGGGTGTGTTACATTGACAGATTGCAGTCAGTCTGCTCTTCCCTGGGTGTGTTACATTGACAGAGTGGGGTCAGTCTGCTCTTCCCTGGGTGTGTTACACTGACAGAGTGGGGTCAGTCTGTTCCTCCCTGAGTGTGTTACATTGACAGAGTGAGGTCAGTCTGCTATTCACTGGGTTCGGTAATTGACCGAGTGCGGTCAGTGTGTTCTTCCCTGGGTGTGTTACATTGACAGAGTGAGGTCAGTCTGAACTTCCCTGGGTGGGTTACATTGACAGTGTGATGTCAGTCTGCTCTTCCCTGGGTGGGTTACAATGACAGTGTGGGGTCAGTCTGCTCTTCCATGGATGTGTTACACTGCCAGAATCGGGTCAGTCTGCTCTTCACTGGGTGTGGTACATTGACAGAGTGGGGTCAGTCTGCTGTTCCCTGGGTCTGGTACATTGACAGTGTGTGGTCAGTCTGCTCTTCCCTGGGTGTGTTACATTGACAGAGTGGGGTCAATCTGATCTTCACTGGGTGTGTTACATTGACAGAGTGGGGTCAATCTGCTCTTCACTGGGTGTGTTACATTGACAGAGTGGGGTCAGTCTGCTCTTCCCTGGGTGGGTTACATTGACTGAGTGGGGTCTGTCTGCTCTTTCCTGGGTGTGTTACATTGACAGAGTGTGGTCAGTCTGCTCTTCCCTGGGTCTGTTACATTGACAGAGTGAGGTCAGTCTGATCTTCCCTGGGTGGGTTACATTGACAGAGTGGGGTCAGTCTGGTCTTCCCTGGGTGTGTTACATTGACAGATTGCAGTCAGTCTGCTCTTCCCTGGGTGTGTTACATTGACAGATTGCGGTCAGTCTGCTCTTCCCTGAGTATGTTATATTGATAGAGTGGGGTCAATCTGATCTTCTCTGGGTTTGTTATATTGACAGAGTGCGTTCAGTCTGTTCTTCCCTGGGTGTGTGACATTGACAGAGTGAGGTCAGTCTGCTATTCACTGGGTGTGTGACATTGACAGATTGCGGTCAGTCTGCTCTTCCCTGGGTGTGTTACATTGACAGATTGCGCTTAGTCTGCTCTTCCCTGGGTATGTTACATTCATAGAGTGGGGTCAATCTGATCTTCTCTGGGTGTGTTATATTGACAGAGTGGGTTCAGTCTCTACTTCCCTGGGTGTATTCCATTGACAGAGTGAGGTCAGTCTGCTGTTCACTGGGTGTGTTACATTGACAGAGTGGGGTCAGTCTGCTCTTCCATGGGTGTGTTACATTGACAGAGTCGGGTCAGTCTGCTCTTCACTGTGTGTGGTACATTGACAGAGTGGGTTCAGTCTGCTGTTCCCTGGGTCTGGTACATTGACAGTGTGTGGTCAGTCTGCTCTTCCCTGGGTGTGTTACATTGACAGAGTGGGGTCAATCTGCTCTTCACTGGGTGTGTTACATTGACAGTGTGTGTTCAGTCTGGTCTTCACTGTTTGTGTTACATTGACAGAGTGGGGTCAGTCTGGTCTTCCCTGGGTTGGTTACATTGACAGAGTGGGGTCAGTCTGGTCTTCCCTGGTTGTGTTACATTGACAGAGTGGGGTCAGTCTGCTCTTCCCTGAGTGTGTTACACTGACAGAGTGGGGTCAGTCTGCTCTTCCCTGGGTGTGTTACATTGACAGAGTGGGGTCAGTCTGGTCTTCCCTGGGTGTGTTACATTGACAGATTGCAGTCAGTCTGCTCTTCCCTGGGTGTGTTACATTGACAGAGTGGGTTCAGTCTGCTCTTCCCTGGGTGTGTTACACTGACAGAGTGGAATCAGTCTGTTCTTCCCTGAGTGTGTTACATTGACAGAGTGAGGTCAGTCTGCTATTCACTGGGCGTGGTAATTGACCGAGTGAGGTCAGTGTGCTCTTCCCTGGGTGTGTTACATTGACAGTGTGGGTTCAGTCTGTTTTTTTTTTTACCTGGGTGGGTTACATTGACAGTGCGGGGTCAGTCTGATCTTCCCTGGGTGGGTTACAATGACAGAGTGGGGTCAGTCTGCTCTTCGCTGGTTGTGATTCATTGACTGAGTGTGGTCAGTGTGTTCTTCCCTGGGTGTGTTACATTGACAGAGTGAGGTCAGTCTGATCTTGCCTGGGTGGGTTACATTGACAGAGTGGGGTCAGTCTGGTCTTCCCTGGGTGTGTTACATTGACAGATTGCAGTCAGTCTGCTCTTCCCTGGGTGTGTTACATTGACAGAGTGGGGTCAGTCTGCTCTTCCCTGGGTGTGTTACACTGACAGAGTGGGGTCAGTCTGTTCTTCCCTGAGTGTGTTACATTGACAAAGTGAGGTCAGTCTGCTATTCACTGGGTGTGGCAATTGACCGAGTGAGGTCAGTGTGCTCTTCCCTGGGTGTGTTACATTGACAGTGTGGGTTCAGTCTGTTTTTTTTTTTTACCTGGGTGGGTTACATTGACAGAGTGGGGTCAGTCTGGTCTTCCCTGGGTGGGTTACAATGACAGAGTGGGGTCAGTCGGCTCTTCGCTGGTTGTGATTCATTGACTGAGTGGGGTCAGTGTGTTCTTCCCTCGGTGTGTTACATTGACAGAGTCAGGTCAGTCTGATCTTCCCTGGGTGGGTTACATTGACAGAGTGGGGTCAGTCTGGTCTTCCCTGGGTGTGTTACATTGACAGATTGCAGTCAGTCTGCTCTTCCCTGGGTGTGTTACATTGACAGAGTGGGGTCAGTCTGCTCTTCCCTGGGTGTGTTACACTGACAGAGTGGGGTCAGTCTGTTCCTCCCTGAGTGTGTTACATTGACAGAGTGAGGTCAGTCTGCTATTCACTGGGTTCGGTAATTGACCGAGTGAGGTCAGTGTGTTCTTCCCTGGGTGTGTTACATTGACAGAGTGAGGTCAGTCTGAACTTCCCTGGGTGGGTTACATTGACAGTGTGATGTCAGTCTGCTCTTCCCTGGGTGGGTTACAATGACAGTGTGGGGTCAGTCTGCTCTTCCATGGGTGTGTTACACTGCCAGAGTCGGGTCAGTCTGCTCTTCACTGGGTCTGGTACATTGACAGTGTGTGGTCAGTCTGCTGTTCCCTGGGTGTGTTACATTGACAGAGTGGGGTCAATCTGCTCTTCACTGGGTGTGTTACATTGACAGAGTGGGGTCAATCTGCTCTTCACTGGGTGTGTTACATTGACAGAGTGGGGTCAGTCTGCTCTTCCCTGGGTGGGTTACATTGACTGAGTGGGGTCTGTCTGCTCTTTCCTGGGTGTGTTACATTGACAGAGTGTGGTCAGTCTGCTCTTCCCTGGGTGTGTTACATTGACAGCGTGGGGTCAGTCTGATCTTCCCTGGGTGTGATACAATGACAGTGTGAGGTCAGTCTGCTCTTCCCTGGGTGTGTTACATTGACAGAGTGGGGTCAGTCTGCTCTTCCCTGGGTGTGTTAAATTGACAGTGTGGGGTCAGTCTGTTCTTCCCTGGGTGGGTTACATTGAAAGAGTGGGGTCAGTCTGGTCTTCCCTGGGTGGGTTACAATGACAGAGTGGGTCAGTCTGCTCTTCCCTGGGTGTGTTATATTGACAGAGTGGGGTCAGTCTGTTCTTCCCTGGGTGGGTTACATTGACAAAGTGGGGTCAGTCTGGTCTTCCCTGGTTGTGTTACATTGACAGAGGGGGGTCAGTCTGCTCTTCCCTGGGTGTGTTACAGTGACAGAGTGGGGTCAGTCTGCTCTTCCCTGGGTGTGTTACATTGACAGTGTGGGTTCAGTCTGGTCTTCCCTGTTTGTGTTACATTGACAGAGTGGGGTCAGTCTGGTCTTCCCTGGGATGGTTACATTGACAGAGTGGGGTCAGTCTGGTCTTCCCTGGTTGTGTTACATTGACAGAGTGGGGTCAGTCTGCTCTTCCCAGAGTGTGTTACACTGACAGAGTGGGGTCAGTCTGCTCTTCCCTGGGTGTGTTACATTGATATTGTGGGGTCAGTCTGGTCTTCCCTGGGAGTGTTACATTGACAGAGTGGGGGCAGTCTGATCTTCCCTGGGTGTGTTACATTGACAGATTGCAGTCAGTCTGCTCTTCCCTGGGTGTGTTACATTGACAGAGTGGGTTCAGTCTGCTCTTCCCTGGGTGTGTTACACTGACAGAGTGGGGTCAGTCTGTTCTTCCCTGAGTGTGTTACATTGACAGAGTGAGGTCAGTCTGCTATTCACTGGGCGTGGTAATTGACCGAGTGAGGTCAGTGTGCTCTTCCCTGGGTGTGTTACATTGACAGTGTGGGTTCAGTCTGTTTTTTTTTACCTGGGTGGGTTACATTGACAGTGTGGGGTCAGTCTGGTCTTCCCTGGGTGGGTTACAATGACAGAGTGGGGTCAGTCTGCTCTTCGCTGTTTGTGATTCATTGACTGAGTGGGGTCAGTGTGTTCTTCCCTGGGTGTGTTACATTGACAGAGTGAGGTCAGTCTGATCTTTCCTGGGTGGGTTACATTGACAGAGTGGGGTCAGTCTGGTCTTCCCTGGGTGTGTTACATTGACAGATTGCAGTCAGTCTGCTCTTCCCTGGGTGTGTTACATTGACAGAGTGGGGTCAGTCTGCTCTTCCCTGGGTGTGTTACACTGACAGAGTGGGGTCAGTCTGTTCTTCCCTGAGTGTGTTACATTGACAGAGTGAGGTCAGTCTGCTATTCATTGGGTGTGGTAATTGACCGAGTGAGGTCAGTGTGCTCTTCCCTGGCTGTGTTACATTGACAGTGTGGGTTCAGTCTGTTTTTCTTTTTCCCTGGGTGGTTTACATTGACAGAGTGGGGTCAGTCTGGTTTTCCCTGGGTGGGTTACAATGACAGTGTTGGGTCAGTCTGCTCTTCCATGGGTGTGTTACATTGACAGAATGGGATCAGTCTGCTCTTCCCTGGGTGTGTTACATTGACAGAGTGGGGTCAGTCTGCTCTTCCCTGGGTGTGTTAAATTGACAGTGTGATGTCAGTCTGCTCTTCCCTGGGTCTGTTACATTGACAGAGTGGGGTCAGTCTGATCTTCCCTGGCTGTGTTACGTTGACAGAGTGGGGTCTGTCTATTCTTCCCTGGGTGTGTTACTTTGATAGAGTGTGGTCAGTCTGCTCTTACCTGGGTGTGTTACATTGACAGATTGTGGTCAGTCTGCTCTTCCCTGGGTATGTTACATTGACAGAGTGGTGTCAGTCTGATCTTCCCTGGGTGTGTTACATTGACAGAGTGGTGTCAGTCTGATCTTCCCTGGGTGTGTTACATTGACAGAGTGGGGTCAGTCTGATCTTCCCTGGGTGTGATACAATGACAGTGGGAGGTCAGTCTGCTCTTCCCTGGGTGTGTTACATTGACAGAGTGGGGTCAATCTGCTCTTCACTGGGTGTGTTACATTGACAGAGTGGGGTCAGTCTGCTCTTCCCTGGGTGGGTTACATTGATAGAGTGGGGTCAGTCTGATCTTCCCTGGGTGTGATACAATGACAGTGTGAGGTCAGTCTGCTCTTCCCTGGGTGTGTTACATTGACAGAGTGGGGTCAGTCTGCTCTTCCCTGGGTGTGTTACATTGACAGTGTGGGGTCAGTCTGTTCTTCCCTGGGTGGGTTATATTGACAGAGTGGGGTCAGTCTGGTCTTCCCTGGGTGGGTTAAAATGACAGAGTGGGTCAGTCTGCTCTTCCCTGGGTGTGTTACATTGACAGAGTGGGGTCAGTCTGTTCTTCCCTGGGTGGGTTACATTGACAGAGTGGGGTCAGTCTGGTCTTCCCTGGTTGAGTTACATTGACAGAGGGGGGTCAGTCTGGTCTTCCCTGGGTGTGTTACACTGACAGAGTGGGGTCAGTCTGCTCTTCCCTGGGTGTGTTACATTGACAGTGTGGGGTCAGTCTGGTCTTCCTGTTTGTGTTACATTGACAGAGATGGGTCAGTCTGGTCTTCCCTGGGTTGGTTACATTGACAGAGTGGGGTCAGTCTGGTCTTCCCTGGTTGTGTTACATTGACAGAGTGGGGTCAGTCTGATCTTCCCTGAGTGTGTTACACTGACAGAGTGGGGTCAGTCTGCTCTTCCCTGGGTGTGTTACATTGACATTGTGGGGTCAGTCTGGTCTTCCCTTGGTGTGTTACATTGACAGAGTGGGGTCAGTCTGGTCTTCCCTGGGTGTGTTACATTGACAGATTGCAGTCAGTCTGGTCTTCCCTGGTTGTGTTACATTGACAGAGTGGGGTCAGTCTGGTCTTCCCTGGGTGTGTTACATTGACAGATTGCAGTCAGTCTGCTCTTCCCTGAGTGTGTTACACTGACAGAGTGGGGTCAGTCTGCTCTTCCCTGGGTGTGTTACATTGACATTGTGGTGTCAGTCTGGTCTTCCCTGGGAGTGTTACATTGACAGAGTGGGGTCAGTCTGGTCTTCCCTGGGTGTGTTACATTGACAGTTTGCATTCAGTCTGCTCTTCCCTGGGTGTGTTACATTGACAGAGTGGGTTCAGTCTGCTCTTCCCTGGGTGTGTTACACTGACAGAGTGGGGTCAGTCTGTTCTTCCCTGAGTGTGTTACATTGACAGAGTGAGGTCAGTCTGCTATTCACTGGGCGTGGTAATTGACCGAGTGAGGTCAGTGTGCTCTTTCCTGGGTGTGTTACATTGACAGTGTGGGTTCAGTCTGTTTTTTTTTACCTGGGTGGGTTACATTGACAGTGTAGGGTCAGTCTGGTCTTCCTTTGGTGGGTTACAGTGACAGAGTGGGGTCAGTCTGCTCTTCGCTGGTTGTGATTCATTGACTGAGTGTGGTCAGTGTGTTCTTCCCTGGGTGTGTTACATTGACAGAGTGAGGTCAGTCTGATCTTCCCTGGGTGGGTTACATTGACAGAGTGGGGTCAGACTGGTCTTCCCTGGGTGTGTTACATTGACAGATTGCAGTCAGTCTGCTCTTCCCTGGGTGTGTTACATTGACAGAGTGGGGTCAGTCTGCTCTTCCCTGGGTGTGTTACACTGACAGAGTGGGGTCAGTCTGTTCTTCCCTGAGTGTGTTACATTGACAGAGTGAGGTCAGTCTGCTATTCACTGGGTGTGGTAATTGACCGAGTGAGGTCAGTGTGCTCTTCCCTGGGTGTGTTACATTGACAGTGTGGGTTCCGTCTGTTTTTCTTTTTACCTGGGTGGTTTACATTGACAGAGTGGGGTCAGTCTGGTCTTCCCTGGGTGGGTTACAATGACAGTGTGGGGTCAGTCTGCTCTTCCATGGGTGTGTTACATTGACAGAATGGGATCAGTCTGCTCTTCCCTGGGTGTGTTACATTGACAGAGTGGGGTCAGTCTGCTCTTCCCTGGCTGTGTTAAATTGACAGGTGATGTCAGTCTGCTCTTCCCTGGGTCTGTTACATTGACAGAGTGGGGTCAGTCTGATCTTCCCTGGCTGTGTTACGTTGACAGAGTGCGGTCTGTCTATTCTTCCCTGGGTGTGTTACTTTGATAGAGTGTGGTCAGTCTGCTCTTACCTGGGTGTGTTACATTGACAGATTGTGGTCAGTCTGCTCTTCCCTGGGTTTTGTTACATTGACAGAGTGGGGTCAGTCTGATCTTCCCTGGGTGTGATACAATGACAGTGTGAGGTCAGTCTGCCCTTCCCTGGGTGTGTTACATTGACAGAGTGGGGTCAATCTGCTCTTCACTGGGTGTGTTACATTGACAGAGTGGGGTCAGTCTGCTCTTCCCTGGGTGGGTTACATTGACAGAGTGGGGTCAGTCTGATCTTCCCTGGGTGTGATACAATGACAGTGTGAGGTCAGTCTGCTCTTCCCTGGGTGTGTTACATTGACAGAGTGGTGTCAGTATGCTCTTCCCTGAGTGTGTTACACTGACAGAGTGGGGTCAGTCTGCTCTTCCCTGGGTGTGTTACATTGACATTGTGGGGTCAGTCTGGTCTTCCCTTGGTGTGTTACATTG